>NC_133326.1:303272595-303584412 GCF_042186555.1 Aquarana catesbeiana
TGGGAAATCCCATCTGTGGACGTCATATGAAAATATGCGGGTAGGGAAGTGGTTAAGCCCTATAAAAAGGCCTGCTGAACACAATTTTCAAAAATGTTGTTGTATTGGTTCACATCCCCCATGGCAATATCCAGCTATTTATGCCTTTGTTTTTCCTTGTCAAAAGAAGTTTATTGAGTATACAATGTTATAAAGATACATAAAGTAAGTTTACAAGGATCTATAAACTAAGCTCATTGTTTTACAGTAGGGTTTATATAGGTAAATATCATGAAATTTCAAATATTAAACATTGGGTTCACGTAAACCTAAATTAAAGATATATATCATTTCCTTAGTTACTTTTGTAGGTATATAAATGATTTATACCTACTATACATATTGTTTACAAGTAGAGTGTATATAGGTCAAATAAATTCTGATAATGACCTTTAATCGTAAGGTGGAGAAAAGGAAAGAGAAAGAAGAAAAAGGGTAGAAAGGTAGAGGTATGGTCCACAAGGTTGTCCCGCTCGTCAGTTTATTATTCTTTTTAGTTCTCTTTGAAGCCTTAGAATGAGTGTCTCGGTAAGTCATTTAATCTGTTACCATGGCAACAGGACAGAGTCATTGAAGTTTGACAGGAACTGTTGTTTTATCCAAGGATGCCAAAGTTTTTCAAATTTTGGAATTTGATTTTGATCGATGGCTACCATCTTAGCATGGGACATTGTATTATTCATTCTGTGAATTGTTTCTGCTAGTACCAATGTAGGAGATTTCCATGCCTTGGCCACTGTTTGTTTTGCAGCCGTTATTAGTTGGATCATAAGTTTGAATTGAGAGAGTGTTAACCATTCCGGTTTTAGATTAAGTAAAGTTAAATATGGATCTGGTTGTATTATTTTTTTAAATATTTTAGATGCAATCACGAAGACTTCCTTCCAGAAGGTTTGGATTACTGGGCACGTCCACCATATGTGTAAATATGTGCCTATTTCTGGGCATCCTCGAAAACAAAGAGCTGAGGTATTAGGTGAATATTTTGCCACTCTGGCGGGTACAAGGTACCAGCGAGTTAGGACTTTATAATTTGTCTCCAGTGCTAAGATGTTGGGTGAAGATGACTTAGATGTGAGCCATATGTTAGACCAGTCCGTGTCTTCTAAAGTTCGTCCCAGGTCCTCCTCCCACCTCTGAACGTAAGAGGGTCTATTAAGATTTGCTACTCCATATAATTGATTATAAAGTGATGAAATTGTACCTTTAACAAATGGATCTTTTGTACAGATTGATTCAAAAATGGATAATTGGGATAATGGTGTATCCCCCTTTAGGAATGGTGTATAGAAATTTTTGATTTGGAGATATCTAAATATCTCAGAGTTTGGTAGATCATATTTTTCTTTAAGCGATGGGAATGAAAGGAATGATTTAGATGCTATGAAGTCATTTAGTGTCTGAATGCCTGATGTTGTCCAAGCTTTAAAAGAATTTGGGTAAAACCATGCCGGATAAAAGGCCGGATTTCTGATAAAAGAAAGGAGAGGATTGTGTGGAGATTGTAACTGATATTTGGTTTTTAGTTTATCCCAGAGAGATAAGAAGTGTTTAGTTATGGGATTATGAATTTTAAAGCGGTCTTTAGGATCAAGCCATAATAAATTTGATATTAATAGAGGGTCATTTTCTGAAGCCTCTATAAATACCCATAATGGGATTTCCTGTTTTGCATGGTATTTGGACAGACTGGCCAAATGTGCTGCTCTGTAGTAGTTAGTAAAATTAGGGTATCCCAGGCCTCCTTTATTTTTGGGAAGATGTAGTGTGTATATAGGTATACGTGGTTTAGAAGAGCCCCATATAAACGAAGTTGCTCTTTTTTGTACTATTCTCAAAAAATAGGAAGGAATTGGAATAGGGAGGACTCTGAATAGATAAAGCAATTTTGGTAGAATAGTCATTTTGATTGCATTAATCTTCCCTATCCAGGATAAAGGAAGTTGCGACCATTGTTTTATTAGATTTGTGATCTGTCTTAATACAGGAGGATAATTGGTTGAGAATAAGTCAGAATGAGATGCTGTTAAATGAATTCCAAGGTATGGGATTGATTTTTCTGCCCATGTGAATGGGAGTGCAGCCCTAGCTGGGATCAATTCCATGTTTGTGAGTGAAATATTAAGCACTAGGCATTTCTTGGGATTAATCATAAGGCCGGATAGGGTTGCATATCCATCAAAAGCTGGTATTAAGTTAGGACCAGAGACCTGTGGTGATGATAGAAAAAGTAATATATCGTCTGCAAATATACATAATTTGTGTGTAATACCTCCTACTTCAATGCCAGTTATAGTTTGGTTTGTTCTGATGTATTGGGCCATGGGTTCGAGTATAAGGGCAAATAATAAGGGAGATAGTGGGCAACCCTGTCGGGTACCTCTTTCGATATTAAAGGCTTCAGATTTGTATCCAGCATATTTTATAAAGGCTTTGGGTTTATTATATAATGCTTTGATCCATGTTAAAAAGTGGGGTCCAAAACCCCATTTTTGTAATGAATATTGCATATATTGCCAGGATACTGTGTCAAATGCCCTCTTAATATCGAGAGATAGAAAACATAAAGGGATTTTCCGTTTTTTAGCAATATGTGCCAATAACACTGCCCTGCATATATTATCGCCTGCCTGTCTATTTGGCATGAAGCCTACTTGATCTCTATGTATTAATTTTCCTATAATGCTATTGAGGCGTTTTGCTATTATTTTTGCTAATAATTTAATATCGAGGTTTAACAGAGAGATAGGCCGATAATTCACACAGGAAGTATCATCAGAAAGGGGTTTTGGGATCATACAAACAATTGCCATTAGTGTTTCTTGCCGAAAAGAATGTCCATCTAGAAGTTTGTTAAAAGTTTCAGTGAGAATGGGAGAGAGTATTTCTGAGAATGTTTTATAGTATAAAGCCGAGTAGCCGTCTGGGCCTGGTCTTTTGTTAAGTTTTAGGTCTTTTATGGCGTTAGCAACTTCATCTATAGTTATAGGCTCATCCAAACTGCTTTTTTGATTTTGAGATAACTCAGGTAAGGTTATTTTTGAGAAGAAGGATTCAGCCTCTGTAGGATTAAATTCATTGTTTGTCTTGTATAAAGTTGCGAGATGTGAGTGAAATTTATGGACTATTTTAACTGGATTACAAGTGTAAACATTTTTTGATAATTTCAAACGTATTGGTTTGAAAGATTTGTTAGTTGAATTTAATGCCCGAGCCAAATATGTACCTGGTTTGTTTGTATTCATGTAGAAATTGTGTTTGAAGCGTTTGAGGGATTTATCAACTGACTCAGTGAGAAATAGATCGTATTCCAATCTAGATTTTTCCAGATGAGATTTTGTACTCTGAGATGGATTATCTTGAAATGATATGTAGGCTGCATTAAAATTGAGTTCTAGTTTTTTTGCTAGATTTTTGCGTTCCCGTTTAAATAGTGCCATTTGTCTTTGCATTGTACCACGCAAGACAGGCTTATGAGCTTCCCACAGTGTTATTGGGGAGATGTCTGTTGTATTATTAATTGATATGTATTCCTTTAAAGCTTGTTCAATGGCCATCTGATGTAGTGGGTGTTTGAGCATTATGTCCGGTAAGTACCACGTTGGGTCATGCGCTTTTGGTATGGCTGAGGCTATAGTAGTGTATACTGCATTATGGTCAGACCACGGAATTGGAATTATATCTGATGCAATAATTTCTGGTATCATTCCTATTGTTAGAAAAATATTATCTATTCTGGTGAAGGTTTGATGAGGGTGCGAGAAATAAGTGAATTTCTTTTTCATTGGGTTACTTTCTCTCCACGAATCTACCAGATTGTATTTGGAAAGAAGTTGAGAAAAAGGTAATCTAGAGGTTATTTTGGATGGTGTAAAAGGTGATTTATCTAGAAATGGGAGGAGGACCTGGTTCGAATCCCCACACATTATCACTGTTCCTATTTTGTGTGTATTAATCACTTGTAATATATGTGAGAGGAATGGTGTAGGTTGTTTGTTAGGAGCGTAGTAGGAAATCACCGTGATTGCTGTATCCATTATATAACCCATGAGTATCAGGTATCTACCTTCTGGGTCTTTAATTTCTGATGATAAGGTGAATGGTGTGGATTGGTGAAATGCAATTAGAGTTCCCCTTTGCTTGGTACAGGCAGAAGCCGTGTAAATTTGTTGATAAAAAGGAGAAATATATTTTGGAGTAGAATCTTTGGTGAAGTGTGTTTCTTGGAGGCATACTATGTGAGCCTTCTTGTTATGGAAAGTACGGAAGGCTTTGGTCCTTTTTTGAGGGACATTTATTCCCTGAACATTCAGGGAAAGTATGTTCAGTGGTGCCATGGCAATAGATCAAATAGTTTTGACTTACTTTTTGTTATGCAGAGCTGACTGCGCAGATCAACCTGTGTGGACTGAAGAGATGAATAGATAGAAAAGAAACCAGGGAATTCTGGAGTAAAGAGTAAACAAAAAACATATGAGATTAGATGATACATTGTATAAATTATTTTTTGCAAGTAATCACAATTTACCCGTGAAAGAGAATAAATATCTCTCTCAGGGGAATAAGTGCCTTCGTCACACTTCCACATAATATGGTTGGGAGAATGAGGAGGGCTAATGGGGGTACACGGATCTTCCGCTTACAGGAGAGAAGTGCTATGTCAAAAGACATCAAAATGATGTTTCATTAATTGGAGTGCAGAATATAGTTTTTGTTGAAATTATTTATTCCAGGGTGATTGTATATGGTTAGTCTTGCCCTAGGCTAAATAATTCAGTTAGAAAGGTACTGTTAATAACTTTGGTATTGATGAAGATAGTTTGAATTATTTTGGGATTTAAACCCTTTTAGAGTAAACAATTACATATTTTATTCATATGTAACTGTTTAGATATGTTAACTCATAAAATTAAGGTTGTATTGCTTCAGATTAGAATAAACAAAAACATAATTCTAGGAACTAGTTAGGTAATAATATATTTGTTTTAAGAAAAGAAAGAAAAAGCTTCCATTACTTCTGGGTTATTGAACATATTTGTCCTAAAAAGTAATAAATCTATTGTTATTACCTGATAATATATAACTGAACAAGAATATCCTTATTTCACTTACATATTCTAAGGCTATATGAATCAGAAGTAATAAGAAATATAACTGGAATGTAACATGATCCCACACAGTGTGTGACTATCAGAATGCAGTTACATTCAGTTATAAATATAGGTTTTTTATAGAGAACCATCTCTTAGTATAATAAATGAAGAGATATCAGGAATTAGGATGTCAGTCCATTGAATCTTCTTGGTCCATGGATGATGTGGCATAACGGCCTCTTTTGTGAGAATGATGATTCCCATTTTTTTCTGAAATTTTCTAGGTGCTGCCTGAAGGTGAAGATGATGCCATTCTTCTGCGTGTGGGAGTGTTGCTGCTTGTGGGTTCTGTCAGATTTAATTTTAAAAGGGTTTTTTGTAGTTCATCTGCTGATCTGCTTCTGTAAATTGTACCTTGGTAGTTAAATCTGACTGAAAAGGGGAAGCCCCATTGATACATAATGTTGTGGCGTTGCAGTTCCATTAGTTGGGGTTTCATGGATCGTCTTTTAGTAATAGTAAGTTGGGATAGGTCAGCAAAAATTTGATAATTGTGTCCTTGAAAATTAAGTTCCTTTTTTTCTCTTGCAGCAATTAGTATTTGTTCTTTCGTTCTGTAATAATGAAATTTTGTGATTATATCACGTGGGGGTCCATCTTTCTTTTTGGCTGTGAGGGCTCTGTGTACTCTGTCCAGTTCTAAACGTTCAATAGGGATATCTGGCTTTAGTTCTTGTAATAGAGCAGTAATAGTAGATTGCAGGTCTGTCACAGTTTCAGGTATATGCCTTTGTTTTTAAATAAAGCTTTTAAAATTAGCTTTGAAAAATGCAGAAAAAATTACAAGATTTAGCTCCCATGAACTTCAATAGGGTTGAGGCACTATATTTTTATCATTTTTGTATAATATATTTGGGGTTTGCAATTCCTTTTGTTTTTTTAACCCTTTGAGGCATTTTTTTGAGCACCAAATGATATATTCATCTGTTTATTTAGCACTTTTCCACTGTCCAAATGTTTGTCTCTTTTTTAAAGCATAGCTGCTACCCAGATTTAGTTAAATTGATCAAGTAGTCCTACCCTGTTTACCCTACATTTGAATTTTTCATTTCTCAATAAATAATCCAGATCTTAGTAGCATTTATAAGTTTTCAGTTTTACAGTTGCTGGTACTAATTTCTTTTAAACATTCACTGTTTTCAAATGGTGAACCATTGATTTTACCATTAACTTATCATTGATTTTGCTCAAGGATTCTGCTCAATCCTGCTCAGTCATCTTTTTCCAAATCCACTGCATCTTGAATACATTGCAATCGAGGATTTAACTCTAATACCTTCAACTGCTTATGGATGCTGCTAACTGTTATATCTCACATAAATAGTGATAAAAATTGCTAAAAGGTGTTTTGTAGAATCATGGATACCTGGGCACCTACCAAATGTTCCATGATTCACATACTTTTTATAAATAGGTATGTTGTTAATCTCTACACTGCTGTAAACTGTACTGTTTTATATAGACTACAATGTTTATTTAACAGCAAGAATGTCTGCTAATTGTATTCTATTCTGCAGAAACATTCAAACAAATCAATCCTATATAACATTAATTAAACCAACCAAATAAATAAGGATGATTCTTAGAAAGAATGTAACCAAACTTGCAGAAGACAAAAACAAGAATACTCTTTTAATCTGGCAAAACTCATTTCTGTGCAATAAGGGATATGAACAATGCATAAAAAATGTTCTGGCTTTGAGCTGTGCTCTTGACTTATTTATTCAACTATTAAATAAAAACATTCAGGCAAGTTAGTGTTTGCTGAGACCCTACTTGTACTTCTGCAGCCGTGAATCACACAACAAATCAAATTATTTTAAAAATGATACTTAGTTGCTTATAGAAATCCTCTACACTGACCTCAAGAGATTGTATTTTTAAGTATGGAAATCTCTTGACCTCCTAGTGGAAGGGATGGAAGCAAGGCGCAGTAGTGCACGTGATCCTAATAATGCAGTTAAACTTAGTAGCTCAGTTGTGATTGGCTATAGTGGGATAAGGTGAAAGAGTGACCTGAAGTCATTCAGCCATTAGGGGAAATATTTCCCTATGTTCCTGCTGCCTCATAGATACTAAAGGTTAGGAATGAGCTAAAAACACATACGTTTGAATTGCGGAGATTTGGCCGAACATATGAACAGTTCAGGCTATGTGTGCAGGACACATCACCCTGGCTAAGGCCAGATTGTTATGGTTACTGTCTGTCACGTACGTGATGGTGGAGCTTGAAGAAATGAAAACAGCTTCACTTACACCCATGGCATAGGCCCCCTAAAAAAAGTGAACAGGTGGTGCAAGGGCACAGAGTGGCACAATTGCCTTGTCGTTTTTGGCAAATGCTGATAGAGGTAGACAGGCTTGTCTGAACGAGTCAGCTCTGTATAGCATTCCTTCTGGAGATTACTGATAGGAGACTGGACACAGGAATATCAAGCAGGATCACCAAAGTATCAATTGACAACCACAGAATCTGCAAATTGGTGGTAAACTGATGTGTTGGCTGTAACAATGGGTGAGTGTGTAGGAAGGAGTTTTGTCTGAAAGTCTGCGGGTTGGTGATAACCATGGCACAGAAGCTCAGGACTGTTTTAAAGTCAGGCAAGCCAGGTCACCAACTGATGCTATGAAGCTATGTTAGGGTTAAGGCCAAAGTCAGTAATGGATGAGCAGGCCAGGAACAGAAGGAACAGGCAGAAGCATAGTCCAAATGCAAGCTTGGGTTGGTACAGGCAGTTATTAGGAGCAGGCAAGGCAAGCTACATCAGTAATGAGTAGTCTGGCTCAAAGTCATAGAATCACAGGTACTGCTGTAGACAAGATAGCACTGGGTATTTGTATCTGACTAGTTTAAATAGCCACTTTGGCACCAGGATTAGTAACAGCTGTGCACACACATTCTTATGCCTGCGCAAGCATGCTTGCATATACGCAATCAAGATGAGCCAGCTTACACCTGCACATAGATAGTCACACAAATGCACCATTCTGTATACTGGCATGGCATGACCTTCCTGTCAGCCATCATGTAAAGGCTCCAGCAAAAAAAAAAAAATATCTCTAATTATGGATTGGGGGTAGGGGGTATGGGCAGACATAGACATTATAAATTAAAAGATATTATAAATTAAAGAATAAACACCGCTACTCCAGTGATCTCCCTTTGCTCCTGAGTCTGGTGAAGAGCAGCTGCACTCCTGCTCACTGATCACAGGAGGTAAGCTGCTCACCATGGATGCCATTTAAAGAATGCTTTGCATTTTCTGAGTGAATGCAAAGCATTCTCTGATTGGAAGAGGTGTAGAGGCGGAATGTCACGCTTCCCACTTTATCCAATCGGCAAATGCTTGAAAGGAACACGTGGTGAGCAGCTGACCTCCTGTGCTGTCCCAGCTCTCTCAGTCTCTCAGTCTCCCAGACTCACTTAGCCATTGCAGGGTGTTTGTCGGGGTGAACAGTACACCTGCAAATTCGGGTGATCTGTAAAATGGCGAACTGGCAAATGTTCTGCACAAACTCATGCTTGGGCCAAACTGTTCGCCCATCCTTAGTGAAGACTGTATTTATGTTTGCTGCTGAATTTATTGGGTGAGCAGGCGAGGACCTCCTAATTATTTTAGATAAACATGTACAATATGCCTAAAGAAGTATAGATGAACTCCTGTACCTTTCGTTGAAAATCACAAAAAACAAATGTGGGATGTATCCATCTTCCTGTGGGGCATGAACATTTGCACTGTATCAACAAATCACAGCATATACTGTACAAGACATCAGAAATTAGAATTTATATTTAATACACGTAAAGCCCCATACAAACAATCAGTTTTTCTGCTGATTTTTGTCTTCAGATTTACCAAAACCATGTAGTGCAAGGGCCTGCCTGATTGCATACAAATTGAAACTCCTAAGGTTTGACCTCATATTATATGGTTTTGGTAAATCTGAAGGAAAAAAATCAGAAGAAAATCTGATAGTGTGTATGGGGCTTTAGAATTGTTATTTTGCGCACACATATTAGAGTAATGTAAAAATCATGTTCTTTGAGCAAATTCATCTTCTCAATAGAACATTAAAAAATAAATATACAGAAGATGAATGGATAACAAAGGGGTAAAAAGACCAGAGTCGGAGTTCCAGAGGTTCGGAAAAAAACTGGTGAGTTAATACTACTATTAAATCTCATTATGTGCTATATGTATGCTTTGACCCTATCAGATAAATGTTCCTTTTGTTGCTATGCTAAGCTACCAAATCATTTGGTACTAAAGAAATGAAGTCTCACAGGAAATCAAGTGAGGTGAGTGTAATAATTTTATAAGGAATCATAAAACTGCATATTATTTCACACAAACAAAACTGCTTAACAAATCTCTAAAGTGTGCACACGGTGCGTTCTACCTATTACCAACCTAAGCCAAAAATATATGCAATCTTGATATATTACTGTAATACATGACATAACACAGCAAAAATGCTTGTAACATGTCATGATTTAACTAGAGAACATGTGTTATTGATATTTTCCAGAGGGTCACATTTGGAAACAAGAATAATACTCCAGCCTTAGGAAAAGGTACATCTGCCGGTACATCCATTTCTACAGCATCATCAAAAAGAAAATAAGAGGTTGCTGAAACTGATATTAACAAACAAAATGTTAATTTCCAACAGGTATAGGAAATGCATACTACCAGAAATTGTTTTTCTTAGTGACAAGGATTGTGAGCAACAAACACATGGAGGTAGAACAAATCTATCCTCCTCCTGCACCACAATGCAACAATTGGATGACATTGTGGACATGACCTTCATTTCATATGCAGAATTCCATCATAGAAAAGTAGGTACCAATTAAAAAAATAGAAAAAAGGGTCCCCAACAAAATGGGGGCCCCCAGTCAGTTTCCAATATGGCGCCAGCTCCATAGACATAATGTTATTCAGCCCCAGGTATAAATAGAGATATTGTTGTGTTGGCTCCTTACCCTTGAAAAAGTCACATGTACTGACGAAACACATCCGGTGGAGCCAATGATGTTATCACATCACCGGAAGTGATGTCAAGAATATCAGGAAAAGTGAAGCCAGTGTATGACATATTTGCTTTTATTCTGTGTGCACTGAATTCAAGTGCACATACATATGTGAGTGCATTTTTTTTAGCTTTAATAAGTTAAAAGGTTTTCTTTGTGTGTTTGTTGGGTTTATATAGGGGAGGTGATCAACTATAAAGATGTGTCAGTGGAGGGTATCATCCCTATAGTAAATATATTGCAACAAAAGTTAGGTAGTAGGATTTTGAATACCCCTCCAGTGATCACATAATTATACTTATGTAAGAAAAAATATGTACAAAATCTTTATTTTAACAACAAAGTTTTTAATAAAATGTGTCAAATTGTGATGGATTGCATACTGATTTCACTGAGTCAGGGAAAGAAACAAAATACCTATCCCCGATTTTGTTTCTTTCCCTGATACAATGATTAATATAAATACATGTAATTATTATTTGCTGTTTTGAAAATTATATTCATATTTATATTTTGTTCTTAGAATCCACCTGTGTATATATGTACATTAAAGAGGTCCTGAAGAAGAGGTCATTTGCATGAAACATGTTGACCCATGTTCCTCATCTTTACAAACAGCTATACATGTTTGTAGTGGATAATGTTTTGCTGGTATCAGTATGCAAGCCATCACAATTTGAAACATGACTTGAAGGCTGCAGTCCACAAACAGTCACCTTAAAATTCAACTGAACTTCAGCAGTTCTGCAAAGAAGAGTGGTTAAACATTGCAAAGTCTAGATGTGCAAAGTTAGTAGAGACATATCCCAACAGAATACAAGCTGTAATTAAAGCAACATGTGCTACAACACTGGCAACACTAAATACTGGCATACGGGGGGTGATCCTTTTTCCAACACAATTACTTTTTTATTTTTTCTGACGTGTTAGTGTTATATCTTTCATTTGGATGTTAAAAGTTGCACTAGTAAATACAGCTGGATAAAACAAAAAACATGTTAATTTCAGGCTGCAAAGCAACAAAATGTGATTATTTTAACAGGGGTGATTCTTTTCTATAGCCACTGTATATGATAAGGAACAAAAATGTATAACAATAGATGTGGATCATTGATCATAAGAGGCTGTATGCATCTCCATGACAGAATCTCAAATATATTTAGCCATAAATCCACTTAGTATGTTCAATGTCCAACAAGAATTTATTTTATGTTACAACTTTGGGAAAACCAGAATCAATTCTTCCATGTGCAATTTATGGTCATGTAGTATTACAATTTACCCCCTTTCTGCATTGTGGTGGCTAATCTACGTATGATGTTTTCATTTGCTTTTACAATTCATTTTAAAGGCTAACAACACTTTCAGTATATATCTGGACAGTGCTCTGTATTAGGGATGAGCCCGATGTTCGGCTCAAACATCGGGTGTTCGCCTGTTCACCGAATAGCGAACAATTTGGGGTGTTTGCGGCAAATTCGAAAGCCGCGGAACATCCTTTAAAAGTCTATGGGAGAAATCAAAATTGCTCATTTTAAAGGCTTATATGCATAGTATTGTCATAAAAAGTGTTTGGGGAACTGGGTCCTGCCCCAGGGGACATGTATCAATGCAAAAAAAATTTTTTAAAAACAGCCATTTTTTCAGGAGCAGTGATTTTAATAATGCTTAAAGTGAAACAATAAAAGTGTAATATTCCTTTAAATTTCGTACCTGGGGAGTGTCTATAGTATGCCTGTTTAGCGGCACATGTTTCCAGTGTTTAGAACAGTCACATTATATGGGTTGCACACCCATATAATGCAGATAAAAGCTTTATTCAAAAAACATCAATAAAAATAGACTCAAGGCATATTGGCAGGGGAAAAAAAGGTTGACGTGTTTCACATGTTTAGTGTGGTTTGACAAAGCACGTACTAAACATGTGAAACGCGTCAACCTTTTTTTTCCCTGTCAATATGCCTTGTGCTTGTTTTTATTGATGATTTTTTGAATAAAGAAGCTTTTATCTGCATTATATGGGTGTGTAGCTGTCCAATCTTCTTTCTTCACAAACAAAAACGTGTTGTGGCTTCATTCTTGGCCTGTGCTCATGGAAACAAATGTTGCCTATATTTGTCATTGTGATTGCAACATTTGCAGAAATATTCAATTTTTTATTTTCATACCATTACATTTCATGTGAAAAAAGGCACATTTTAAAATGGCACAGTTCAAAAGCTCAGATTGCTATAAAAACCTTGAGGTTCTGCAGCCTTATAATTGTAGACTGCACAGGGATGCCTTTAAGAGGCCTGCCAAGAGTACTCCAAATACATAGTTTAGCTTCTGCTGGAATATTAATTGTATGAAACGTAAAAAAATAGTACTCCTGTATAAGCACAGACTTGTTGCCATGTGTTCAATTGAAACATGGTTACAATAAGCTCTGTACTGCTTTCATGTAAACATCCTGGTAATTCATTATGAAATAGCTGAGTGATTTCATTGATTCATTTCAGCTCAATTCTGTTTCATTTTCCCCTGAAAATAATTTTAAGAGCCATGTCCATTTCTGTTGCAGCTCAACACATGAACAAATGTTTTAAATGAGAAGAGCAGAAGAGTTTTCTGCTGATGTAAAATTGAGCATCCAAGGTTAGCCAGCTGGCTAAAGTATAACTGGACATTTACCCTTAATACAACCGCCATTCACTTTCTACCGGATTGATTTAAAATACTTGCTTCATGTACTCTAAATGGCATTTCCGCATGTTGTTTTGACAGAAAAATTTTGTTCCACTGTATGGAGCCACATTTAATGTTCTACATATGGGATTGTAGACATTGGTAATGCACTCACATATACATAGGATAAATAATATAACATCTTACCATATGTTCTCTTCCTGTTCCCTATAATCACAGTTTGAGGCTAAAGTAATCAAACAGATAGGACTACATTTATTTTTAGTTTGCCAAGTCAGTCTGGTAGTAGAAAACAGCAAACAATGCTCTTCCAGTGCTGTGAAGTTTTACTTTTGCAACAGGTTATATCAAATAATAATTATAAATATCAGTAGCAAGTGACAATATCTTATGCAAACCAAGTTTTTGACAGTTCTGGCAACTTGCGCTATTTGCAGCAATTAGAGTAAAACAGGAATATTCATTTTGCTGATGGGAAAAGTCATTCAGCTATGACTGAATGAAAAAATTAAAGAAATTATTAAATTGTCTTCTATAAGATACAACATCTTCAGTTTTCTCTGTATTACTTTTACAAATTTTACCCACCATGTATACAGTAAATGTAAAAAGCAATTATAGGTTTTTACAGATCTTTTTATTTTTTAAGTAAACCTGTGCACTTTTCATTCAGGGCAAAGAAACAGGTTTTATCCCCCATGCCCAGCAGCATTGACTTACCTTTCCTTTGTGCTGGTGCCAAATGATTCAAGGTTGGGAGCTAAAAGACAAATCCATTACTTATCATTGTATCACACAGGGATGGGCTGACTGTTTGAGTTGAACATGAGTTCGACTCGAACATCGGCTGTTCGATCGTTTACCGAAGGTCGAACATTATGGGCCGTTCATGCCAAATTCGAGCGGCGAGTCACGGCCCATAATGCAACATAAACAAAAACGTGTAGCGCTAAATGAAGAAAAAGGGCACTTTAGAAATAATGGGTTAGAGAGCCAATGCCTTGTGTGTAATACAGCTGGAACGCAAGTAATTAATTCCCATAGAGGAACACTGATAGAGGAAAAACTGTTTATAACCTAGTCAGTGAATTGGAAACTGAATGGGTCATCACTTGAGAGTGGTGTGGAAAGAACCTTCACCAGCATACGTCATAAAGTTTTAGAAATGATGATATGTAGTAAATCATTAACAGTCCTGCTTAATATGTTGAATGATGTATAAATGGACCAGTTTCAAAATATCACACCACAGTGTCTTCACAAACATGCAATGCACTCAGATGGTATAGATGGAGGCTTACCGGAGGGTTTGAACCCAAGACAGTGTATACTGTGAGGGTCAAACCGGCTTTTATTGCTCCCTGGCAATAGTGAGAAGACTTTGGCAGCCTGAAGATATCACGGGAAGTTTTCTGAAGGCGTATTTTCTCCAAACACAACAGAAGTCCTTGCGTATAACTCATAAAGGGTATAAAAAGGACCACATAGTGTAATACCGTAGAAACTGTATTTATTAAAATTGAAGAAATACACTTACATGATGTAGAGGTTAAAAAAGCGCTTGTACATAAAAAGGGGCGGCAGTGGAGTCCTCCCGACGCGTTTCGTCTGAATAGACTTCGTCCTGGGGTGCCCTCCACTGCAGCCCAACTCACTAATATAGGCACTATGGTCCTCTTGATGTGACTCCAGCCCGTTCAATTTCGTCAATTGGCACTTCCGGGTTGCCCAAAATGGCGGACCCGCGTGCGTTCCAGGCCTCAGTTTGGTGGATGTAATGTGCGTTCCACCTTCCAACGTTACAGCCAAGTGTTCCCCATATATCAAATAATAAATGTTGTTAGCACGTTATTGTGTAGTGTTAAAAATGAATCTAAAAGATGGAATCAACCATCTACTAGTATTTGGGATTATTGAGCTTTAATGCGTCTCACACTGTGTGTGGAGACGAGTCCTAGCCGGTCTCGCGATATGACGCTTTAACGTCACGGCGCGAGAGCGGAAGTCGTAATATGAGTCACACAGCTTGCGTTCCAGCGGTGGTTAACCGGAAGCTCGCGGTGTGACAGCGAGTAGGAAATGACCTCGGTATGGGATAGCTTGCGTTCCAGTCTCAAAGTAGAAAACCGGAACAATGCATATCACCTCATATCCTGCAGCCAAGTCGGGCGACTTAGCATAATTAGGAATAAATGCACACATTTATTACTAAAAAAGACAACTGGTGTTATTAAGATGGTTGGATGCCCAAAAATACATCCTATGTTGTAGAATTTAAATGTGACAGATGGATGTAAGGCCACACCCACCAGTAAGCCTAAATGGTTGTATAAAACCGTTGTCAGCCTATATCTGTTCACCTGTACATACATCTTGTTCATCCCACACCAATAATTATACAGGCGACCTGATCAGGGCGGGCCATGTGTGAAGTTGGCATGTGTAATAGGATGCACAAAATGCATATATATAAACCCTTATGGTGTAATAAATAAGCGTAATTCAATGAACTGGATTCACATGAGTCATCATAATTTACATCTGTGACAACTACAAAACATATCAACCCTAAGACATACCCAAAAATCAGACTTTTCCATATGTCAGCAAGTCATAAAGTAATAAATGTATGCACTATACACCTTATGATTCGTCCAGGAAGGCATTAACATCTACCTCTACATTGAGTCCTAGGGGGGTAAAGGTTTGTAACTCATGTGCCCAGAACATTTCGAGGCGGGATACACCCCTTGTTTTAGCACCCCCTCTCCAGGGTGGTGTATATTTGTCAATAATGACAAAATGTGATCCCTCTGGATTCCCACCATGGAATTCCTTGTAGTGTCTCGGAACCGTATGTTTGGGGTCTCTACTCTTAATTAGGGCGATATGCTCCCCCACCCTAATCGAAAATGTCCTAGTAGTGCGGCCTATGTATTGTTTAAGGCAGGGGCAGGTGATGAGGTACACTACATACCTCGTACTGCATGTGCAGAATGGTCTTATAGTGTATCTCTTTCCTGTCACCGTGGAAGCGAACTCAGTTACTTTACGTGTTTTGACAGCATTATGCTGGCATACCGTGCATTTCCTACATGGAAAAAAGCCAGTCCAGTCGTGAAAAAAAGAAGGGCGGGTGGGTGGGTTTATAATGTTAGGAGCTATCCGTCCTTTTAGTGACGGTACACCCCTAAAAATGACATTAGCTTCTTCTGGGATGAGTGGACCCAGAATGTTGTCTTGTTTAAGGACGCCCCAATGTTTCCTCATGATGTTTTTAATTTGTCTGTGCTGTGTTGAGAAAGTAGTCAACATGGCCCACCTAAATTTCTCATCGGGTTCTCTCTTAGGTTTGACTTCCAATAGAGATTTCCTATCTTTGTTTGTAGCTCTTTGGATTTCCTGATCCAGGACATCCGTGTCATATCCCTTATCCTCGAACCGGCCCATAATGCACTGCGTCATCGCAGTGGTTTGCTGGCTGATGATTGGCCAAGCATGCACTATGACCCGCATGCTTTGGCCAATCACAGCGCCGTAAGCAAACAGAGCCATAATTGGCCAAAGACAGGGTGCCTTTGGCCAATTATGGCTCAGGGGGTTAAGTACACGCCCCACACTATATAAGGCCACCTGCACGTCGGCCCTGTATAGTGTGTTGCTGGCATTATAGAGAGATAGATAGAGAAAGAGAGAGAGTGTGTCATTTCATTTACTTTGAGCAGGCAGTTTATTCAGTTAGCTAGATCTCACTGCAGACCGTTCCTGCTGTACTATTTCTAATCTACTTCAGGCAGGCAGTTGATCCAGTTTAGCTAGATCTCACTGCAGACCATTCCTGCTGTACTATTTCTAATCTACTTCAGGCAGGCAGTTGATTCAGTTAGCTGCAGTGTATTTCATATATATATATATATATATATATATATATATATATATATATATATAGTCAAGCCTATAACTGATTGTAGGCCATTCCTGGAGTACGTGTTCAAAGTCACTTTCTGGCAGGTGACTCAGTGAGGTGCAGTTCATAAAATATATATCCACTGCACTGTAGTCCAGCCTTGCCTATACCTGACAGTAGGCCATTCCTGGAGTGCGTGTTCAAAGACACTTTCAGGCAGGTGACTCAGTGATGTGCAGCTCATAAAATATATATCCACTGCATTGTAGTCCAGCCAAGCTTATACCTGACTGTAGGCCATTCCTGGAGTATGTGTTCAAAGACACTTTCAGGCAAATGACTCAGTGAGGTGCAGTTTATAAAATATATATCCACTGCATTGTAGTCCAGCCAAGCCTATACCTGACAGTAGGCCATTCCTGGAGTACGTGTTTAAAGACACTTTCAGGCAGGTGACTCAGTGAGGTGCAGTTCATAAAATATATATCCACTGCATTGTAGTCCAGCCAAACCTATACCTGACAGTAGGCCATTCCTGGAGTATATGTTCAAAGACACTTTCAGGCAGGTGACTCAGTGAGCTGCAGTTCATTTAATATATATATATATATATATATATATATATATATATATATATATATATATATATATATATATATATATATATATATATATATATATATATGGTCTAGCCAAGCCTATACCTGACTGTAGGCCATTCCTAGTGTACTGTTTTTAGTAAACTTCAGGCGTTGTTTTGCTAATCTAATTGTACAGTATGTCTGAAAAGCCACCAAGGAAAGGCAGACACTCACAGGCCTCTAAAAGAGGGCAAGCAGGCTCTGTGTCTAAGCCAACAGTGCTGGTCATGGACACGGTGCATCCTCAGCACGTGGCCATGGGGCACGCTTGTCCTTTTTTTGGCAGCTGGCCGTGTTGAGCTACAACAAGCAGTTGAGTTGGTAGAGTGGATGACCAAGCCGTCTTCATCCTCCTCATCCTCTGTCACCCAGGCTTAGGGTACTTTATTTGCCAATGCAGCTGCCAAAGGGGCCTCTTCCAACAGCTCAATGTCATCAGTCACTCCTTCCCTAGCCCCACCATCATGCCCTGAGGAGTCCGCCGAACTGTTCAACCTCAGTGTAGGGTACATGCTGCTGGAGGATGCGCAGCATTTTGAAGGCTCTGATTATGGTACTCAGGTTGTGGATGAAGGCAGTAATGTGAGTCCAGATTGAGGGGGTGCCCAAGAAGGACAAGAAACTGGCAGTCATGTTCCCCCAGCTGCAGCATACTACCAGGTTTTCTCCAGTGGCGAGGAGGGAGGGGATGATGAGGTCACTGACTCTACCTGGGTGCCAGATAGAAGAGAGGAGGAGGAGGAGGCACATCTTCAATGAGGCAGGATGCCTCACAGGGCGCTGCTGACTCCGCACGTTTTTCCAAAAGTTCTTTGGTATGGCCCTTTTTTGAGACGTGTGCAGCAGATCACACCGTTGCTGTTTGCAACATATGTCTGAAGCATATCAAGCGTGGCCAAAACAGCAGCCGCTTGGGCACCACATGCTTGACCAGACATATGTCGAGCTCCCATGCAGTCCATTGGCAACAGTACTTAAAAGACCCACACCAAAGAACAAGGCGGACCTCTCCTTGCTCCTCATCAGCTGGGATCTCCAACCCCACTATAACTTCAGTCCTCTCAGAGACCTGCACTGAGAGGAATGAAGGTGTAGAATTAGGTATCCCAAGCACTTGCGGGTAATCTGCTAGCGGTACACCAACATCCAATTGTAGCAGGCAAATTTCCCTACCCCAGTTGCTAAACCGGCGAAAGAAATTCGGTCCCAGCCATCTACATGCTCAGCGGCTGAATGCTAGTTTGGCTAAATTGCTAGCACTCCAATTGCTGCCTTTTCAGCTGGTAGACTCTGCCTCCTTTCGAGAATTTGTGGAATGTGCGGTACCTCAGTGGCCGGTTCCCAAACGCCAATTTTTTTTCTCGGAAGGCCATTCCGGCTCTCTACCAACATGTGGAAGGCAATGTCTTGGCCTCATTGGACAAGGCGGTCAGCGATAAGGTGCATATTACCACTGACTCATGGCCCAGCAGGCATGGATAGGGACGTTACCTTTCTTTCACGGCGCACTGGGTAACCCTGCTGGCAGCTGGGAAGGATGCAGGACAAGGTGCAGTATTGTTGGAGCTTGTTCCGCCACCACGCCTCCAAAATGCTGGTAGTGGTGATTCTGCCACACCTCTCTCCTCCACTCCCTCCTCTTCTTCTTCCTTTTCCTGTGCAGATTTGTCCTCTGAACCAGTGGCGCTCTGTCGGTGTACTAGGGGCTACGCAAGCACTCAGGTAAAATGTGGTGCTTGAGTTGGTCTGCTTAGGGGACAGGAGCCACACTGGGGCAGAGATTCTGGCAGCTCTGCAGGGGCAGGCTCAGAGGTGGTTGACGCCACGCCAGCTTTACCCAGGAATGGTGGTTTGGTACAATGGCACCAACCTCCTCTCCGCCCTCCGAAAGGAACACTTCACCCATGTTCCCTGTTTGGCTCATGTCCTTAATTTGGTGGTGCAGCAGTTCTTGTGCAGGCTTACAGGATCTCCTGAGGCAAGCCAGGAAAGTCTGTGGGCATTTCCGCCAGTCATATAATGCCAGAGCTTGGCTGGCAGACCTTCAAAAGGAATGCAACCTGCCCAAGAACCGCCTCATCTGTGACATGCCCACCAGGTGGAACTCAACGTTGGCAATGTGGCTGCACATGCAGCAGAGGGCCATCAATGAATACCTGTGCGAGTATGGCACCAGGACAGGGTCAGGGGAGCTTGGCTTTTTTTGCCACACCGGTGGCTCATGATCAAGGATGCATGCACTGTCCTGTCACCATTTGAGGAGGCCACAAGGATGGTGAGCAGTGACAGTGCATGCATCAGTGATACTGTCCCTCTTGTCTACCTGTTGGAGCACACGCTCGGTGGAATAATGGGCAGGGCATTTGAGGCAGAACAGAGGGAGGAAGAGGAAGACTTCCTTACCTCTCAAGGCCCCCTTTATCCAGACAGTATTCCTGCAGGCCTGCCTATCACACAGGAAGAGGAGGGTAAGGTGGCAGAACTTATCCAGCTGTTGCAGAGGGAGCAGAAGATGAAACATCTTTGGGAGGCCTTGCAGAAAGGTTTGTGCAATGCGTTTCCAGAGCCTGGGAGGTTACAATTTCCTGGTCCTCCTGGACAACATGTTGCTGAGGCTTCGGTCAGTCACAGAAGGAGTGGTGGAGAAGGCGGCCATCTGACTGATGCGTTCAGACAATTTTAGCGTCTGTTGTACATGGTGCAGGAATACCTAGGGGCAAGATCAAACTTGGAGACCTTTCCAACCGAAAATCCACTGGGTTACTGGGTCTTGAGGATGGATCACTGGCCAGAGCTTGCACAGTATGCAATTGAGCTACTGGCCTGTCCTGCATCCAGCATTCTTTCGGAACACACATTCAGTGCCGCTGGAGGCTTTGTAACCGATCAGAGTGCGCCTGTCCACCGACTCGGTTGATCGGCTCACCTTCATAAAAATGAATCAGTCTTGGATCACCAGCTACCAAACACCTGATGCTGATGTAACCAACTAATTTTTTTATGAATGTGAGATCCCTTGAAGACTGCCTATGCTGATGCTGAATGACTATCCTGCTATGCTGAGTGACTATCCTATTCCTCCTCAATGTTCATGTTGCTAGCTTCTAAGAACATTTTTGGTTCTGGGCACCACCACCAGTGGCTAAGGCCCAACTTTTCTGCCCCTGTTTAACAGGGGCGTGTAATTACAATTTTTGCTGTAATATTTTGCAGCAGTGCTCGTTCCTGCGCTCAACAACAGTATCTGTGAGGGGTTGCAGTGTTGTGCCACCACCACCGCCTAAGGCCCAATTTTTGTGCCCTTGTTTCACAGGGGCATGTAATTACAATTCTTGATATAATATTTCACAGCAGGGCCCGTTCCAGCGCCCAGCAAGAGTAACTGTGAGGGCTTACAGTGTTCTGGTACCACCAACACCTAGAGTCCAATTTTCCACAGAGTGTATAGGGCAGGCCGTATAGTGTATACAGACGGTCCCCTATTTTCAAAAATTCAACTTACAAATGAGTCCTACTTACAAACGGAGGGAGACAACAGGAAGTGAGAAGAAATCTACCCCTAGGAAGGGAAATTTTCTCCTGTAAGATATGTAATATGGGAAAAAGGTGTCTCCTTCACTGATTTATCACCAATCCTTGTTACATATAGTTACATAGTTACATAGTAGGCGAGGTTGAAAAAAGACACAAGTCCATCAAGTCCAACCTATGTGTGAATATGTGTCAGTATTACATTGTATATCCCTGCATGTTGCGTTCATTTAGGTGCTTATCTAACAGTTTCTTGAAACTATCAATGCTCCCCGCTGAAACCATCACCTGTGGAAGGGAATTCCACATCCTTGCCGCTCTTACAGTAAAGAACCCTCTATGTAGTTTAAGGTTAAACCTCTTTTCTTCTCATTTTAATGAGTGGCCACAAGTCTTGTTAAACTCTCTTCTGCGAAAAAGTTTTATTTCTATTGTAGGGTCACCGGTACGGTATTTGTATATTGAAATCATATCCCCTCTCAAGCGTCTCTTCTCCAGAGAGAATAAGTTCAGTGCTCGCAACCTTTCCTCATAACTAAGATCCTCCAGACCCTTTATTAGCTTTGTTGCCCTTCTTTGTACTCGCTCCATTTCCAGTACATCTTTCCTGAGGACTGGTGCCCAGAACTGGACAGCATACTCTAGGTGCGGCAGGACCAGAGTCTTGTAGAGTGGGAGAATTATTGTTTTATCTCTGGAGTTGATCCCCTTTTTAATGCATGCCAATATTCTGTTTGCTTTGTTAGCAGCAGTTTGGCATTGCATGCCATTGCTGAGCCTATCATCTACTAGGACCCCCAGGTCCTTTTCCATCCTAGATTCCCCCAGAGGTTCTCCCCCCAGTGTATATATTGCATTCATATTTTTGCCACCCATATGCATTATTTTACATTTTTCTACATTGAACCTCATCTGCCATGTAGTTGCCCACCCCATTAATTTGTTCAGATCTTTTTGCAAGGTTTCCACATCCTGCGGAGAAGTTATTGCCCTGCTTAGCTTAGTATCGTCTGCAAATACAGAGATTGAACTGTTTATCCCATCCTCCAGGTCGTTTATGAACAAATTGAACCAGAAGAGGGGTAAGTACAGCGCTGCACCAATAGTGGTAGAGAATGGTTACACAATAAGCAGCTGACACACCTCTTAGACAAAGGAAAAAAGAAAATAAAAAGTGTATATAGTGTAGCGCTATATGTGTAAGTACTCAATAAACACAGTGAACTAAGCCCAAACCATTCCTGGAGGACCCAAAAAAGGGAATAAAATAATTCAGAATAATATAAAACTAATCAAACAAAATCAAAAATATGCTAGTGTCACACATTATCATATGAATTGATATTAATAAACAGTGAAAAAGGCAATGTGAAAATTATCAAAGTAAAGGAAAAAACTCAATGTCCATAAATATTGAAATCTATGATCTCAATGGGATTCAACACCCGCCACCAAAAGTCTCTGAAGGTTGGATAATGAGAACAACGATGAGAAGCGTCTGCCACGTGGATAAATAAACACCAAATAATAATGGAGTCTAAGTGAGTGTCAGAACCACCACCGAAGCATCAGAGGAGGCTTACCGGAGCCAGATGACTTGAGAAGACATACGTCTTACAAGTCTCAGAAGGCGGGTTTAGCCACCAGGGCTGGCAAGATGGATCCTCAGGTGTCCTCAAGTTCCAAAAAAAGGGGGGGGGGGGAGATAAAGATGCCGTCTCAGCTTCAACCGTCCAAACTCATCAACAGGCCAACCGGATAGATTTACATGCCATGGGAGAAATAAAGCTCACATGGCATGATATCGTTTAAAAACATAATTTTATTAAAACAATAAAAAGAGAACACTCACATATTAGGAGATCGGAATAAGCTTATCTATATATCAAACGCGGTGATCACCGCGTTTGATATATAGATAAGCTTATTCCGATCTCCTAATATGTGAGTGTTCTCTTTTTATTGTTTTAATAAAATTATGTTTTTAAACGATATCATGCCATGTGAGCTTTATTTCTCCCATGGCATGTAAATCTATCCGGTTGGCCTGTTGATGAGTTTGGACGGTTGAAGCTGAGACGGCATCTTTATCTCCCCCCCCCCCTTTTTTTGGAACTTGAGGACACCTGAGGATCCATCTTGCCAGCCCTGGTGGCTAAACCCGCCTTCTGAGACTTGTAAGACGTATGTCTTCTCAAGTCATCTGGCTCCGGTAAGCCTCCTCTGATGCTTCGGTGGTGGTTCTGACACTCACTTAGACTCCATTATTATTTGGTGTTTATTTATCCACGTGGCAGACGCTTCTCATCGTTGTTCTCATTATCCAACCTTCAGAGACTTTTGGTGGCGGGTGTTGAATCCCATTGAGATCATAGATTTCAATATTTATGGACATTGAGTTTTTTCCTTTACTTTGATAATTTTCACATTGCCTTTTTCACTGTTTATTAATATCAATTCATATGATAATGTGTGACACTAGCATATTTTTGATTTTGTTTGATTAGTTTTATATTATTCTGAATTATTTTATTCCCTTTTTTGGGTCCTCCAGGAATGGTTTGGGCTTAGTTCACTGTGTTTATTGAGTACTTACACATATAGCGCTACACTATATACACTGTTTATGAACAAATTAAATAGGATTGGTCCCAGCACAGAACCCTGGGGAACCCCACTACCCACCCCTGACCATTCCAAGTAGTCCCCATTTATCCCCACCCTCTGAACTCGCCCTTGTAGCCAGTTTTCAATCCATGTACTCACCCTATGGTCCATGCCAACGGACTTTATTTTGTATAGTAAACGTTTATGAGGAACTGTGTCAAATGCTTTTGCAAAATCCAGATACACCACATCTACGGGCCTTCCTTTATCTAGATGGCAACTCACCTCCTCATAGAAGGATAGTAGATTGGTTTGACAAGAACGATTCTTCATGAATCCATGCTGATTACTGCTAATGATACCGTTCTCATTACTAAAATCTAGTATATAATTCCTTATCATCCCCTCCAAGAGTTTACATACTATTGATGTTAGGCTAATTGGTCTGTAATTCCCAGGGATGTATTTTGGGCCCTTTTTAAATACTGGTGCTACATTGGCTTTTTTCCAATCAGCTGGTACCATTCCAATCAGTAGACTGTCTGTAAAAATTAGGAGCAACGGTCTGGCAATCACTTGACTGAGTTCCCTAAGTACCCTCGGATGCAAGCCATCTGGTCCCGGTGATTTATTAATGTTAAGTTTCTCAAGTCTAATTTTAATTCTGTCCTCTGTTAACAATGGAGGTGCTTCCTCTGTTGTGTCATGAGGATAAACACTGCAGTTTTGGTTACTGAAGCCCCCCGATTCACTCGTGAAGACTGAGGAGAAAAATAAATTCAATACCTTCGCCATCTCCCCATCCTTTGTAACCAGATGTCCTTCCTCATTCTTTATGGGGCCAATATGGTCAGTCCTCCCTTTTTTACTGTTTACATACTTAAAGAATTTCTTGGGATTATTTTTGCTCTCCTCCGCTATGTGTCTTTCATGTTCTATCTTAGCCGTCCTAATTGCACCCTTACATTTCTTGTTGCATTCTTTATAAAGTCTGAATGTTGAGGATGATCCCTCAACCCTGTATTTTTTGAAGGCCTTCTCCTTCTCTCCTTTTGTTCGCCCTTTTAAATTTATTACCCAATGGGATACATTGGCTAATGCCCTTATTTAATATACTCTTAAAGCAAACCCATCTCTCCTCCGTGTTCTTTGTTCCTAATATTTTATCCCAATTTATGTATTTTAGCAAGGTTTGTAGTTTAGGGAAGTTAGCTCTTTTGCAATTCATTGTCTTTGTATTCCCTTTATGTTTCCTATTTGTGTGATTTATACTGAAACTACTGTATTTATTGGCGTATAACACTCTCTTTTTCACCACAAAAATCCGGTACAAATAGCGTGTGCGTGTTATACGCCAATACTTTCATTTTAGCTGCCTGGTAGGGGACAGGGAGGGTGGCAGGGTGAGCACCGTCAGATTACATACAGTGAGAATCTCCTGTTTACTTGGCGGCCTCTGTAATAGGAAGTCCCATCTCCTGGGCCGCCCTTGGACCACTGTTCTGTCTATCATAGGGGATTCTCACTGTATGAAATCTGTCGGTGCTCATCCCGCCCCCCTCCCTATCCCCTCTAGGCTGCATATGGGCATCATTCAGGCTGCACTGAAGGCAATGGTGAGGCTGCATTGATGTGGACTGATGAGGCTGCATTGATGGCACTTGTGAGGCTGCAGATGGGCATTGATCAGGTTGTATTGATGGCAATGGTGAGGCTGCAGATGGGCACTGACCCTTATTTTGCTTCAAAGATCCTTATTTAAAATTTAAGTTTTTTTCCTGAAACTTCCCTCTTAAAATGAATGTGCGTGTTATACGCCTGTGCGTGTTATATGCCGATAAATACGGTAAATGCACATTTGCAATACATTTCTTTAAACTGTTTGACCTTCCATCTGATTTATAATTATGTGATACAGACACCCCAACCAGACAGCATAGCTTGAACCCTTACCTCCATTACACTGTACAGCTTGGTCAAAGACAAATCCCAACCTGTTGACTGGACAGAGCACCATCACATCAGCATCACAGAGCATCTTGGACAGTACCAAAAAACACTGTCTGTAGAGTTAGACTGTCTGGTCCCCCCACTTCCAATCTGCTGTGCTAAGGATTACAAGAAGGAAGGAAACATAATAGCGTTAAAGTGACACTAAACAATATGCGCATTCTCCAAAAACCAGCAGCACATGTTAGTTGTGGTCATATAAACTGTTCTATGCAACTACACATCCTATAGTCCAGTGTTTCTCAACTCCAGTCCTCAAGGCACCCCAACAGGTCATGTTTTCCCTCAGATGAAACAACTGTGGTAATTACTAAGGCAGTGAAACTGATCAAATCACCTATGCAAAATAATGGAAAACCTGAAAACATGACCTATTGGGGTGCCTTGAGGATTGGAGTTGAGAAACACTGCTATAGTCCATGGTCCATTATAGGAGTGAGCAAGATCAAGTAGTTTCTTACCTACATAAAGTCTGACCATGCAGAACAAACATAACCATTCTTTATCAGGAATAAGAAAACAGGAAAAGTAGGAATTGGATGATTTGGAGAAGGCTGAGAATAATAGGTACTTTATTAGTTAATAATAGATGCTTAAATATATTTTTTTTAAACCAGAGTTTAGTGTCACTTTAAATTGGAAATGTCAAAATCTTCCTGGAGTTTAATAATCTGATAAAGTAACATGTTTTTGCAAAGTCTTTCAGAGTCTGGATTAATGTGAACATGGAATTCCAAATGTATAGGGTACAGTGTCATTTTTTAGAATCCATTACCAGTGCTAGATCAAGTGCTCTTACAACTCTATGCAGCTGTTAGCTAGAGAGTCGAACACTTAAATTTAAGCCATCAAACCTGATAACTTTCCCGTTAAGAGTGAACAGATAGCTCAATAATTGAAGTGTTCTTTCTGTGTTCTTAGCATAGTGCTACACAATGTACACCTGCTCTGATTGTAATATTATCTCTTACACAGCAGGCAAAATCAGTGGGGCTCATACAAAAGACAGAATGGATGACTTGAAGATGTTAACAAAGGGTCCCTTGAAAGGTATTCATTTTACATGCCCTCATAGTTTCTTCTGCCTAAAACCTAACTTTGCCAAAAAGTTTTTCTTTTAGTTTTGAATATAGTAGAAGAAATGGAAAGTATACTTTTAGTTTAGTTTTAGTAGTTCCCTCAATTCCTGCCCATGTAATAACCATACAAAAAAAATAGCGCTGTGGGTGTCTCCACAGCAGGCACAGACAACAATAAAAACTTTGTCAGAGTTCAAATATTTTCTTGTCTGTGGTGTCCCCAAAAAGAGCTTTGCCATCATTTTCTGTCTAGACAGAAAGTAAGATGACTTAAAGCGAAGGTTTGCCCACCCCTGCAAAAATTAAAAGCCAGCAGCTACACATACTGGAGCTGCTGACTTTTAAAGCGGTTGTATACCCATTCTTATGACTTTGCATTGAATTATCAATTGTATCGTTTAAAATCATTTGCCATAAATAATTTTTTCTTTACCTGCTTCCATTGCGACTTATCGCTATATTAGTTAGTGATGACGTATAATGCGCATGTGCCGTATCTTCTGTCTTTCCGGCAAGCCGAAACCCTGCCGGAAAAATGCTGTGACTATGTCGGGGCTGCGTCATTTCCTGTTGTAGATGTCAGCCCCGACATCCCGCGATGCTTCCTCCTAATTCTTAACCAAGAGGATCCTGGTTACTTTGTGACTAGCTACATCACAGGAGACACAGACGGAGGGAGTTGTAAGAAGAACTACAGAGAGGAGCCTGCAAAAATCAAGATACATCCAGGAAAGCAGAAAAATCACTAAAAAGTAATATATATTTTTTTATGTATATACATTATTAATGTATTTTTTTGGCAATTTTTAAAAAATAAATCTATCTTTTGGAAATGTTTTATTACTATTGTCAATTAATAAAGAATTAACAATAAATAAATAAATGTACTAATTGAAAAATATTAATGAACACACTCATACCCCTTTCTCACTCTGTTACCAAAAATCTATCTCTCTCTCTCTATAAAAAGTATTGTACACAAGCACACTCCCCTCTCACTGTGTTACAAAATATATTTTATATATATAGATATATATCTATATATATAATAGTAATATATGCCCGCAAAGCCAATTTGCACTGAGTAAAAATTAAGAAACATTATTTTGATTTATATATATATATATATATATATATATATATATATATATATATATATATATATATATACATACATACATATAGGGGGTGGGCGCCTCCTGCGCTCACATGTCAGCCATCCACACATGGTGTTGGGGGCGGAGCCTCCTGGGCTCTTCTGGGGTTAAATTGGAGGTCAGGCATGGCTTAGATTTCAATTCCACTCTTCACTGAGGACACACACAGCTGTGGAGGTTGCCTTCTGTGTTTCATTACTCTTATACTTAAGATATTCACCATAATCCCCAGGGCGCATGCGTGGGACTTCCAAAATGGCCGCATAAGCCTGGAGCCCCACTCTACCCGAGTCAGCAAGCCGCTCTAGCCCTGGATCCGGGCTAGCAGGACACCCGCAGACAATGGGAATCTATCGGGGAACACCCCCACAGCACTTATATGCCTGGCAGCTCAGTCCGCCATGACCTGGGACCGCAATTTACAGCCGAGGGACCCCGGGCCGAATCCAAGATGGCAGCCACATCTCAGCCACGAGACATGCACACAGGGGGACAGGCAAAACACAGGCAAGTTATTGCTCCAGCCACATTAGGCTACACACCCCAGGCAAATCCCCACACTTCCCACAAGGTGACCCCATCGCCTGCATCCACAGAATCGCTCATAGAGCGATCGATAGACAATTACATGCATTCCCCTCTGGGTAACACACCAGCACATCAAGACACCGTGATCTCACCAGGAGGCCCAGACCCAGATATACCCCTGAATGCAGAAGACCTGTTTCTCAAACTATCTGAGCTCCTGGAAAGGGGTCTGTCAAATACTGCCAACAATATCACCAATGATATGCGCTCCAATTTCCTGGGCTCCAGGATAGAAGCAATCGAACATAAGCTTGATATAACTGTGTCCAGGGTCAACCAGAACACAGACCACATCCACGTCATACAAGAGCAACTGGAGGTGGCCCTGAACAGGATCGATGCCCTTGAAAACCGGTTGAGAAGGGACAATTTCAGGGTCAGAGGTATTCCAGAATCAACCACAGATGTCCCCAAAGCGGTCCAAGACCTCATTAAATCCCTCGTTCCAGAGATAACCCCACACAAGCTGGAGTTGGACAAAGTGCATAGGTCTCTGGGTCACCCAGGGATGTGTTAGTGAAACCCCACTACTACAGAGTGAAAGAGGAAATTATGAAAATCTCACGCCAACAATCCCGCATCTCCTTCCAAGGACAGGAGATCCAGGTTTTTGCAGACATCTCGCCCATGACCATTCAAAAGCGCAGAGCCCCCAAGCCATTGCTTCAGATACTCTCCCAGAGGGAAATTAAATATTGGTGGGCTTTCCCCTTCGCTCTAAAATTTTCCTACAAAGGCAAAACCCACTCCTTTGCTACCTTCCCAGAGGGAGAACAAGTGCTCCTCTCCCTGAGATTCATTTCGCAAGACCCAGCAATGGACACATCTAATCTACAAGCAAGATCCTCCAAACGCCCAACTCCTACAAGTCCGATTTCCCCCTCATGGAAATCAAACAAAAGCAGACGAGTGAAGGAATCCATGCCTACCTGAACAGGGCCAAGAAGCAGAACTCTCATCCCACTTTCCAGGGAATATCCCTGCGTGTCCTCCTGTCTGATCGAGTAGATCTTCTTGCCACCCTCACACCAACTTTTCTTCACAGAAAATCATATCAATCTCACCTGATTTAACGTATCCACCCCCCACCAACAATACAGTGCAAGGAATTCTTAACCTACCAACCATTTCGCCTGAGATGAATCATCCTAACTCCACAAGGGGAAACTTACCGGACATTCTTCAAACGATTGAGAGGACGGTTTCCGGCATATCAAGATCAAGAGGGGTCAGACATAACCAATTTTTCCATTTTAGGGGCCACATTTGGCCAAAACCCTCAAGACTCTGTGATATGTGATGATATGCCGAACCCCTCACCACCCTCCCCTCCCATTCCCCTCTCCTCTCCTCTCCACCTTTCCCCCGTCCCCACTCCCTTGCACTCCCTCCCTCTCCCCCTCCCCATCAGATCGCAAAAAGCTAAGTTCTAGTTGTCCTGCTGGCATTGATCCAATGTTGAAACAACGTTATAGTTTCTATTATTGTTCCAGTTGATATTTACTAATTGCTTTTTCACAGTTCCAGGGTAGGCTTTGGCTGGGGCAGCAGTCATGCGCCTCCACCCATCTCTTGACCATGGTGTCACCATTTTTGAGTGATGGAACAGTAGTCCGACTGAAGGACTACTACTGTTTTTTGTACGGCGATGAAGGAAGGGACCTATCCCCCTCTCCTCACCGCAGGTCCTTGTTAGGCCAATTTTCACTTTGTCCCCCCTTCTTTCTTTTCTTCCCTACTAACCTTCTCTCTCTCTGTTTGTCAGTTTACAGTTGTTGCCATTCCATCAAACCACTCCAGGTCCCAGGTACAGCTCCAAATCCTGCTCAAGATTGTTCCGTCTTCCTCCAGGAGGGGTAAGTGACATATATACTGAGACACTCCTTTTCTCCAATGGTCATGCCTAATAATAACACGCTCTCCCCCTTCCTCAGAATAGTCTCCCATAATGTGCAGGGTTTTAACTCGGCAACCAAGAGAAGAAAAATATTTCAATCATACCATTCCCAGAAAATGGCAGTAGTTCTGCTACAGGAGACGAGACACATTTGCCAATACGATACACCCCATCTTTTCTCATGCTCACTACCCCCAATTCTTTCTGGCTAATGCCGAAGACAAGACAAAGGGGGTAGTGATCATGTTTGCAAAAACATGTAAATTTAAAGCCCTACAGGTTCACAAGGACCCAGGGGGTAGATTTATTCTGATGAAGGGATTGATAGAAGATCATTTATATTCATCCATCTCTTACTACACTCCCAACAAAGGACAGGAACATTTTTTTCAATCCATGTTCCAAACCCTAGGTCCATTATTGGAAGGGACGGTGATATTTGGATGAGACTTCTTCCAGATATCTGGCGAGAACTTAACACGACCACCAGGGACTACACATTTCTTGAACCCTCACCAATCCTATTCAAGAATTGATCACGTTTTTATTTCCTCAATACATATCCCAGAAGCAATCAAAGCCTACATTAAGGACACCGCTTTATCAGACCATTCTATGGTAATACTCACATTTCAGGAACACCTCACCAAACCTCCTCTCCCTCACTGGAGACACAAGGAATATATTCTTAAGGACCCAATTCAGGCTATAGTTCTAAACAAAGCATTGAAAGAATACTACCTTCTGAACGACATAGAAGGAATCTCGGCTGAGACATTATGGGCGGCTCACAAAGTTACGATCCGTGGCAAGCTAATCCAAATAGCCTCACAAATTAAAAAAGAAAGAGCCTCAGATGTAAAGAAGTTAGAGAAGGACTTCTATGCTTTATGCAAACAGCACAAAAAAGACCCGTCAAAGGTCCAAATCGCTCAGCTAGATGCTGCACGAATTGCGTTGAACCTTGCGCTCACAGTCAAGGCCGAGTATTCCCTACGTTGGAGTGGAGCAAGGTTCTATGAGCAAAAAGATAAAATGAGCACGATGTTAGCAACAAAGCTCTCTCCCAAAACCCGTACATTCACTCTCCTGAAAATTAGACTACATGACGGCTCAACGACCCAAAATCCCAACGCATACTTCAAGCATTTCAAACTTTCTACTCTAATTTATATCTATAAAGCAACGCGGCAGACGACCCCACCATTGACTCCTTCATAGAGAACCTGTCTATACCTACCATGAAAAAACCCATATAGGTTTGATGGAAGCCCCAATCTCAAAAGAAGAAACCCTAGATGTAATCAAAAATCTAAAGGGAGGCTCGGCCCCTGGTCCAGATGGGTTCACCAATCTCTACTATTTGCCAATACCCTGGCCCCTCGCTTAACCAAATTTTTTAATTCCAAACGGACGGGAGACCCCATGGACTCCCAACTTAACGTGGCTTTCATTTCAGTAATTCCCAAACCTGATGCGGAACTAGTAGAAAACTATAGACCCATATCCCTAATTAACAACGATTTAAAAATACTTACCAAAATACTAGCCAACAGAATGAACTCTTTTATCAGGGCCCGGACCAGGTAAGGAGGGCAATAGACATTATTTCAATCCTCCAATCTAGATGGGATAGAGGTCCCCCCCAGGAGGGTCTTCTCTTATCACTAGACCTACAGAAGGCCTTTGATTCGCTCTCCTGGCCTTACCTGTTCTCAGCTCTTAAATGCTGGGGATTCGGTGAAAACTTTATGGGGCTTCTGAGATCCAGAAGAAAGTGCAAAAATAGGCCACGTCCATAAATATATGAAGACAAAAAAGTAGGTAGTATTACGTATTACTAGGGGGGGTGGACTTTTTAGGCTGAGAAACACTGGAGAGGAAGTAACAGTATAAAAATATAAATTTATTGAAGGTTACAAATACATAAAAGTAAGAATGAAGATTATAACATAAATGCATCTATGAATATTGTGCAGTGAGCCCTTGTATCTCTACGCGTTTTGCCGCTTGGCTTCCTCAGGACACAGCCAAGGTTCACAGACGAGACAGATAAGAGAATATGTTTCTCTATCTGAAATGAGATATAATGTCATTAGATACACATAACTAACACAAAAATAAACTGTTCAAGATAAAAATCATGCACTAAGCAGTTGCGAGTGTAGAGATGAACATCAAGCCATTACCTTGTTTGGAATGCACAATCATGCACAGTCACGATACGGCGGGTAATCCACTCAAAAGTTACAGAAACTGAAAATGGAGCACATACAACCAATGTCAGCACAGAGAGTCTATATTAGGGTAAAAGAGTATAGGCTTTAAAAAAAAAAAAAAAAGCTAAGACTTACTATATTAGGTATTGCTGAATGTATGAACAGGGGCATGTGAGTAGTATTCCTTATTTTGGGAACAGCCATCAGAGAGAGGAGGGCCATCAAAGAGTATCCCACAGTGAATCCTGGATTTGAATTCCAGTACTGCTGATGGCTATATATAGGCCAACAGCCAATCGCTGTATCTATAAGCATACAATAATAACATTGGCTTAGATAGAAACAGTAAGGGCACATAAATAGTCTAAGCAGCAAGGGCCTAATAATGACCTAGAGCTAAGTACTTACATTTAAAGTTTCAATATCACAGCATGCCCCTGGGAGACAGCAATCCACTGCACACAGGGCTTGTGGAAGCTGAGAGGTATTTATACTCTAGATCAGCCACAGCTGATCGTTAGCCAGGGCATCATGTAATCTGCTAGAAGGATTGTGGGAATTGTAGGATATCGGCTCTCATACTCTCTGTGCCTGTGCAGAGAGGTCTATACAGAGAGAAAGACATTACATCTAGGGGGAGAAATCAGAGCGGTGCAGCATTCGGGCGGAGGAAACCTCACGCATGCGCTGGCCATATTAGAGCATAACAACTGCATTCTGGGGATTATAGGAACTGCTGTGTCTATCGGTTTTAGGCTAAATCCGATAGTTGATGGATTACAAATGTCAGTAAAAGTACGCAGTGCCACCACTGTCTGGGAGTTACATGTTTCTGAAAGACTCTGTGTTAACATTGCTGCCCAGGCCCCAGTTACGATAGATAAAAATTATGCATACAAATGCTAAAGAGAAAATTCTTATTATTCTTATCGGTATGCCACCCTGATCGTGCATGTGCAGAGAGACCACATATTATTGCATTCGGCTTAAGATGTTTCGTGACCACCACTCACAAGTGGATAGCCCATGATAAATCATAAAAACAGAAACATAGATGCATCCGACAAAATTACATAAACAGTATGTTAAAAATATAAAAATATATAAACACGGTTAATCTGAAATCATGCTGGAGAATTCATGCATGATTTCAGATTAACGGCGTTTATATATTTTTAGCATACTGTTCATGTAATTTTGTCGGATGCATCTATGTTTCTGTTTTTATGAATTATCGTGGTCTATCCACTTGTGGGGGTTGGTCACGAAACATCTTAAGCCGAATGCATTAGTATGTGGTCTCTCTGCACATGCACGATCAGGGTGGCATACCGATAAGAATAATAAGAATTTTCTCTTTAGCTTTTGTATGCATAATTTTTATCTATCGTAATTGAGGCCTGGGCAGCAATGTTAACACAGAGTCTTTCAGAAACACGGGATGCTGCACCGCTTGGATTTCTCCCCCTGGATGTATTGTGCTTCTCTCTGTATAGACCTCTCTGCACAGGTGCAGAGAGTATGAGAGCCGATATCCTACAATTCCCACAATCCTTCTAGCAGATCACATGATGCCCTGGCTAACGATCAGCTGTGGCTGATCTAGAGTATAAATACCTTTCAGCTGCCACAAGCCCTGTGTGCAGTGGATTGCTATCTCCCAGGGGCATGCTGTGATATTGAAACTTTAAACGTAAGTACTTAGCTCTAGGTCATTATTAGGCCTTTGCTGCTTCAGACTATTTATGTGCCCTTACTGTTTCTATCTAAGCCAGTGTTATTATTGTATGCTTATAGATACAGCGATTGGCTGTTGACCTATATATAGCCATCAGCAGTACTGGAATTCAAATCCAGGATTCACTGTGGGATACTCTTTGATGGCCCTCCTCTCCCTGATGGCCGTTCTCAAAATAAGGAATACTACTCACATGCCCCTGTTCATACATTCAGCGATATATAATATAGTAAGTCCTAGCTTTTTTTTTTAAAAGCCTATACTCTTTTACCCTAATATAGACTCTCTGTGCTGACATTGGTTGTATGTGCTCCATTTTCAGTTTCTGTAACTATTGAGTGGATTACCCACCGTATCGTGACTGTACATGATTATGCATTCCAAACAAGGTAATGGCTTGATGTTCGTCTCTGCACTCGCAACTGCTTAGCGCATGATTTTTATCTTGAACAGTTTGTTTATGTGTTAGTTATGTGTGTCTAATGACATTATATCTCATTTCAGATAGCTTTCCACATTAGTGCAGACGCCATAGCGTTGGTCAGCCTCGGTCTCAAGCATCTCAAGGTAACACTCTATGAACATACTACAACTCCCTACTCCCCTTACTCTTGAGTGTCAGCACTGTGACCTTCTCCATGGATTCATTTATCCACTTTAGGTCCACCATCCCACCCATGATTGGCTATGTTTTGCAGAGGATGGTTGTGCTTTGGGGATGATGCCGGTGTGTGCCTGTCTTGCGCTGGATTGCCTGCCACCCCAGCTCTGGGGGAGGGTTTTTCCCTGCCCAGTCCCTGCCCTGTACCACAGTCTGGTTACATTGTGAGTACCCAGAAATTGACACATTGTCCTTTCTGGTTGTATTTATTTCTACTCTTTGATGGTTTCATACTTTGTAATTTCAGAAATCCTGTAGCATCTGCCCCTGAAGAAGTGTATTCACAGAAACGCGTCGGGCACCAAGGATGCAGCCACTGGGCTTTTAATTGGATTTTACAGTTATTAATGTTTTGATGTATCTCATTATTCTATTTTTATACTCACTTTTTACATCATGTGTTTTGTGCTCCCCAGTACAGATATATGTATTTATTGTACAGTGTACATCTGCTACAGTTATATATGGTTAGACACACACTATCTTTGACTGTCTGTATACATATGCATTCATGTAGGCTATGGTTTGTGCGTATGCACACGTAACCCTTTACATGTGTTGTCTACCCAGAATTTTCTACCAATAAACTTGTACACATTTTTTTTATCTTACTCCAATCTGTCTACTGCCTCATTTAAAGTCCCACCTGGCCTCCGGCCTTCCCCTCCCTTTTTTTTTTTCATTTCAGATAGAGAAACATATTCTCTTATCTGTCTCGTCTGTGAACCTTGGCCGTGTCTTGAGGAAGCCTAGCGGCGAAACGCGTAGACATACAAGGGCTCACTGCACAATATTCATAGATACATTTATGTTATAATCTTCATTCTTACTTTTATGTATTTGTAACCTTCAATAAATTTATATTTTTATACTGTTACTTCCACTCCAGTGTTTCTCAGCCTAAAAAGTCCACCCCCCTGGTAATACGTAGTACTACCTACTTTTTTGGCTTCTGAGATCCCTCTACTCTAATCCTGAAGCGAGGGTCAGACTATAGGGATACTTCTCCAATCCCATCAAAATCGCCAGAGGAACTAAACAAGGCTGTCCGCTGTCCCCACTAATCTTCACTTTAGCAATTGAAATTCTTGCCATAGCGATTAGATCAGATCCAAACATCAAAGGTGTAATGTGCGGACAAAATACCCACAAGTGCGCTCTTTTCGCGGATGACATCCTCCTTTTTGTCACCTCCCCAATAACCTCTCTGCCCAACATAAACAAACTCCTCGAATCCTTTGGAAAAATATCAGGACTACAGGTTAACATGATTAAATCCCAAGCAATGAATATTTCCCTTCACCCAACAGTGATTGAACAACTAAAACCTGCATTCAAATTTAAGTGGAGCAACTCATCAATTCGTTACTTAGGAATAAATCTCACCCCTAAGATAGAACACCTGTATCAAGCAAACTTTCCCCCTATGTACCGCAAACTGGAAAATGACCTTCAGACCTGGTCATCACACAACATATCATGGTTAGGTAAAATTCACTCTATCAAAATGACTCTTCTCCCTAGACTCCTCTACCTATTTAGAGCTCTGCCGATAACAATTAAAAAAGATCATCTAAAGACTTTTCAGGGGAGGATAATAAAATTCATCTGGGGGAAAAAAGGATACAGATTGGCCAGACGCATCCTTTACAGCCCAAAAACTCGGAGAGGATTAGGTCTGCCTGATCTTCATAAATACTACCAAGCTGCTAGACCTCCAATAATGTCCCCCACTCTTTCAAATTCCATTAAGTTTTGGGATGACATGATAGAGTTACCCTCTCTGACATCAGCTACACGTCCACTAGCTCATATTTTTCACAATCACCTATTCAAGCCAGGTACAGACATCAAATCATTCCAATGGTGGCTAGATAAAAGGATGTACCGTATTGGACACTACTTCTCTACCTCCGGACCGATCTCCTTGAAACATTGTGTCGAAAACCTAGAACTACCAGACTCAGAAAAATATAGATACTTCCAGATATCGCATTTTCTACACTCTATATGGAAAAACAAACCCACTCCCCCAGAACTCACTCAGTATGAGCGTTGGTGTGGCCAGGCAATGGAGCAGAGGGGGCGTATATCGATAATATACATGTCTCTATCAGAACCCACCTCTAAATTTCCGTACATGGAAGCGTGGGAAAGTGATTTGCAGGAAACCTGGGACCTGGAGGAATGGCATAAAATGGGATCGAGAGCTTCTAAAGGTATTGTGAATATTTCTCTGGTAGAAGCAAACCTGAAAATATTTACGAGATGGTACCTGGTACCAGCCAGATTAGCATTGATGTTTCCATCCTCATCACCATTATGCTTTAGAGACTGTCAAGCACAGGGTTCCATGATTCACATATGGTGGGAGTGTCTGAGAATCAGAGGATTCTGGAGCAAATTGTTTAATCTTATCAGAAGAATCCCAGACCTCTCTATCCCGAAATCCCCCCCAAATAGCACTACTAAATGGCTGCATTCCCAAGATACATAAACATTTTAGGAAACGAATTTCTTTCATGCTAATGGGTGCAAAAATCGCTATTGCCAAGGCCTGGAAACAACCATCGGTCTCGCTCTCACCCGCCAAGAGGAAGATCTCTTGGATCATGTCCCAAGAAAAAATGGTCAGTACTTTAACAGACACAACGAAATCATTTGAGGTTACTTGGAAACCCTGGGCTAGGCACATAGGTATATCCCTTATACCTGGAGTTATCGTATAATGATCAGGCACTCAACTGTCGAGTAATGGCAACCCCCCCACACACGTTCTCCAGCACCCGTTAATTAGAGTGCACGTACATTCCAACATTGTATTCGCAGGAACTCTCAAACATTAGTTATAGTTTCTCTGAATACATCCTGCTTCACACAAGTTGGTAACAGAAACGAACAGGATACTCACCTTTGGACGCTCTCGCTCTATGGGAAATGGCTGTTATTCCCAGGAGGTGAGACGTGTCCTAGTCGCGAAAGAGCACGTATTCTGAATCCAGTTTTAGCCGGTCCATGACACAGTATGATCACCAGAGGGGTGTCAGGCCCGGCGACTGAATTTAGTGCACTTATTTTATGTTCCCCTGTTCAGCTGAATCTCAGGAAGAACTTGTGATACTTTGTTGAATGAGCTTCATTTATTATGATGTATATATCTATTTTTTATAGGCTCTGCCTCATAGTGAATTGATTGCCTTAAATTGTACTGTACTGCTTTTCAATAAAAAATTTAAACCGAAAAAAAAAAAAAAAAAACATATTCACCATACTCAGGTACTTACTATATCCACCTTTTGATACCTACTACATTTAGGCACACTTACATATCTTATACACAGTTCATTTTTTGAGCACTTACTTTTATTTATTTTTGTTTTTTGATATCACAGATCCCACCACACAATCACAGTCCACCTCTCTCTCCTCTCTCTCTTTCTCATCTTGTCACTTGCTAGTATCTCTCTGCTATCCTATGTTTTCCACCATCTCCATGTCCCTACCATCCTTGACCCAGGCCTTTTACTTATGTATACATATCTTTATGCCAATACTCATTTATTTTACTTAAAGCGGGATTCCGGCCTGAAAAAAAAAATGTAAAAGTCAGCAACTACAAACACTGTAGCTGCTGACTTTAAATAAGTACTTACCTGTCCTGGGTGCCTGCGATGTCGGCCGCCCGAGGCCAACCCGTCCCTCGGCTCTCGGGTCCTGGCACCGCCATCCTAGGTAAGGGAGACAGGCAGTGGAGCCTTGCGGCTTCACTGCCAGCTCCCTACTGAGCACGCGCGAGCGGCGCGGCGCTCCGCTCTGTGAATGGCCCCTTGGTGTTCTGGGAACACACACAGTTCCCAGAAGACAACGGGGCCACTCACCAAGGAGAAGAACACGCCACGGAATAGGAAGAGGCAGATTAGGAAGACTGCCTAGCAACTGGGGTTTAGGTAAGTTTAATTTTTTTTTTTCAAATGTTTTTTTTTTATTTTTTTTTAGGATTTTTGGTGATTTTTTTTTTCAGGTTGGCCCTCCTCTTTATGGACTAACGAGGTTTCTAGGGATACATCACTACACTACTATTTTCACAATCATAGTCCACCTCTCTCTCCTCTCTCTCTTTTCCTATCTTGTCACCTGTTAGTATCCCTCTGCTATCCTATGTTTCTAACCATCTCCATGTCCCTACCATCTTTGGCCCAGGCCTTTCGTTCTGCATACATATCTTTATGCTAATACTTATTGATTCTACTTTCCTGCTTTAGATGCCTTTCAAACATGTTTATGTTCACAGCCTATACTCTTTATAGACTAACGAGGTCTCTAGGGATACATCACTACACCCATGCCATGCCTGTTCTCTGTTTGGCCCCTGGTGGGGTCCCATCTGACTCCGCCCCCTCAACTCCCTGGTAAGGTACCTGCTGCCACCGTCTTGGAGCCGCACACCTGTAGCCATGGTCAAGCTCAGTGGTGAGTATGGGGACCCATAACCCCTCCTACCCGGTGCCTTTATAATTAATACTGTGCCATATTGCCAAATATATACTTTTTCATCCTAGGTACATTGCTACACACATCCACCCCTGAAGAGCGAGCTGGATATCGCGAAACTAGTCGGGTAGTATGATGCCCATGTACTAGGACTGCTATTACATTTATGTACCAATATTCCTTGTTTATGTATATTTTTTAAATTGGCAACTGTTGGTGATATCTATGCATGTAAACAATTTTACTTGAATAAACCATATACTGTATTTACTGCTGTTATGTTTACTGGCGGAAACGGTAGCCACTTCATTTAAAGTCCCGGGGTGAATCCTTAATTTTATTATATTTTACAGGGATGGAAGTGTGTTACTTGGGACACCAGACCTTTCCCCTCCCTTTATATGTATATATATATATATATATTTATTTTATTTTTATTTATTTCAGGTACTTATATAGCGCCGTCAATTTACGCAGCGCTTTACATATACATTATACATTCACATCAGTCCCTACCCTCAAGGAGCTTACAATCTAAGGTCCCTAACTCACATTCATACATACTAGGGCCAATTTAGACAGGATCCAATTAACCTACCAGCATGTCTTTGGAGTGTGGGAGGAAACCGGAGTACCCGGAGGAAACCCACGCAGACACAGGGAGAACACTACCTGCCTGGAGTTTGTATGTTCTCCCTGTGTCTGCGTGTGTATATATATATATATATATATATATATATATATATATATATATATATATATATATATATATATATATATATATATACACTTTTTTTTGTTAAGTTATTCTATATTTTTCATAGTTTTTAATTGTAAAATTTCAGTATAAATACACCTGTTCTGTAAATCCCTCAGAGGTTTGTTATAGAACCTTAGTGAACAAACAGCATCGTGAAGTCGAAAGAACACACCAGCCAGGTCAGGGATAAACATAATGTGAAGTTTAAAGCAGGGTTTTGCAATAAAAAAATATCCTGAGCTTTGAACATCTCACGGAGCACTGTTCCACTGTTCAATCCATCATCCGAAAATGGAGACTATGGCACAACTGCAAACCTACCAAGACATGGCCGTCCACCTAAACTGACAGGGTGGGCAAGGAGAGCATTCATCAGAGAAGCAGACAAAAGGCCCATGTTAAATAACATGTAAAGGTAAGTTGTTTTTTTTAAATAAACAAACATGTCATTCTAATCACCTCTGAGCAGTTGGTTTTGCACAGAGCTGCCCCTATCTTCGTCTTCAGGGTTTCCTCCGCAGTGCTCCTGGCTCCCCTTCTTCTCAAGTGCCCCCTTGTTGAGCCGCTTTCCATGGGGGCACTTGTGCGGGTGCGCTCACGTGTCCAGGGTCCATTGACACATACAGCAGTACTCGGTTCCACCCCCCGGCTCCCATGTTTTTTTATTTTATTGACAGTAGCGGGAGTCAATGGCTGCACTGCTATCAATATATATAATCAGGAACCAAGACCCAATCACCGTCTTCTTTAAAGGAAGAGCCACAGCCACCTTATCTGTGCTCACCATTGCCGCCTGTGAGTGCCACCTGCTAGTACATATCAGGGACACCAAGCAGCGACACCTATCAATGCCAACCAATGACAGCTATCAATGCCCACCAGTGCCTCCTCATCAGTGCCCACCAGTGACACCAATCAGTGTCCAACAGTGCTGCCTATCAGTGCCCATCTGTGCAGCTTATCAGTACCCATCAGTGCTGCCGCATAAGCGTACATTAATGAAAAATAACAATTGCATGTTTGCATAATTTAATACCAAGATATAATATTTTGGATGCATTCAGGTGAAAAAACATGAAGGTTTACAACCCCTTTAACATTTAATTTTTCCTGGCAGCAAACTGACTCTCTGGCCGTAGGCATTGCAAGACATTTTTCGCATTCACACCAATCATTTTTTCCGATTTATGCTTGCAGTCTGCGTTCTTCAGCAGTTTCTGAGTTTGACTGTAATGAAACCTGAGATGGTGTATTGAACTGAAAACTTAGGTCCACATCAGCTGTTGGATACTTGGACCACATTTTGGCTAAAAGATTTTTTCTTTATAATAAAATTAAAATGTAAAACAATTGAATATGTATCTTGTAAAATATTAATAAGCTTTTTTAATTATAAATATATATTTTTTTACAATAAATACATTTTTCAGTAGGACAGCTAGATAAGGCTATGTATGTGATCTCATCTGTTTTATACATTTTTTTTGAATGACATTGCTATCAATTATAAACAATATCCTAATTATACAATTACATGACCAAGTAATTTAGGTTGACATATTTTTCAGAGTCTTCTTTGGAATCCATTGAAATTGTTGTGTGTGCAAATCAAACTACAGCTTCATTTTTACAATAAGGATTAACTGCACGTCTGTCAATCATAACTATTAACTTTATTCAACTTTATTCGACATTTGGATACTATGTTTCCAAGGTGAAGAGTGTGACATAACCTCGTATACATTACAATATTTATCATTTTATAGTGAAATAATTAGATCTTAATAAATGGATAAGATGGATGTAGATATGGACACGCTTTATTGAATAAAGTGAAAAACAAATGAATAATAATTTACTAGTCTACTGTTGGTGAAGTATATAATCTATCCTATTTTGAATTATAATTACCTTTTCCTCTGCAGATATCATGCTTGGTGCCTGATTATCTTCCATTATTTCTATATTTTATTGGGATCATAGGTGTGCGGAGCCTAAAGCATTAGGGTGTGAACCAAATAAGTTTATCTTGGTCTCATCAGACCACAGACATGGTTCAAACTGTTTGCAGGCTTTCTTGTGCATCATCTTCAGAAGAGGACTCCTTACGGGAAGATAGCCATGCAGACCAATTTGATGCAGTGTGTGGTGTATGATCTGAACACTGACAGACTGATCCCCCCATCCCTTCAATCATCTCTTTTTCCTGTGGGTTTTTTTTTTCTCCTCCTCCCCCGGCTTGCATCCCTTCCCTACACACCCCATCCCACATATCCCCCCCCCTCCCCCCCCCCTTTCACCACAAGTTTTTCCTCACAATGTTTTTCCTCTCCACCTCTCCTCCCCCCCCTCTTTTTCTACCATTTAGACCATCTAGTTGCATTATTTGATATTTAGCACACATATAGCGTACATGTGTTAATAATATACTGTATATATAAACACATACGGAAATCTTTCAACCATCCTCTTTAGCTGTCCACTCATTACATATAATACTTCTACTACAGGCACTGCTTATCCTATTCTGCTGCCTCCCTGAGCCTTTGGGATTACCTGTAGTGTGACTCCTTGCAAGGCATGCACGAGCAGTTGGCTCCCTTGTTGACTGTGCCAACCGTTCGGAGATGCTGGGATCAAGCAAGGGGTTTTTTCCATACAGAGGCTATTCAACATGGCTTAATACAATGTAATTGGTAAATATATATGAAAATACCCATTATTGTTTTTCCTTTTTACCTCTGAATTATGAATTCCAATACATGTTAACATCCTTACAGTTTACAAAAATCCTCTGAAGAAGACCCGTTGGGGTTGAAACGCGTCAGAATTCATATACAAGATTTGTGTACCATTTTCTTTCATGGTGTTTGAGCACTGTGTATCACTATTTTATACTGTTATGTCAGTGATGTTGTTTTTATCTTTTGTACCACAGCTCATGTTTTGACTATGTCTAAAGCATTTTTTTGATACTTTGTTACAATAAAAAATTCTAATTACGCTATTTCCAATAGTATCTCTCAACTGTTATTTGCTGCCTAGAAAACCCCTCATGGGGGACAATCCTCTCATTTGACATTTTCACTCTGGGTGTGCAGCCATTTTGTTTTTCCTCATATGAGTGTCTTTTCATTCAATGCCACATACTGTTTACACCATCTGAACTAAATAAGTTTATCTTGGTCTCATCAGACCACAGGACATGGTTCCAGTAATCCATGTCCTTAGTCTGCTTGTCTTCAGAAAACTGTTTGTAGGCTTTCTTGTGCATCATCTTCAGAAGAGGACTCCTTATGGGAAGATAGCCATGCAGACCAATTTGATGCAGTGTGTGGTGTATGGTCTGAACACTGACAGACTGACCCCCCACCCCTTCAACCTCTCATGCAATACTGGTAGCACTCATACGTTTATTTTCCAAAGACAACCTCTAGATATGACGCTGAGCTTTTGCACTCAACTCCTTTGGTCGATCATGGCGAGGCCTGTTCTTAGTGGAAACTGTCCTGTTAAACCACTGTATGGTCTTCACCACCGTACTGCAGCTCAGTTTCAGGGTCTTGGTAATCTTCTTATGGCCTAGGCCAGGGATCTACAAAATACGTCCATCCAGCTGTTTTTGGAACTACACATCCCATGAGGCATTGTAAAACTCTCTCATTCACAAAGATGACTAGGCATGATGGGAGTTGTAGTTCCTGAATGACTGGAGGGACATAGTTTGGAGACTCCTGAACTAGGCTATCTTTATGTAGAACAACCATTTTTTTAGATACAACAATTTAATGTGTATATATATATATATATATATATATGTGAAAAAAAGAGCGGTACTCATGGGTCTTGAAAGCGTTCATCTTTCCAGACCCTTGAGTTCCACTCTCCTCTTTGGTTTATATGCACTACAGCCTTTGTTGTGCACCCGAGCCCATCTTTTATCCCTTATTTGTGTGTGGTGACAACCATTGGATATCATTTTGTATATGTGTAATTTTTTTTATTTAAATATATATCTAATATATTTATCTTACAACATTTTTCATTTTCATTAAAATTTAATAAAGCTGTTACGTCACAAGGCCGAATTCTTCAGCTCACTGCATGTTCATGAGTCTGTTGTTCCTGAGTATGCAATGCGGTTACTCATTTGTGGTTTGTCGATCAAGTCTTGCTCGCTGTCACAGGTATGAGTCGTTACTTTGCATTCACATCTTGTCCTAAATCGTTGCCATGCGTTGTATACCCCATGTCATGTGTTCAGTTCCCGCCGCAGAACTTAAAAATCGCTCTTAAACGGCTCTTCCCCCCTGTTACTTGTCGAGTCATGTTTTGAGCGTCATGCACAGCGCCACACCACACTCTTCAGCTACGTTGCATACCCGCTACAGACTGATGCAGACCCAGTCGCACGGCCACTGTAGCAGGTTGGATTTGTGACCATGTTTTTCTCAATTGTAGCCAATTCGTAGCCACTCACAGTGTCACCCATACCATGCGCTCGGGTCCCGCAGTGCAACTTACGAATCATTTGTACGCACTTCTCTCATTTTACTTTCTACACCAAGCTTGTTGTTGCCTCATGCACAGCACCATGCCAGACCTTCCCAATAAGTTGCAGTCCTGCCACAGTCCGCCGCAAACCATTCGCATGGCTCAGTGTCGCAGGTAAGATTTGTCACCACTTTTCTTTATGTCGTATCTATTTGTTACCATTCATTATCCCCCAGGTCGTTCGTTAGTTCCCCCTATGGAACCTACAAATCGGATGGATGTTGTCCTTGAGACCCCGCACCCATGCAAAACCGTATCAGCAGCCTGTCACTCTTATAGAGACAAAAAAAAAACATATAAACCCCCTTTTCTACCACGCAGTCTCGGCCCAGCAACCTGACACTCATTTGAGACCCTTGCAAAATGTAATACCGTCTCAACAGCCTGACACTCAGAGAGACCCTTGCAACCACGCAATATCGTCTGAAAACAAACCTCATACTCATTGAGACCCTTTCAATCACGCAATATTGTCTCAGCAGCCGGACACTCACCGAGACTCTTGCGACCGCACAATATCATCTCAGCAAACCAGACTGATGCCCTTGTGACCATGCAATATCGTCTCAGCAGATCTGACTGAGACACTTGCAAACACGCAATATCATCTAATATCACACACTTCGAGACCCTTGTGACCAAGCAATATCGTCTCAGCAAACCAAACTGAGGCCCTTGTGACCATGCAATGTCATCGCAGCAGACCAGACTGAGACCCTTGCAAACACGCAATTTAGTCTCAGCAGCCTGAACACTCATAGTGACCTACGCAACCACACAACGTCATCTCATCTCAAGTAGCATTAAACATTCAGGGCACAAACTAACTTACAAACACACCACAAGGGCACTCAATCAGCCTCGCATACACGTAGCAGCATCCAGTTACACATTTATCTACAGTGGCATACCGGCTGCTCTTCATCCTCTCTGTCTTTTCCTCAGGTTTTTCATCCTACATCTGTTTGGCCATTTCTCCCCAGGTAAAAAAAATAAAAATAATATATATATATATATATATAGATAGATAGATAGATAGATAGATAGATAGATAGATAGATAGATAGATAGATATATCTCTATATATATATATATATATATATATATATATATAGAGAGAGAGAGAGAGAGAGAGAGATATATCTATCTCTCTCTCTCTCTCTCTCTCTCTCTCTATATATATATATATATATATATATGTGACAGACTCTCCCGGGACAGAGGCTTTTGGAGGGGACTGAATGCCAGCCTCTTGCCCACCGATTATGGGCCCTGGAATTTGAGGGAATGTTGCTCTTTGTGAGCTGTATGCCTGGGACCCTGGAGGTGTTGTTACTTTGGATTCAGGTCCATGTCCACCCAGGACACACAGACTCTGGGAACCCTGTATATGCCATATTATAAATAGTGACTGATTCATACTGTTGGGACTCATACTGTGAGGAGATGCTAATATCATCAACTCCACTCACCTGTCTGATGTCTGCTATAATGTGTTTAATGTAAATGAGTCTAGTCTGGCTTACCACAGCTTCTAAGAGTAGCTTGTCTTGTTTTGTGCTTATGAGCGGTTGGAATATCTGATATCTAGATTCAGACTGGGAGGAAGTGGAATACTGACGGAAGCACTCAAAAGGAGTGTGGGGGGCATTCCGTTACATTGGTGGCAGCAGTGGGATGCTTCCTGCAGTCTGGGACATCCAAACTTCCACCTGGATCCAAGGCCTGAAAAGCAGGAGAGGAGAGGTACAGATACCAGCCGTCATGGAAGAGGAATTCAGAAGGAGGTTTGCTAGAGATGCAAATACAGCACAGAGGACCAATGTCAGAGCAGATCCTGCTGGGATGGTTTGATTCTGTTCACTGTGAACTCTGGAAGGAAGCGCTAGCCCGTGAGCAGCGACACCAGGGAAAAGTTCTCCCCTCCATCCAGGAAAGGTACTGATCACAGTATGGATTGCGGGTGCTGTTTTTGGGAGAAAAACCGCACAAGGAGCAGACAGCTGAATTAAGCAGGCTGGTCTGGGCAGAGATGAAGCTGGATGAGAGCTACAGAGCCCTCCAGTGGCATGTATCCCAAGCATGTCCCTGGATAGCGGATGACAGCCCAACGGAAGGCTTAACCTACGGCGGCCTGGGACTGTTGTATGTGAAGCTGACAGGGGACTCTAACTTTGGGAATGATTTGGAGTGGCGGTTGAACGAAATCATGGATTTCAGAGAAGGGCTACTGAACGTCTCGGAAGTGCACTGGGCACAGGAAGATATAGAGTTTCAGGAATGGGAGCTGAAGATTGCCTACAGACGGCTGCTAGACTCTGCTCAGTGCCAGGGCTGGGCTCCCTTTGCCTGGGACTATCAGGAAATACCAGTTGACAACTCTGAAATCCTGGCTGAAGAGTTGGCAATGTGGCAGAGTAATAGTGTGCTTTGCCAACCTGCCCCTGGAGCTATGGAGGCGGAGGTCTTATGGCGGATGCAGCAAGTGCTGACTGACCTTGATGATCCTGTTTCTGCATGGGATGATCTTGGATGGAGGAATGTGCCTGTCCAGCAGCATGCCAGAGAATCGGCAGTGGAAAATCTGGAGATTGCCATCCTCAAAGCTGAAGTGCTGACAACAGGGCAGAGCTCTGCTAACCTCTGCCCAGCAATGATAGCATCTTCTGAGTTCCATGGACAGAAGATGGTGAACCTCTATCCCCAGACACCAGTTGCAGAGACAGGGGATTTGATAGACTTTTCTGCTGAGGAAGAACAATCTGGTGAGCCCCCAGCAGAAGAGCTGGTATTAGGGCCAAACTTCACTGTGCTCTGCTCAGCACTGATAGCATCTTCTGGGTTCCACGGACAGGAGATGGTGAACCTCTATCCCCAGACACCAGTTGCAGAGACAGGGGATTTGATAGACTTTTCTGCTGAGGAAGAACAACCTGATGAGCCTCCAGCAGAAGAGCTGGTATTAGGGCCAAACTTCACTGTGCTCTGCCCAGCACCAACAGCAGTATCTGTGGAGTTACAAGGAACTTCCCCAGCTGAAGCGCTGGTCACAGGACAGAGGGTCCAAGACCTCTGCCCCACACCTGTGGCAGTTTCGGAGGCTCAGGGTGAGAAGGTGGCAATCACTTCCCAGCAGCAGATACAGGGGGAGAAGGGAGAGAAGGTGTTTGTCGTCCCTCCCCAACAGTTGGTAAGGGTGGAGGAAGCGGTCTTTAATCCCCAGCAAAGATCCGTGCACCTGGGAGACAGTACCAGAGACATGTCGTCCCAGGAGCCAGATGAAGGAATGGAAGAGGAAGCAGCCAGCTCACCTCCCCAATGGAAGCTACACAGTTTGGGAGTGGAGGAATCCAGCCTCCTGCCCCCCCGTTTAGCAGAGCAGAGGATGTGGAGTTCCCAGCAGAAGTGCTGGCAACAGGGCAGAGTGCTACCAACCTCTGCCCAGCACCGGCAACAACTGGGGAGATCCAGGGAGCTGAGGCAGTCAGCCCCTCTCTCCGGTGACAAGCCGATGTAGTGAAGTTGCTACTCCCAGCTGAATCGCTGGCAACAGAGCAGAGCGCCGCTGACCTCTGCCTAGCACCTACAGTGTCTCTACAGCTTCAGGAAGCTGGGGCGATCGGCCCCACTGTCCAGCAGCAGACCGAGCCCAGGAATATTAAACACCACCCAGCTGAAGCGCTGGCAGCCGAACAGAGAGTCAATGACTTCTGCCCCACACCTACTGAGGTCAACTATTCCTTGCAGCCAAGAAAGGAGATCACGCGGACAGACTATGTGAGTTCACTCTGCCTGACTAACGCATGTTCAGACCAGGTGGAGGTCTGGGATCTTGTTAGTCAACCTTTGATGGGGGAGAAATGTGACAGACTCACCCAGGACAGAGGCTTTTGGAGGGGATTGAATGACAGCCTCTTGCCCACCGATTATGGGCCCTGGCATTTGGGGGAATGGTGCTCTTTGTGAGCTGTATGCCTGGGACCCTGGAGGTGGTGTTACTTTGTATTCAGGTCCATGTCCCCCCAGGACACACAGACTCTGGGAATTCTGTATATGCCATATTATAAATAGTGACTGATTCATACTGTTGGGACACATACTGTGGGGAGATGCTAATATCATCAACTCCACTCACCTGTCTGATGTCTGCTATAATGTGTTTAATGTAAACGAGTCTAGTCTGGCTTACCACAGCTTCTAAGAGTATTCCACACATTGTTGTTTGTTCTAATTAACCCTGTGTTGATGTTTATGGTAATGTGTATTGAATAGACAGTGAGCTAGGAGACGTAAAGTCTTAAACCCAAAGGTCATGTCTCTGAGTCACCTAGTCTGGGTAAATGATTTAGTCAACTAACTCATGTTAATTAGGTTACAGTTGTATTGTTAAAGTAATATGAGCAGGAGGGGGTAACCTCCTCTTTAACGGTATATAAAGACTTGTAATTTTGATTCTAATAAATGAGTCCATGTTAGCAGCTAAGCAAGTTTCGTCTTGTTTTGTGCTTATGAGCGGTTGGAATATCTGATATCTAGATTCAGACTGGGAGGAAGTGGTATACTGACGGAAGAACTCAAGAGGAGTGTGGGGGACGTTCCGTTACAATACATATATTATATATTTATATATGGGGAAGAACATACAGTTCGCATTTCACCAGGGCCAATCGCATGGCAAGGGTAGGTAATTTTGCTCCTCCCTGCTAAAGAGACATACATATTACTCTTTTGTCACCCTCATCACAGGTTTCCAGTCAACCCAGTCTCCATCCATGCCAGGACCTCGCAGCTAGGGCTTCACTCAGGACTGTAGTTCATGGATCTTTCTCCAAAAACCCAGTCGCTGTGCCCCACTTGCTTTCTGCCCAATACTACATCTCTTCAGAAACACTTGCACCCCCTTATTTTTCTTACAGTCAGAGTCATGTCACAGACCAGCAGTGATGACCTCATGCCCGCCCCTCTGTCACCCTCTGCAGGCTCAGAGAGCGGCAGCTTGCAGCGGCAGCTTGCAGTGCACATGGACCATTCCCAAGATCATAGCTGAGCTTAGACGCAAGGGCATCCCCTACCTACGGCCAGGAAGGCAGACATCTTCAGGCTACTCTGACAGCTACTACAGGACCCAGCGCCCCGTAAGGCGTCCTTGCACTCCATATCTGGGGCCATCTCCCAGCTCCATGGTTTACTGACTGTCCGCAACAGTTACTGATGTGCAGACCAGAGTCACAGCCCTGGAGGTTCGCCCTCCCATGACCCTCCCTGACCCAGTCATGGTCACGGCGCTGGCATCCCCTCCTGCAGGTAAGCCAGAGTCCTCTTCTACCACCCTCCCTGCTCACCTTGTCCCTGCCAGCCTCAGGAAGGACATCTTGGAGGGCAAGGACGTAAATTTAGCACCTCTGCTGATTTCAGTGCCCAATGTGACCGACAACAGAGCATACGCCTGGGGGACGTCTCGGTGGTCATCAAGTCGAAAGACCCCAGGCTCATCCGCAATTTTACAGTCACCAAATTCATTTTTGCTTTCGGGATGTTTAGGGATGTTGTCTGCTCAGCCGCCCTTGGCAAGAGGGAAGAGCTGGACCTATATCTCCATTCAGACAGAAATTTAGGGTACATATATGGAGGGCACACCTTTTATGACTACCGCCTCTCATTTTCGGCCAAGGCAGCCGCCAAGCTCAGTCAGTACCAAGTCAAGACAGACTGGAGCGTTTCTGACACAGAGCTATTCTGCCGGCATTTCGCAGGCCTCCACTCACCGCTGTGCACCATTTGTCAGTCCGCTACCCACATGACGAATTGGTACTCCGAAGGGACCACAAGGCACCCCTTCTACCCTCCTTCCTCCTCCGGCACTAGTCAGGGCCACGACCAGCCACAACCAGTGGATAGACTAGGACGGCCTATCCTTTCTCTAGGAGGATCCCCCATTTGCAACAATTTTAATCACGGCGGATGCTTCCATAGCCAGTGCAGGCTACTCCATATTTGCACAACATGCCATAAAGCTCACCCGAACACCACCTGTCAAGTCAAACAGGAGGGAAAGTCCAGACTAGGCCGCATAGATGTCAGCTGGTTGGGGTTCTATCTCTCTACAAACCCCACTCCCTCACTGACTATATTCCTGGTGCACGGCTTCACAGAAGGGTTCCACACCGGCCTCATCACTTTACCCCTCACTACACACGAATGCAGGAACCTCCAGTCAGCAGCCATCGACACACAACCAATTGACTCCTTACTACAGTCAGAAGTGGATAAAGGCTTCATTATCGGCCCCTTCCCACAGTCACCTTTCCCAGTCTGGAGAGTCAGCCCTATTGGCTTGTCAAGGGCAAGTTCAGTATAAAACTCTGCTTAGTGTACAACTTGTCTGCTCCTCATTCTTCTCTCATCCCTAGCCTGAATTTCCCTGATTTCCTCCGAGGAGTTTTCCCTTAAGTACGCCTCAGTTGACCCGGCCATTCAAGCCATCATTGGGATAGATCCCGGCGCCTGGCTATTCAAAGCACACACATCTGATGCGTTCAAGCTCCTCCCTATCAAACCGCCCCTCTGGTGGTGGCACGGTATTAAGTGGAGGGAGTCCTACTACTTCGCCACCAAGTTGACCTTCGGGTCCAAGAGCAGCCCATGGCTGCTCAACGGCTTTGCTCGGGCCCTCACATGGATTCTGTCTTACCAGGTCCGCTGTCACATGGTTATCCACTACCTGGATGACTTCCTGCTTATCGAACAACCAGGCACACCCAGGTAGATCTAGACAAGTTAAGAAGAGTTTTCAACAACCTCAACATGCCCATAGCTGAGCACAAAGTAGAAGGACTGGCACATTACCATTTAGGCATCACCCTGGACACCCAAGCTATGCAAGCTAGCCTGCCTCTGGACAAACTAGTTTGTATCAGGGCAACTATCCACGACTTCATCCAGTCGCAAGGCTGCACCAGGAGGCAGTTGCAGTCCTTACTTCGCGATGAGGATTATTCTTCAAGGACGGTCCTTAATATCACAGCTTTTAGTCTTTCTCACACCAGTACAAGACTCAGACCAGATTCTCAAACTAGATCAAGCAGCAGTAGTAGACTTGGCTATGTGGAACGAGTTCCTCACCAGCTGGAACGGCATTTCAATGTTAATCCTGGCAGTGTCAGCCAATTTACCACAGGTGGTTACCAATGCCGCAGCCTCCACGGGCTTCGCGACCATATTTGGCTGCCACTGGTTCGCCGAACCTTGGCCCCCAGAAATTCTCCTCATCCCTGGTTTCACCCAGTCTTAATCTCAATTCAAGCTATATTGTGGCAGCTGCCCAGGTCTGGACAAAACATATGGTGCTTTTCACCACGGACAATCAGGCCATGGCCGACATCATTAACAAAGGTAGATCCAAGTCAATCCCCATCATGTCCTTCCTGAGCAGGCTCGTGCAGCTGTCTCTCCGTCACCACTTTAATTTTTTCTGTAGACATATTCCAGGCAAATGCAATATCACAGCTGATGCGCTGTCCCATTTCAACCTTACCTTGTTTTTCCAGCAGGAGCCTGGAGCCGACCCAACGACTACTCCTGTCCCACCCTGGTCATTGCTGACGAAGGATTAACAACTCAACCCAGCTGATCAACCAATCCTTGGCACACAACACACTGAAGGCCTATCACACTGCTTGGAACACTTACCGCAAGTTTTTGGCCTTTCCCAGGAGCAGCGATAGGCGACGTTAGACATTTCCTAGCCTTCATATCATATTGTCATACCCAGCTAGCCCTTGCTCACAACACCATCAGGCTATACCTAGCCTGTGTCCAGCATTTTCTATCATTACAGGACCCCAGTAAACCAATTTTTCTCCTGTATTACCTCGTTTCTGAAGCAAGCTGTGATTAGCTATGATTTGTTTCCTTAGTAGCCAGAAATGAAGAAGAGGCCTGGATTATGCTATTACTGTGCATGCGCGGGATTACGGAGATGAATATGTACTGCAGGCGGAAATAAATAACTATTCAGACGCGGAAGACCACAGTGGAGATGGTGCTGGCTAATATGAAGAACCAGTGTTTATGATATAAAGAATATTTACAGTAAGAACTACTTTTATGATTAATTATTATATTATGATTATGATTAATTAATTATTATATTATATTTATTTAATAATACTATTAAAATTGTTTTTAAGTGGGAGGGTTTACTACTGCTTTAATAATGGAGTCCAGCGATGTCGGCACCGCAGCTGTTTCCATCAGCTGTCGGGTGCTGCTGCTGCCATTGGCAGTAAAGGAACCCGGAAGTGCAGCATTACGGCTTCACGCCGGGTCCCTTCTGCGCATGTGCGAGGCACCGCTGTGCTCTCCTACTGGCCCAGCCTACTAGCACGGAGGCCCGGCAGTGGAGGAGGGGGGAGGAGGGAGCCAAGCCGCTGACAGAATTTGCAGCGGCTCTCTCTCCCGGATGTTGGGACAGGCTTCCTGTTAAGGACAGGCATCTGCTCCCCTTGAAAGGTGCCAAATGTGGCACTGGAGGAGGGGAGGAGACAAATGAGCGAAAGTTCTACTTTTGGGTGGAACTCTACTTTAAGTAAGGAGAGTAAGGAGAAAAAAAAGGTTAAAGTTGGGCTTTAACAGCATATACTGTACATTCCAAACGGTAGTTTTTAGGAACACAGACTAAAAACAATGAAGTAACAAAAAAACCATAAAGTAACTCTTCTCTGCTCCATCCAAAATTAAATGTAAACAATCATGGCTGAAGTTGGGCTTTTACAGCATATATATTTTTTAAATGGTAGTTTTGGTGCTTTTATTGTTTAGAAATAATATGCTATGATCTGGAAAAAAAACCTTTACATATTAGGTGTCTCTTTAATAACCATTACTAATTGTGGTTTATTTATTTAAGTAACCTTTTGCCAGTCTTTGATTTTAAGCTGTTTTTGCTTTGGGACTTCAGTTTTCTTCTCAGAATTTGAAATGTATGATTGATTGGATTAAAATTAGGAAGATGATTTGAATAGTCTAACACTTTCCATTTACTTCCCAATATGCTCTTTGCTTTTATAGCTGTGTGCTTTGGATGATTGTTTTGATGCATGATAAGGAAAGTGAAAACTTTTTGATATGTAAATATACAAGAAATGTCAGTATAAAAATTGAAAGCAATCATAAATGGCTCTGTTCCTGCTACAGTCAGGCTTGTCCAAGCATCATTTTCTGTATTATGGTTTAAAAAGGAAAGGGTGTATAAATGATTGTTTAAAGTAAGGTTTTTCCAGCTGCAAGTTCATAAATCTTTGCTATTTTCTTTGCATTCATTTTGTTTGTTTTTGATTAAATGTGTATTGCTTAGGGTTAGTCACGGAACTGCTTTTGTGATGCAATTTAAAATGTAATCGTGACATTCATGCAACTTGCCACTGTGTTGAAGGCAGCAGTTTCCACCCAGTAATCTGGAGTTTCTAAAACTGATGTTGTACCATTATTTAGGGTTTTTAATCCTTAAACTTTTACTAAATCCAGGACCCTGCATTCACTATATCTGGTCTCCCACAATACACAAAACATGGAAATGCAATTATTTTAGTAAATATAGACTGTTAAATAATGTTTCTCAACAGCAGTATATAGCAGTCTTGTGACTTCTACGAGTGTCTGGTTAAAGCTTGTAGCAGGAGTTTTCATTCTCCTCTGACTGTTCTATGAGAATGCATACTGTCCATTCCAAATGATACTTTTAAGGAGCACAGACTAAAACAATGACAGTTATTCTAACTCTTCTCTGCTCTATCCAAAATTAAATGTAAACAATCATGGCTGAAATTGGGCTTTTACAGCATATATATTTCAAAAGGTAGTTTTGGCGCTTTTATTGTTTAGAAATAAACAATAAAACCTAATAAAAGCAAGTGTTGCTAAACCCAGAACCTGCATTCACTATATCTGGTCTCCCACAGTACACAGACCATGGAAATGCAATTTTTTTAGTAAATATAAACTGCTAAATACCTTTTCTCATCAGCAGTATATAGCAGTCTTGTGACTTCTATGTGAGACTTCTTGTGAGTGTCTGGTTAAAGCTTGTAGGAGGAGTTTTCATTCTCCTCTGACTGTCCTATGAGAATGCATGACCCCTGACCCTCTGTCTGGACAGTGTTGATTGGCCCTGTGCTGATCACATGCATCCCCCCCAAAAAAAAACAACAACTCTCTAGCAATACAAGCCCAACTGAGCATATGTCTTCTAGGGCTCTGTTCTATCTAGCAGATGGATTGGGGACAGTAAAAGAGGTGGAGGATCAGAGAAGACAGGATCAAACAGCTTTTTTAAACAATGCGGGTGATTAACTCATTAGGGTCCACGTTGAGTATACCAAACATGCTTTACTGCATATACAGATTGATTTTACTGTTGTGGGTTTAGTAACACTTTAAAGCAAAATTGAGCTTTTAATTTAAAATCAGATAAATGAATACAGCACAAAAAAAGTATGCAAAGTCTTACAGCCACTCCATAATAAATACACATGTGCTTTACAGTATGTCACTGTTATCTATGTGGAATCAGCAGCTCCTCTGCAGCAGCCTGATATGCCACCTGTTAAGTCAGAACTACAACTGTGCAATCAGTAGGGAACATGTGCTTACTCTTTGAAAAGGTTACTTTAAATAGAATTTATGGCAAGGCAAGATCTGTTAAACCAAGACATTTAAGAGACATATGCAAAGTAAAACCACATATCACTACAGGACATGCTGGAAAATGTAACTTACAAAGGCATACCTCCCAACATTTTGAAATGGGAATGAGGGACACCTACTAGCAAAAGTATAAGGATTAGTTAAATCCACAAGGGCATTTTTTTAACCACTACTATTCCTTTATATTGGCTTTTAAATTTTCCAAATGCAGCAATTTAGAATTTGGATGAAAGGTTTAGCACTTGGAAACACTTTTTGAAAGATAAATAGTGCATTTTATAGGCAACTATATAGATCAAACCAAAATGAGGGACAAATTAGGACAGAGGGACATTGCTCTAAATCAGGGACAGTTGGGAGCTATGGACGTAAGAGTGGCGGTGCATTGGTTTATTGTGTGACATTATGTGTACAGGTGGTGATACAAGGCTCTCCCTTTCTTCCTGTCACTCCTCACTGACTGTTTACCCAGATTAATCAACAGACAACATTGGCTGCATCTTTGATACTCATGAGACACCAGATATCGGGTCATTTGAACACTGATCATATTGGGTCTATGATGATCTATGACAAAACCCAAGTGGACTACCACATGCATTGAGGGATTTGGCAACAGTTGGTTGTAGGATAACCATTTTTTGTTTATGTCCATTTTTTCTATTTTTTTTGCTGTAGTTTTACTACTGAAGAAGCGGGCTCTTAACCGTGAAACGCACTTGCGTCGAGAAGTCGCAGAAAGCCTACTCATCACCTGGCTGCAATAGGGTGATGAGGAATAATTAATAAGCATTACAATTTGTATTTGCTCTCCTCTTTTTTGTACATATATGTTGTAACAACTTTTTGAACTTTATGTCATATACATGTTTTTAATTTTTTAACAATAAAATTCTTTCATATTTTATCCCAATGGTACCAGTAAAGTCCTTGAGTTAGTTGTTAGGGTTTTTTGTGTATTACTGTCTATATTCCCATCACACGTTCCTGGAAACAAGCTTATCAGTAGTAGGGGCTGTAGCAATTACCATCTGGATACTGGAAACATCACCGATAAATGCACATAGTCGTCAGCACACCAAGGATCCTCAAATATCATCCAAAGACTTTTATTGCAGAAAGTTCACATCACAAGAACAAGTGCAATGTTTCAGTGTCGCACAGGACCCCTTCGTCAGGCATGTGATTATGCGTACAAATATGACCTGCATGGAAGAGATTTCGAGAAAGGAACACTTACCTGTAAGCAGAAGCATGGAACATCAAGAAGAGACAGGTTTTTTTTTTTTTAAATTGTTAATTTATTTTATTTTACTTTATTTTTACACTGTTGTCTTCATTTTTTTGTTTTTATCACTTTATGTTAACATTCCTTGTGACAGCAGTAGGCAAGTGTAAGGTACTCTTTATGGAGAGATCTGGGGTCTATAAGATCAGTGTTTTTGAAAGCTTTACATTTTTTAAAAATGGCTCTGTTGACATCTGGGTAAACCAGAAGCGATGTAAGGTCATCACTTCTGGGTTACCATAGTGGACAGCCAATCAAAGCCGGGTCCCCTCCCGTCCCCTCATGCTGTGTTCATGCAGCTACTGCATCCCAATTGACAGGAATAGGCCTACCTGCATGAGGATACACCAAACATCTGTGCATCCCCATGCGGGCAAACATTCCCCTCACATGGGTGAATGAAGCAGTGTTAATCCCAAAACCAAAAATGTAATATATTGCAGCTTACCGACCATTAGATATGGTGGATGCATTTGTTTTCTTTTTTAAGCCTTTTCTCTCTGTTTTCCCCTTGTGATCTGGCCAGACACACACCTCCTGTTTTAGAGAGACACAACTCTGGATAAATGAGCACAGGGGACACATTTGGACTGCAGCATTGTCAATCTGGAGGGGGAGAGTGTGATGTACTAGCAGATTTCAATACACTAATAAATTGAATGCAAATACTGTATAAGATGTTACAACAAACAGTTTCTTTTCCTTTTGGGATAAATATTTTACATAAATAAATCAAATCTGTTCATTTTAAGCACCCCTGTCAGTGCTAAATGGTTTGTCTTATCCCTGAGAGCTTCTTCTGTTGAAAAACAACAGACTTACTGGCCAGGTCACCAAGTGAAAATAGGAGAAAGAAAGCCTAGAAAAAAAAAAAACTAATACAGCCATCACATCTAAGAATCGGTAAGCTGCAATATCATAAATGTTTGCATTTGAGCGTAATACTTCTTTAACCACTTGCCGACAGCTGCACGCCGATATACAACGGCACAATGGCAGCGGTGGGCAAATGGGCGTACCTGTATGTCCCTTTTAGTTTGCGGGGCTAGTGGGCACGCGTGCCCATCGCATACAGCGTGACCATGCCCGTGGGTTCCGCAGAGTGACACACTTAACCCCTTGAGCGCGCCCTAGTTTTTAACCCCTTCCCTGCCAGTGTCATTTACACAGTAATCAGCGCATTTTTATAGCACTGATCGCTGTATAAATGACAATGGTCCCGAAACAGTGTCAAAAGTGTCCGATGTGTCCGCCATAATGTCGCAGTCATGATAAAAATCGCAGATCGACGCCATTGCTAATAAAGAAAATTAATAGTAAAAATGCCATAAATCTATCCCATATTTTGTAGACGCTATAACTTTTACACAAACCAATCAATATACGCTTATTGCGATTTTTTTTAACCAAAAATATGTAGAAGAATACATAGGGGCCTAAACTGAGGAAGAAATGTGTTTTTTTTATATATTTTTGGGGGATATTTATTATAGCAAAAAGTAAAAAATATTGCTTTTTTTTCAAAATATACGCTCTTTTTTTGTTTATGGCGCAAAAAATAAAAATCGCAGAGGTGATCAAATACCACCAAAAGAAAGCTCTATTTGTGGGGAAAAAAGGACATCAATTTGTCAGTTAAATCAACGCAGTGCCGAATCGCAAAAAGTGCTCTGGTCAGGAAGGGGGTAAAATCTTCCAGGGCTAAAGTGGTTAAATATGTCTGTGTGAATAAGGCCTAATAATAATAATAATAATAATAAAAACTAAGTCAACTATGATCTACTCTAAGCCCCGGTTCACACAGGGGCGACTTTTCAGGCGACCTAGCCACCTGACAAGTCGCGTCCCGTTCTCTACCATTCTAATAGGAGCGACGCAAGTCGCTCCGACTTAGAAAAAGGTTCCTGTAGTATTTTTGGGGTGACGGCAGGCGACTTGCATTGACTTCTATACAGAAGTAATTTTGCAAGTTGCCGCTGAAGTCGTGTGCAGGTCGCCTCGGTGAGTCGACCTGCAAGTCGTGTTGCCCCTGTGTGAACTGGCGCTAAGAAAAAAAAAAACATTTAGAATGCTCATCACAATTTCAATTGAATCTAATTCAGTGTGGTTGATTTACTAAAACTAGAGAGTGCAAAATCTGGTACAGTTGTGAATGGTAGCCAATCAGTTTCTAACTTCAACTTGTTCAATCAATCTTTGATAAAAAAAACTAAAAAAGACTGAAAGCTTCTATGCACAGCTGCACCAGATTTTGTACTCTCCAGCTTTAGTAAATCAATCCCTTTGTCTTTATGTAGCTCCCAAATATGCAGTGCATGCAAAGTGGTAGAAGCACACTGTAAGTTAATGTCTTCAGTTTCTTTACATTCACATTCAGTAAAGAAATGTTAATAGTGCATTCAATTTTGCAGATAAACTTTATGTTTGAGTTTTTTACCATGAAGGTTGTATTAACTCCACCAATTTCAACACTCTGTACCACTGCTCCAGGTGAATAGCCTCTGATAATCCCTTCACAGCTCCTCAAGTCGGGCGTCGACCCAGATCCCGTGCTGCACAATGGGAGACAAAGAAGATCCGGATGGCTGCACACCAACAATCCACTTTATTCTGTTTGAACATTAAAACCAAATGACAGATGAAACAGGTACAGTGAGGGACAGGCAGGTAGACGCATTCTGCGCTAAAGTCAGCACTTAATCATTACCCAGTAATTTATTGGTGGTCCCTAAGCATTTTCTCACCATTTATAACTTGTGAAACAGGCACAGATATTTTGAATATAACATATTTAGCTGATTTTCTTTGTTACTGTCTCCTGCTGTGTTATGACAGGTGGCTGATCTTGCTATCCTTGTGTACAGGTTGCTAAAATTCTTGAAAGAAGTAAATTCTTCACTTTGACTTTTCACTTTGGCTGTATATACTGTATAACAGTTTATTTTGTTTTACCAAGGATTGCTGGCATATGATCTCATATGACAGACTTTAACCTCCCTAGCGGTATTCCCGAGTCTGGCTCGGGGTGGATTTTCAATACCAAAAGCGGTAACCCCGAGCCAGACTCGGGATCGCATCGCAGGATCCATGTAGAGGTTACTTATCTTGTCCCCTGGATCCTGCGATGTCTCCCTGCTGTGATCTGTGAGCCGCCATATCTCGCTCGATTCACAGTGCCGAGCTCCGTTCCCTGCGAGCGTTGCGACGTACGGGGACGGAGTTCGGCGCCAAATTCAAAAAGTAAAACACACAGTATAGATACAGTATACTGTAATCTTACAGATTACAGTACTGTATCAAATAATTACACATCCCCTTTGTCCCTAGTGGTTTGTCCAGTGTCCTGCATGCAGTTTTATATTATAAAAACTGTTCTTTCTGCCTGGAAACTGGAGATTGTCCATAGCAACCAAAACCGTCCCTTTACATCAAAAGTGGTTTTAGACCAGCTAGAAAACAGCGATAATAAATTAGAATCACTCGCAGAATTGAGTGATAGTGATTTGTGGGGAGATCCGTCATCAAACACTGAAAAGTAATGACAGCGACAATTCTGCAACTGAGCAAATTTCAGTGTTTTTGATTTGATTACACTATTGAATAATTTTTATTATTGGTATAATTATTTATAGTTATTTATTATATTATAATTTATGATTTTGTTTTTCAAACTTTATCATACTAGTCTACTAGACTCTGGTTTGGACAGATTTAAGTGAATTATTCCTAAGAATTACAGGCCTACAATATAAAACGTCAAATTTCCATGCAAAATAATTATACCGCTTTCAGCACCTAAAATCTGAAATAATCATACCGCCAGGGAGGTTAAAGGGACTGTATGGTGTTTTTGTATATATTTTATATATATTATTATATTATTATTATTATTATACATTTATATAGCGCCAACAGTTTGCACAGCACTTTACAATATAAAGGGAGACAATATAGCAACAATACAATTCAATACAAGAGGGTTAGGAGGGCCCTGCTTCTGCGAGCTTACAATCTAATAGGGAGGGGTTGGTAGTAACTGAAAGGGATGAGCTGATGGGAGAAATAAAAGATTCAGTTATAAGCTGAAGGCAGGATAAGCTTTCCTGAAGATAATGAGTTTTCAAGGATTGCCTAAAAGTGGACAGAGTAGGAATGTCAAGAACTTGGTATGAGACCGAGATGCTGGAAGGGCTCCCCTTGTGGCCGAGTGCAGCACACCCCTGGAGGTGACACAGGGGGTGTGGTGCCCACAGAAGCACAGGTTGCCTGGTTGCTGACGTGGGTTGCCAGGAACTTGCTGGAACAGGCCAGGTATACTGCAAGACATGCGTGCTTGAATGGTCCAGGAAGTGCGGACCAATGGAGCAGACCGGATAGCTGAGTCTGGAGCCAGGTCAGGGGTCATTCACAGTAAGACAATCCAGGATAAGCGTAAACAGGAGCCAGCTGGGTCTATGCACAGAAGACAAGTAAAGCAAAGTCCGTAAGCCAGGCCGGGATCAGATGCAGGGAGAAAGCAGGAACAAGTCAGGATACAAGCCAAGAGGTTAAGCCGGGAGATCAAGATGAGCAGGTCAAGGCAAGCCGGGTCAGTACACAGGAAGACTAATGAGCAAGATAAACAAGGCACAGGAACACAGAGGAAAGCTGATGATAAACCAGCACTGCACCATTGTCAGCAGCAGGTTTAAATGGGCAGTGGCTCCACTATCATGCTATGTGTGTGCTGCTGCGCATGTGCCTTCTCCTGTTCATTGCGTCCTTGTGCGTTGATTTGTGCCAGCGTGCCTATGCCAATGCTGGTTCGCAATATTTGTTGTGCCTGGGAATGCGCCTATTTCCCTGATAAGGAGATAACTGGACAGATTGGAGTAGTGAGTTCCAGAGGATGGGAGAGGCTCTGGAGACATCATGGAGATGAGCATGGAAGGAGGAGACAAGGGAGCTATAGAGCAGGAGGTCTTGGGAGAAGGAGTTTTAGAAAGATTGAGTTTGAGGAAGTGGTGTGACATCCATGCTGATATGTCAGTTATTAAGTTAGTAATGCAAGAGGAGACTGAAGGAGTGAGGTGAGGAGTAAAGAGATAGATTTGTGTGTGGTCAGCATAGATGGTACTGGAAGCCATGGGAGTTTATCAATTGACCAAAGGAGATGGTGTAAATTAAGAATAGGAGGGGTCCAAGGACAGAACCTTGGGGTACCCCTACAGGAAGTGGAAAGGAGGAAAGAGAGTTATAGGTAACACTGAAGGAGCGCTGTGATAGGTTGGAGGAGAACCAGGAGAGGGCAGAGTCTTGAAGGCCAAAAGAGTGGAGTTTTTTGAGGAGCAGATGGTCAACAGTATTAAAGGCTGCAGAGAGATCTAGTAGTATGAGTATGAAGTAGTGGCCATTGGTTTTAGCAGTTAGTAGATCATTAGTGAATTTCAGTAGGGCAGTTTCTGTGTAGTAAGCGAAAGCCGTGCTGTAAGGGGTCAAGAAGGTTGCTGTCAGTGAGGTAGGAGCTCAGAAGGTTGTACCATTTTAAAAGGTTTGATGCAAAAAGGAGCAAGAAGATGGATCTTAAGTTGTTCAGGCTGGTGGGGTCCAGTGAGGGCTTTTTAAATATGGGGTTAATCAGTGCATGTTTTAGAGGGGAGGGGAAGGTGCCAGTAGAGAGGGAGAGATTGAAGATGTGACTGAGGGAGCAAAGGATATTAGAAGTGGGTGACCCTAATATTTGTGAGGGAACAGGATCCAGGGGACAGGTGGTAAGGCAGGCTTCTGAGAAAACTTTAGTGACCTCTTTGGTAGTAGTAAAGTCAAACATTTTAATAATATTTGTCTTCTGTTTCTTTAGTCAGGTGATTTTGAAACTATGGAAAAAGTAATTCAGCTAGCTGGTTTAGTAGGTTCTTTTTCACATTTTGTAAAAAGTGAGTCTCAGGGCAGAGAGTTATGGTACCCGTACACTAGGTGAAAAATTGTCTGAAAATCTGTCATTTGAACAGTTTGTTCGTTTTTCACCCGGTTGACTGGCACAGATCGGAAATTGGTTGGGACGTTTTTGAGCCCCCAAAAAATTTAAAAACTTCTGCCAAACGGATGATAAATTGAAGGGTTAATGTGTTTCTCGCCGGTAAATATTTGACTGTTGGTACTGTGCATATGTGACCCAGAACCAAAAAAAGGAATGAGAACATTCAAACTTTGGTCATATGATGCAATATTGTTTGCTCTCACGACGACCATGTGTTTGTTTTTTTGAAAACGCATTTGAACAATTTTATACAAGGTGTATGGCTAGCATTACTCTTGTGTGTATACTCCTTCCTATCAACCAAAATGACCACAGCTGATCACAGTTAAAAGTAATTTTTTTAGGAGGGGCTGATCCTTTTTCAAACTCTTCTGTGTTTGAATTTTTTTTGTTTTTTTCTGACATGTTGGTGTTACATCTTTCATCTCCAAAGACATGCTGGTAGGTTAATTGAATCCTGTCTAGATTGTCCCTAGTATGTATGAATGTGAGTTAGGGACCTTAGATTGTAATCTCCTTGAGGGTAGGGACTGATGTGAGTGTACAATGTATATGTAAAGCGCTGCGTAAATTGACAGCGCTAAATAAGTACCTGAAATAAATAAAATGTGGATGTTATAAGTTGCACTGAGTAAATACAGCTGCATAAAACAAAAACCTTGTCTGTCTTCATTTCCAGCTGCAAAGCATTTTAAAGGGGGCGGGGGGATTTTTTTCCCACTGTATGCCTTGTGATGATGGAATGTCAATCTATACCTACCCCTTTACAATTAGAAATGCACAGCTATGCACCCCCTCAGTATCTTCACTGACATCTTCGGGTTTCCACTAATGCTCGGGAACAAATCAGTATGGTTCCTCATGTGATCACTATGCTAGCAATTACATTATTTCAGCTGTTGCTGCTGAGCTTTGTTTATAAATGAGGCCATGTCAATGACTGCTGCAATTCTATTCTTTTTTAAAATGTACACCAAGAAATCCTTTTAATAAAGAAGATAGTACACAGTTTAATAAGTAATAATTTTAAACAAGTCAATATATTAAAACATTGTACCAAAGAAAGTTATTTAATACATATTGACAGTGCTTAATTTGCTCTGAACATCTGTATCAATATGTTGTTGTCATGAGAGGTGTTAAACAATTGTCCATAGTGCTCTAGGAATCATTTTTCATATATTAAAATGTATTTGTGAAGCAGAAGTTTAATAGTTTTAAAAACACGTGCATTTTTCAATTTTTTTTTTATTTTTATTGAATAGTTCAACCCCAATTAATAGCCTTGATTGGTACAAAGGTAAGCAATAAACTGCCAGGAGGTGAAAAAAAAACGTTTGGGTTAATAAAAAACTGAAAAATAATGTACATTTCAGAGTACAAAAATACCTTTTTTCAGGGAAGAAGTAATGGGTTAACAGCTCACAGTTGTTATGCAGCAATGTAAATAAATGAAGACTTGAACATTTATGCTAACAATTCCCAACTATTGTTGATTACTTACAAGCTACACAGTACTGAAACGGACTGTGTTACTATACCCTTTTAAACAATATTTGGTCACTATTGTACTGCAGGAAGAAATATTTTGCTCTAAAAATGGTGAGAAAAAGGCAATTAACAAAAGAAGACAGAAGTGTAAAAGTGTAAAAGTGTAGGTCTTTCCTTTAGAAAAATTGTAGACAGCCAAGGTGTCAGTGAATACGGTTTCCTATATCATCAGAAGGCATTTGGAAACTGGAAGAAACTCTGACAGGAGGAGGTCTGGCAGACCCAAAGCCACAACAGAATCAGAAGACAAGTGTCTGAGAGCTAACAGCTTGCATGACAGGCAGTTAACAGGACAACAGCTTCAAACACAGCCTAACACTGATCGAAGCAAGCAAGTCTCAGTTTAAACTGTGAAGAGAAGACTTTGAGCTGCAGGTTTGACAGATCAAGTGGCTGTAAAAAAGACATTGCTAAGATGGCAAAAGAAAAAGAGGCTTGCTTGTGCCATGAAGTACCACCAGTGCACTACTAAAGACTGGAAGAAGGCCTTATAGACCAGTGAATCAAAATTTACGATCTTCAGTTCATAACGCAGGGTTTCTGTACATTGCTGATTAGGTGAAAGGATGGTTCCTTGGGGTGTGACACCATTTGTCAAACATGGAGGAGGAAACGTGATGGTCTGGAACTCTTTTGCTGGATCCAGAGTTGGTGACTTGCACAGAGTGAGTGGCACCCTGAACAAAAACTACTAATACCACACCATTTTGCAGCACCATACATAACCTTTGGAATATGCCTAGTTGGTCAGGGGTTCATCGTACAGCAAGATAATGACCCAAAACTTACCTCCAGGCTGTGTCAGAACTACCTTAGAAGAAAAGAACAAGATTTTAGGCTTCAAATCATGAAATGGCAAGCAAAATCTCCAGTTTTAAAACCCATCAAGCTGGTATGGGATTAATTGGACAGAAGGGTGAAAGCAAAGCAGCCTAGAAGTGCAACACATTTATGGGAACCTCTGCAACAGTGTTGAGAAGAACTTTCCAAACAATATCTGATTTCCATTATAGAAACAATGCAACAAGCATGTTTGCCTGTTATATCTGCGAAAGATGGCTACTTTGATGAGTAAAAAAATTTGATTACTTTTTGTTAAAGAAAACCATTCCATGATTTTATATTTTTTTATGTCCAATTGTTTGTTTGTTCTATGTTTTATTTTCAGAGTACATTGAGACATTAAACTACAATAAAAATGGAAAAATGGGGTTGTTCTAAAACTTTTTACCAGTAATATAAATGGAAAATGTTATACTTACCTGATGCATAATTTTAATGAGTGGCCACGTGTCTTATTAAACTCCCTTCCGCAGAAAAGTTTTATCCCTATTGTGGGGTCACCAGTACGGTATTTGTAAATTGAAATCATATGCCCTCTCAAGCATCTCTTCCCCAGAGAGAATAAGTTCAGTGCTCGTAACCTTTCTTCATAACTAATATCCTCCAGTCCCTTTATTAGTTTTGTTGCCCTTCTCTGTACTCATTCCATTTCCAGCACATCCTTCCTGAGGACTGGTGCCCAGAACTGGAAAGCATACTCCAGGTGCAGCCGGACCAGAGTTCCAGGGATGTATCTTGGCCCTTTTTTAAATATTGGTGCTACATTGGCTTTTCTCCAATCAGCTGGTACCATTCCAGTTAGTAAATTGTTCATAAAAATTAGAAACAATGGTCTGGCAATTACTTAACTCAGTTCCTTAAGGACCCTCGGCTTGGGCATTTTTGATCTTTTGGGGGAGGCATATTGGCAACAGAGCCTTTCTATCTGTGGTTCCGGATGTGTTGAGGTATGTGCTGTGTGTCTACTGGAGGCCGTGATAATTTTGTTTGAATATATATGTCATTTTACTTATGTTATTCTTTTCTTTTTGTTAGAGCTGGATTACTAATTTGGTGGTCTCACAATTATACCCTGAGGAAGCCATCATTGAGGAAACATGTTGGGAATTTAACACCCATTTGTGACCACTCTTCCCTTTCCCTCTGGGCCGCCAGCAACCCACTGTACTAGATATGCTCAGTTATTGATTTTAACGAACGTTGACATATTCTGTATGTTTTTTTTGCTATATTTTGGTTTTATTAATAAAAATAATTACAATTTTAATATATTTTGATCCAGTTGTTTATAGCACCTTTATAATCCCATGAGGATAAACATTGCAGTTTTGGTTACTGAAGCCCCTCGATTCCCTTGTGAAGACTGAGGAGAAGAATAAATTCAATACCTTCGCCATCTCTCCATCCTTAGTAACCAGATTCCCTTCATCGTTCTTTATGGGACCATAATGATCTGACCTCCCTTTCTTACTATTTATGCACTTAAAGAATTTCTTTGGATTTTTCTTACTCTCCTCCGCTATGTGCCTTTCGTGTTCTATCCTAGCCACCCTGATTGCACCCTTACATTTCTTGTTGTATTCTTTGTAAAGTTGGAATGCTGATGATGATCCCTCAGCCTTGTATTTTTTTGAAGGCCTTCTCCTTTGCTTTTATATGCATTTTTACGTTCGAGCAACCCAGGACTTTTTTTATCAGCTCTTTTAAACGTATTTCCCATTGGGATGCACTGGCTAATGCCCTTATTTAATATGCTCCTAAAGCATACCCATTTCTCCTCAGTGTTCTTTGTTCCTAAGATTTTATCCCAATTTGTATCTTCTAGCAAGGCTTGTAGTTTAGGGAAGTTGGCCCTTTTGAAATTCAGTGCCTTTTTATTCCCCTTATGTTTCCTATTAGTTTGATTCATACTGCAACTAATTAACCTGTGATCGCTGTTTTCTAAATTGCCCCGTATTTCCACATCCGTGATCAGGTCTGTATTGGTGGTAATTAGTAGGTCTAGTAATGCTTTGTTTCTAGTTGGTGCGTTTACCATCTGACCCATGGAATTGTCCTGCAAGACATTTTGGAACTGGCGAGCCTTAGATGAATGCGTGGTTCCTTCCAACCATTCTATGTCTGCATAATTAAAATCCCCCATTATGATGACACTTCCCATCCTTGCTGCTAATCCAAATTGTGATAGGAGGTCCACCTCTGCTTCCTCCCTCTGGTTAGGGGGCCTATAGCATACTCCCAGTAATACTTTCCCCTTAGTTTGATCCCTTTGCAGCTCTACCCATAAGGATTCCACCTCCTCGCTTGCTTCCTTAGTGATGTCATCTTGCACATTCACTTATACATTATTTTTGATTAACAGGCATACCCCTCCCCCTTTTTTACCCTCTCTATCCCTGCAATATAGGGAATACCCCTGAATGGTTGAACCAAGTCTCTTAAGTTCCTACAAAATCGAAAATCCTCCTCAAACAACAGTAGCTATAGTTCTCCCATCTTGTCCGCCAGACTCCTGGCATTGGTGGACATGCTACGTAGTTTAGACTGGTCGCATACTGTCTCCTTATTGGGTGTTCTGTGAGTTGCAAATAGGATTTGTTACCATACTTACCTCGGGTTTAGGTGCTTTAGTCAACCTACCACTAATGCCCCCAATACTATCCTCTGGAATATGTTCTGCACTGACTATCTCTACCTCTGGACCCTCCCTCCATCTCCTAATTTAAAAGCCCATCTAACTTTTCGGCCATCTTCACTCCCAGCAGATCTGCACCCTCCTCATTTAGGTGCAGTCCATCCCTTCAAAAGAGCTGGGGACCGACTGAGAAGTCGGCCCAGTTCTCCAGGAACCCAAACCACTCTTTTCTACACCAGCTCCTCAGCCTCTTGTTTACTTCTTTAATGTCCCTCTGCCTTTCTGGTGTGGCTCTAGGTACTGGTAGTATTTCTGAGAATACTACCTTGGAGGTCCTTTTCCTCAATTTTGCTCCTAAGTCGTTTGTTAGGACACTCCATCTTCCTCTGACTTTGTCATTGGTGCCAAAGTGCACCATGACAGCCGGGTCTTCCCCAGCCCCTCCCAGTAATCTGTCCACCAGATCCGTGATTTCCCAATAAGAAATCATGTCTGAAGAGATGCTGACCCTGCAATTTTCCACATTAGAGCTCCACAGGTGCAGCAGCTGGTTGATAATTATGAAACCACTCCCAATAGACTCACTCAGAACATGAGCACAGAGAAACACACAGGGATTTATTTAGAATAACAAAAGGTAGGATTCTGCAACAAAGTTTGTTAAAATCCTTGCAATGTACATAGATTACCCAGAGGGAAATGTTTTTGTTTCTCAACAAAAGTGGAGTTACTCTTTAAACTCATTTTATTAGTCTTTCATTAAAAACGCTAAACACAAATTAAAAAAATGGAGCATATAAAAAGTGTAAATTTTTATAATACTTATGGTGTTTTAGAAATGTAAGTGTCATAAAGTTAGGGTTTAGATCTATGTTAATAAGTTGAAGTAAAGGTGCAATGAACAGCTGCTTGCTAATACAATGAAAGCATTATTAATGAGCTACAAGTGCTCACTTGGTAATAGATCGCTTTTCCAAAAACTGGAGAAAGAAAGAAAAAAATTACTGTTGCAACTGAGTTCAACAATAGCTTGAAGTAAAAGATATACAACCCTATTTTTATGATAATGGATTGCGGTGGAAAAAAATCAAGTCAGTGAAGCTAAGCTTACAGTATACAGATATAAAGTATGGTACTAACAGTGAGCACACTGTGAATTCATTCCTCTGATTTCAAAAGATTATACCATTAGGCATTATTAGCCCTTTAGCATGCATAGAATAACCCATATTTTCCAATTGACAGCTTCCATAGATTTAATAGGGTAATTGTATGATATATCTTTCTCTGTGATGCACAGTGTGCCTTATGTGAAGCTTCTAAATGTAATTTTGTATTTTGAATGCTTCGGCTCATTTTGTTTGTAAAGTGTCACACGTCAATGAATGTAATCTGAAAAGTAATGCTAAATGATGATGCTTTCATTTACAAATAACTCTGAGAAGCAGCAATATGATTAACTTCACAACCATGTGAAACAAATGGGTAGATTCAAAGCGCAAAGCAAGGAGACCCACAGTTTCTTGAAACAACAGGGGTATTATAACTCCTCTCCATAACCCTTTTACCCTTATCCTCTTTAGTTTTGCCACTGTATCTACCTACAAGCCAGAGGTGTCCAGAAAAAAATAAAATTAAGAAGAAAATGGGCTATATCACCCACAAGGCCTAGTCCTGGTAATTGTTCAGAGACCCAGGTATCATACTTCAGTGATTAGCTAAATTTCCCCATGCTATTGCTTCTTTCACATTGGCAGCAGTGCTTACCGCCGTTTGAAAAGCAATCTGTGGTGGATTGCTTTTCAGATTGTGGTCGAGCAGTGGTTGGTACTCATTCAGAAAGTGATCCTGCTGCCTCCTGAATATCTGCTTTTTATTGCAATCACAAGGGGTATTTTGTAATAAAAAAATAGCACCCCAACTATAAGCCGAGTGTTTGGTTGTGATGCACACCCAATAAGTTAATTGGGCAAGTTTGACATGCAGTTAAAATTGCCACGGCCAAGAAACAAAGCATCATGGCTTCTGGACGTGTACAGTCCTGTCAGGATGTAATGTTGGCATTTGGGGTGAATGGATTTGGAGTGGTAAAACTGCAGTTTACCTGCCCACAGGCTGCCAATGTGTAAGAATAATATCAACTGACACTGGGAAATGTTAAATGTTGGAGGAGGAATGAACTTGTTGAGCTGGCTCAGCTCTCTGTTGATGATGAACACATTCAAAGTATTAGCAGAGGAGTCAGAGGAGTGAAGGGCTTGGGGTACAGTGGAAAGTCAAGTACCTGACCAGGCAAGTCCAGGTTGGGCTAATGGCCCGTACACACAATCTGAAAATTGGACGTCAGATTGTCTGTTTATTTTGAAAGCTAGTCGCATATCGAAAATGGAGAGGTTACTAAAGTTACGAACATTCTCCTACGACAGAATAAAAAATCGGAAGTGATGTCATGTGTTGTAGTGTATTTCTATTTCTATTGTATTTTCGGATGACAACTGAACTGATTAAACAAAATACGATCTGGTATCATACAAGAAAAATCATACAAGAAAAATTTTCGTGTTAGTCCGATCGGATATCGGATGAACTGTTGGCTCTTGAAAGCTCTGTACTAACGATCCGATTATCGTACAATCGTTTCAAAAGCGGTATTTTTTGTCCGATTTTCGGCTCGTGTGTACGGGCCATAAGGCTGTGAATATGGCTATATTTAACAACTTTCTTTTTCTACATATCCCATTTAGCATTTATGCCTTAAGAGAAAGGCAAATCTCAGTATTTAGAAAATCCTCTCTCTTACTTAATGTTCCATCATGCCGTACCATATTATCATGGTAAATGTACATTTGGAGCTTATAATAGATATAATCATATGGACATGTTCTTGTGTTTCTTTATTTGCTGTAAAGCAAAATATTAGATTTCACCTGCACTTGTTCCCAGTAAAAAGGTCCTTTGATTGTGAAGAATTGTTCCTGGATAATTCTTTGGTTTTAGTACATGTCTAGATCCTTATATCATTCTTTATCTACCGTATTTATCGGCGTATAACACGCACAGGCGTATAACACGCACATTCATTTTAAGAGGGAAGTTTCAGGAAAAAAACTTAAATTTTAAATAAGGAACTTTGAAGCAAAATAAGGGTCAGTGCCCATCTGCAGACTCATTATTGCCATCAATGCAGCCTCATCAGTCCACATCAATGCAGCCTCATCAGTCCACATCAGTGCAGCCTCACCAGTCCACATCAATGCAGCCTCACCAGTCCACATCAATGCAGCAGCCTCACCATTGCCATCAGTGCAGCCTGATCGATGCCCATCTGCAGCCTAGAGGGGACAGGGAGTGGAGCGGGATGAGCTCCAACAGATTACATACAGTGAGAATCTCCTATGATAGACAGAACAGTGGTCCAATGGTGGCCCAGGAGACGGGACTTCCTATTACAGAGGCTACCAAGTAAACAGGAGTTTCTCACTGTATGTAATCTGATGGCGCTCATCCCGCCCCCTTCCCTGTCCCCTCCGAGGAAGCTAAAATTGAAGTATTGGCGTATAACACGCACACGCTATTTGCACCCAATTTTCATGGTGAAAAAGTGAGTGTTATACGCCAATAAATACAGTATATAAAAGGTTGAATTATTTATAAATGTTGAAAAACTTTCTTTTCCCATTTGTTTTGATTGTGTTACATGATCAGCAGCAGCAAGGTGTCTGGGAACATTATTTGATGGCATTGGCAACTATGCTGCTGTGTTACTGCACCTTGCCATAAAGCAGTTAAAAATCAAATAATTAAAGTGTCCCTGTCCTTGCTGACTTAAAGTATATCTTCATTTTTATTGATAAAAACAATCCTATCTGGGTGAATTTTGTCAATTGCAAGGATTTGTTTTGATAAGAAGTTGTCATGTCTGCATCTCTTTAGAAACATTTAGCCCTTGGGGAGTATCTCACCAAAACTAAAATTCTTATTGCATAGTAGACATGTGCATTCGTTATCGCTCAAATGCATTTTCTTTCGAATTTTGCGGATTTTCATGTTCATTTTAACAAAACGATAACGAACGCGCAGAATCCGAAATCCGAAAGATCAGAAATAAAAAAAATGCTTTATTTTCGTATCCACTATATTTTCGTATCATTGCGACAACAGTTCGATATAGATAGTTAGCAGATTCAACATGACGGTGACAATAGCGATCTGTGTCTATCGAACCTGAGGTTGAATGTGCCTAACCTAACTCTATTAGTCCAAGATTAATTGACATAGAGAGAAAAGATTCGACATTATAGAGACAATAGTAAAAGAGCTGTTAGTGGTCGCTGCTAGAATGGGTGGGGAAAGTAAAATGATGATGATGATGAATGTTATTGGCTGAATGTAACCAAACAGTAAAATAGCTAGAACTTAAGTTACTTTCACTGACGATTGCTAGCAGAGAGAGACACACAAGTATCATATAATTTGATACGATCAAAATATGTATAATACCGTTCAACATGAAGATTCGACGAAGCAGCTAAAAACATACGATCAAATGCTCCGCCCATAGGCTATAGAAGAATTCTAATGTTGTTTGACTAGTAATAATAATTAATTATAATTATTACTAGTCAAACAACATTAGAATTCTACTATAGCATGTGGGCTGATCATTCGATCGGAAATGTACGAACGTGGCGTTGTACAGTTTAGCTGCTTTGTTGAATCTTCTTAGAACATCCAAAACACAGCATAAGCCTTCAATTGACAGATTTGACCTTAATTAATTTGGATTATTGTACAAAAGCATTTTTTAATGAAACAAAATAAATAAAAAACAATTTTGGGAGTAACTAAATAATGTTTTTTTCAGATGAAATCGAAACAAAATATTTCAGTGTGCACATGTCTATTGCATAGGATGGCCTAAAATATGACTTCTATCTTAGTACAGATTTCTGGAAAAATCAATGAGCCAATCACACAAGCAGGGATTGTCACACCAACGCTGTACAGAATGCCTTCAGTTTTCCATACTGCATTATATTTTACAAAAAAGATAGGGGCTGCAGAATGAAAATGAATGGTAATTATTAATAACATTAAATTAAAACATGGCTTCTGTAGCAATTGCATATTAGATTTGTGTTTCCATGAAAGTAGAGTTATCCTTTAGACTTTAAGGGCTGAATGAAAAAAAAAAAAATACAGATCCGGAGGAGCCACGGTACTAACCATGCAATGTTAGTACAGCGATCTCCCCTGCTGTGCTATTGTGTTGTGATAGGGAGACTGCCCCTCCACGCCAGAACATTCCAGTCAGCGCACTCTGTCATTGGCTGAGAGTGCTGATCGGGAGCAAATCAGCAGACCTTTTTTGGTCATGACCCATCGACAAAAACCTGCTGATTGGCCGACTTCTGTTGGTCTGGTTGCAGTACACATGGGCCGAATATCAGCTAGTCTCTATAAAGCGGCTGATGCCGCCTGACATACGGCCCATGTGTACTAGGCTTAAGTCTGGGAACTGAGCAATCATATGACCACTGATCACTCAGTTATGAGTCACCACTCTCTACTTTGCCCCTCCTGAGCCAGCTGTCAATCAAGCATCTGGGTGGATTCTAACATTATTGTTGGCATCCCTCTAGAGCCTGGAGCGGCTCTGTGATGTCAGCCTCCAGCGGGCTTTAGCCTGCTGTCAGCTAATTCTGGGTTACAGGAGAGCACAAGTAAGTGCACTCCTGTGGCCCAGAAGAAAAGTATGGCCAAAAAAGTTTTATCTATACTTCTCTTTTAAATAGACACTGCAAAGCAAAGGGACTGTGTCTCTAAAAAAGGATCCCCTGATTCCTTAAACTTACCTTACCAGTGCTCTTCTACTGCTATTTCTTCTCTGCAGTTATGCACAATATGTGGCACCTATAAGTATGGAGGAGCATGTGATCATGTGATCGCCTTCCACGTGACAGTGCTCGAGTCTAGTAGACGATTGCTAGTTTTGAGCACAGTCACATTATTTAAGATACAGTACAGATAACATTAACCTTGAAATCATACTTTTTGTAACCTACATGAATAGCAAAGCTGACCATATTCAACCCTCCTCAGAATATAATCATAGGATATGATTTAGCATTTACTTGATTATTGAATTGCTGTGATTCTGAGGAATACACGCACTAGCAAGCAGATACATTATATGTCTAGAAGAAATTATTTGAGAGTTTTAATAACTTTATATATTTTTATACAGGCCTTTTTAAAACTCCCTGATAAAATAATTAGCATTATACTGAAATAAACGTTCCAATGCATTAAAGAACTCATACTAAATGTGTTATTCTGACCTGGTGGAATGAATCAAATAATTTAAGAAACATTGAAGAATGACACTTAAAAGATACGAACTGGCTAAGTAAGTTCTTATTGTCATTTGATGTGATAAAGTGCTATTATGAAGGATTATTATTTTTAATACAAAGATGTACAATAATCAAAAGCACTAAGAATCATTAATTACTATGAAGTGTTTTAAAGTAGTGTTAAAAAAAAGAAAATCCAGCCCTTCTTACATGCTGTAGCTGGCTTTGGTGTTATGCCGCGTACACACGAGCAGACTTTTCGACCGGACTGGTCCGACAGACTGAGTCCAGTAGACAATTCAACCGTGTGTGGGCTTCATCGGACCTGCAGCAGACTTTTTCGGTTGAAAATCTGATGGACTTTAGATTTGGAACATGTTTCAAATCCTTACGTTGGAACTCTGCCGGACCCAGTTCCTATCAAAAAGTCAGCTCGTCTGTATGCTAATCCGACGGACGAAAAAAACGATGTTAGGGCAGCTATTGGCTACTGGCTATCAACTTCCTTATTTTAGTCCCGTCGTACGTCATCACGTAGGAATCCGTTGGACTTTGGTGTGATCGTGTGTAGGCAAGTCAGTTTGTTCGGAAAGTCCGTCGGAAGTCCGCCCAAAGTCCATCGGATAGATCGTCGGACCAGACCGGTCGAAAAGTCTGCTCATGTGTACATGGCATTACTCATTTGTCAGTGCAGTTTTACTGCTGCTGGTGACTTTACTTGCATGTAGGTGTGTTAATTTGTATTATTTTTATTTGTATCAGACCTAGCGGGAGATGAGCCCACTGACTAACCAGCTTTGAGAGCTCTGTAAAGCCACTGATCTTTTTAAAGAATTCTTCTTAAAGGACATAAATGGCCACAGCATATACCAGTGGCGGAACTACCAGGGTCACAAAGGTCGTACTTGTGCCAAGGCCCTGGAGTTCTGCCACATTCTGGGGGGGGGGGCCAAGAGCCCACACTGTGGCTCCACGGCTGCAGTTGCAGTTGATAAGCAGTCTGTTATACTTTCTCTTACACTGCCCAGACTGAGCACTGACAAACTCACCCCCCTGGAGCTGGATCTCTACTCCTCCTCCTGTGTCCACAGCCCCGCCAAAATTCCATTTCCTGGCAGAGGCTGTGCTCAGAAAGGGGATGAGTAGGTGGGAAAGCCCAGCAGCTGCAACTACATCATAGAGTATATGCAGACTACATGAGCCTCCTTCCTTTCTGGTGTGAGTTAGCTCACCATCCATGGTGACTGAGGTGTCCCCCCTCCCCCTCCCTCCCTTTTCTCTCCTACCTTTACGTACACAGATGTAAAGGGAGCTCTGTGGACTCTGATGAAAGGGGGTGCTTTGGTGAGTGGAGAACCCCTTACATCAGAGTTCCCTTTTACACTAGAGTCCACAGCATTCTTCCTTACATCAGAGCCCCGCTTTAAATCAGGGTTCCCAAAGCACACCTTACATCAGAGTTCCCCTTTACATTAGAGTCCACAGAGCTCCCCCTTACAGTGAAATTCTGTAGACTTTGTAAGGGGGGCTCTGCAAACTGCAAGTTCACATCTGAACCCAGATTACATCTGGGTTCAGATGTAAAGGTGAACTCTGCGGGTTCAGATGTAAAGGGGAATTTGAGAGCCTGCTGCAGAACTTGTGAAGGGGTCCCACTGTGGGACCATAATGAAGGGCCCTGCAATGGGAGTAAAGACCTCAGAGATCAGTGGGAAGGGCCCCGGGATCGAAAGGAAGGACCTCAGGACCAGAGGTCAGGGGGCTCTTCATGGTTTTTTGCACCAGGGCCCCGAAGGTTGTAGTTACGCCTTTGGCCTATACAGTACTTCCATTTTTTAACATCATGATTGTAATAACAATACAAACAAATCGCAAATGCATTTTTTCATGCTTTTTGCAGAATCGCAGGACTTTTTTTGAACATGGGTTCCTATGGAACACGTTCACATCAATGCATTTTTGTGTCTTTTTTTTTTTAAATGCAAAATGGTGCTTTATTCGTGTTTTTGGTTCGATAGATTTCAATGGAGAAGCTGCAGAAAAGCATGTAGTGTGTTTTTACTGAGATTTTGCAACGATTAGCATTTTGTTTTTTTTTAATCTTCTCAACAACAAATTTGCCAAAAAAAAATTGCATAAAAAACACAAAACGCAAATTGTGGCAAAATGGATGTAAAAAAACGCAAAAAGCAATGCAGAAACGCTCAAAATAAAACTGCATAGGTGCGAATGGAGCCTAAGGGTATATATGCACATCTTTTTGCAGAACGCTCTATTCCTACTGCTGGTACATGTGTTCAGAACAGCCTGAAAGGGAGTGAGAGTCGTCTCATTCATACTTTTAGTCTAGGTTCACATGTATGCAGACTGCGCTTGATGTGTTTTTCAGGCACATTTTGCAGTGCATTTTGCATTTTTAAACCCTCGTATTTTCATGCGTTTTCTGTATGTAGTTTTCATATATTTTGCATTTTACATTTTTTTTTAATTTTTATTATTATCTTTAAACACACTGTAAACACACTGTATATAGCTGGTTGCTAAGGAACTGGCCAGGAAGCTGGCCCCTGAGTCCTTAACAACAACCAATGAGTCATCAGCTGCATGCATATATATCTATATAGATATATAGATATATATATCTATATATCTAGATAGATATATCTATCTAGATATATAGATATATATACCGTATCTATCTATCTATCTATCTATCTATCTATCTATCTATCTATCTATCTATCTATCTATCTATCTATCTATCTATCTATCTATCTATCTATCTATATTAACATTCCCCCCTGCACGTGCCCCCCTCCATGACTTTTCCATTAAAATCAACAATGCAAATATCAGTCCCTCCCCTCACTACAGGGTACTAGGTGTAGTCCTAGACTCTGACTTGTCATTTCAGCCCCAAGTCCAATCGTTTATAAAAGTTTGTAGAATTCACCTCCGTAACATCTCTAAAATTCGCCCCTTTTTAAAAAATGAAACCACCAAGCTCCTCATTCACTCTCTTGTTATCTATCTCTCGCCTTGACTATTGCAACTCCCTTCTCATTGGCCTACCTCTCCATAAGCTATCGCTCTATAGTCTATCATGAATGCTGCTGCCAGATTTATCCACCTTACCAACCACTCAGTGTCTGCCAACCCTCTCCTCCAATCCCTACACTGGCTCCCAATCACCTAGCGAATTAAATTCAAAATACTAACCACAACATACAAAGCCATCCACAACTGCCCCAAGCTACATCACCAATCTTGTCTCCAAATATCACCCAAATCGCCCTCTCCGCTTTTCTCAAGACCTCCTACTCTCAAGCTCTCTCGTCTCCTCCTACCATGCTCGTCTCCAGGATTTCTCCAGAGCCTCTCCCATCCTCTGGAACTCGCTACCTCCACCTGTCCAGCTATCCCCTACTCTTGCTACCTTCAGATGATCTCTGAAAACTCATCTCTTCAGGAAAGCATATCACATCTCCAACTAATCTCCTACCAAAAAAAGCAAAATCACGGGGACATTGACAGTGCCAACAAAACTTGAAAAATGATTTCATATTAAAAAATATAAATTTTATTGGTACAAAATATGTTTAAAAGAAACAGATTTATTACAGATCATACATCTCTTCTTACAAAGATAATAAAAGCAAGGTGGTTATGAGATATGTAGGTTCAAACCAAATTTAGGAAGAAATTGCACATTAGCCCAACATGTTTTGCTGATTGCTTCTTCAGGGGACGTGCAATTCAGAGAAAAAATTGGTATGGCAAACTAAACAATATAGAGAAGGAGAAAAAAGACAATTTAGAACAAATTCTCATTCAGTGTTGATATAAGCAAGTACATTAATGTATTAGATAAGTTTCCACTACAAGTCATGTGAACGCAACCACTCACCCCACAAATACCACCAATAACACGCCAGCCGGGTGTGAAGGCTCACCTCCAGAAACTTCCCAGTACAGGAGGGAGATTGTCTAGGTAGTGGCCATAGAGGGCAGAAGAATCAGGCTGTAATGTAGAATATGTAATATTAGGGAATGATATACACGAGGTAAATGGTGGTAGCTGATGTAAAAAATAATGGAAAAAGATTATTTTTGAATTATAGTAGACAAACTATATAGGGGGACAAATGCCTCTCATAACGTTACTTACTTAATATGATTATATTTGATTGAGTGGGAGTTGGTAGGGGTAGGACTGATTCTGGAGCACCTGCAGGCTATCAGCACAAAATTGAGTGCTTAAGGAAGATGCTATAAATAAATGAAAGATATGGCTCAAATAAATATAGAGATTAATAAATGAAAGATATGGCGATTAATAAAGAGACATATCTTTCATTTATTAATCTCTATATTACACATTTTTGGGATGAGGTGCCCTACACATTAGGTGTTGACCGTGAACCAGACCAATCTTAGCCTTAATCTCCTATCACTTCCATCAGCTCATTCCCCACAGTTACAACCTTTTTGTACCACCTGCCCCACCCTATTAGATTGTAAGCTCTTCTGAGCAGGGCCCTCTTAATCCTCTTGTATTTTATTGTATTGTAACTGTATTGTCTCCTTTTATATTGTAAAGCGCTGCTTAAACTGTTGCCGCTATATAAATCCTGTATAATAATAATAATTATATATATATATATAAGGTGGGACACCTCTGCTGTGTGATTGATTCCTTAACAAGGATTACATCTGATGTGGCACTCCTTTCTTCCACCAGACATGTATCAAAAAATTGGACATGCAATCTCAGTTTCAGTTGAATTTCTTTACTTTAACCACTTCCCACCTGCCATATAACAATATGACTTTAGGTAAGTGATTCTGTTATCCTGACCGGACGTCATATGACATGATCAGGATAATAAGCCAGCGTGTGCCCGTGGGGGCGCAGCGATTGGTGATGCTGTGTGTCAGTCTAACGCACTGCACCACCGATCTCGGTAAAGAGTCTCTGACAGAGACTCTTTACAACGTGATCATCTGTGCCCAATTTTTTAAATATACATGGTTAGTGGATTATGTTTCTATTTAGTAAATTGACACAATAAAGTTTTTTCAGGTTCACAACAGTTTGTTCTTGAGCGGACCATCTTTTTTAGGAGGCCTCCTCTTGCCCCCTTTTCTTTTTTCTCATATATATCTTTATGGTCCATTGAACAACTATCTGATAGCTTGTTAGCTACACACCATTGAGTTAATTGACAAATGATTTGGGTAACCTTAGGGGTATAATTAATTTGATTAATTGTTTCATTGGGTGGTAAATCCCCCTTTCCCCTATCCGTCTTCCCCTGAACCTATTCTTGGATGAATTAAGGTGTCCTCCCCTCTTTTTTCTGTGCCCAATCACAGCTGATAACTTTGTAAACAGGAAGAGCCTTGTAACGGCTTTTCCTCACTCGCGTCTGACAGACATGAGTAGAGGAGAGCCGATTGGCTGCTCTCTTGACAGGGGGGGTCTGTACTGATTGATTATCAGAGCAGCCCCCCCCCGAGGATGCCCACCCAGGACCACCGGGGATGCCACCAGGACCACCGGGGATGCCACCAGGACCACCAGGGATGGCCACCACTGATGACCACCAGGTATGCCACCCATGGCCACCAGGATTGACAATCTGTGGAAACATATGATGCCAATGTGTACCCACATATGATGCCAATTAGTGCCCATCAGCAATACCTACCAGTGCCTCCCTAGCAGTGATGCCCATCAGTGCCATCTATCAGTGTCCATCAGTGCCACTCATCAGTGTCTATCAGTGCCACCTATCAGTGCCCATCCATGCCCATCAGTGCCCATCAGTGCTGCCTATGGTGCCCATCAGTGCCACCTATGAGTGCCCATCAGTACTGCATATCAATGCCACCTATCAGTGTCCATCAGTGTCGCCTATTAGTGCCCATCAGTGTCGTATATCAGTGCCCATCAGTGCCACCTCATCAGTTCCGCCTTATCAGTGCCCGTCAGTGCAGCCTCATCATTGCCCATCAGTGAAGGAGAAAATACACTTATTTACAAAATTTTATAACAGAAATGAAGAAAACCTTATTTTTTTTCAAAATTTTCGGTCTTTTTTATTTGTTTAGCAAAAAATAAAACCGCAGTGGTGAGCAAATACAACCAAAAGAAAGCTCTATTTGTGGGAACAAAATGATAAAAATTTTGTTTGGGTACAGTGTAGCATGACCGCACACTTGTCATTTAAACAGCGACAAGGCTGAAAGCTGAAAATTGGCTTGGGCAGGAAGGGTGGAAAGTGTCTAGTATTGAAGTGGTTAAATCTTCATGCATATAAAAGTTTTACAAGCGGTTGCACAATTTTGGACAAACACATGTCCTTCATCAACAGGGCCGATTCCAGACGGGGTGCACGGGGTGCAGTGCACCCGGGCGCCAGAGAGGTGGGGGCGCTGAAGCGCCAGAGTGCTCCCTTCTCTCCCCCTCCTCCTCTTGTTTGTGTCCGGCGGCGGCTTTTCGCCAGTGTTCTAAGAAGAAAGGCGCCACTGTGTTTGCTGCTCAAGCCCCTCCCTCCTCCTGTCAGAGAAGGAGAGCAGCTGCCAGCCGGAGATGAAATCGGAGGCAGAGCGGCTGGTCTCTGTGTGGAGACAGACCAGCCGCGCAGTGATGTCCCGTGCGGGGGGGGGGGGCGGGGCAGTCCGTGCCTGACACATTCTCCTCTCTGTGTCTCCCACTCTTGCCTGCTTTGAACTGCTCTCTATTTATGTACCCTAATGGGGGGGTCTGTACTAATGGGGGGTCTGTACTAATGGAGGGGGTCTGTACTAATGGAGGGGGGGTCTGTCCTGGGGGTCTGTACTAATGGGGGGGTCTGTACTAATGGAGGGGGGTCTGTCCTGGGGGGTCTGTACTAATGGGGGGTCTGCACTAATGCAGGGGGGTCTGTACTAATGGAGGGGGGTCTGTCCTGGGGGTCTGTACTAATGGGGGGTCTGTACTAATGGAGGGGGGTCTGTTCTGGGGGATCTGCACTAATGGGGGGTCTGTACTAATGGAGGGGGGTCTGTACTAATGGGGGGTCTGTACTAGTGGAGGGGGGGTCTGTCCTGGGGGGTCTGTACTAATGGAGGGGGGTCTGTCCTGGGGGGTCATTACTAATGGAGGGGGGTCTGTCCTGGGGGGTCTGTACTAATGGAGGGGGGTCTGTCCTGGGGGGGTCTATACTAATGGAGGGGAGGTCTGTCCTGGGGTGGTCTGTACTAATGGAGGGGGGTCTGTCCTGGGGGGTCTGTACTAATGGAGGGGGGTCTGTCCTGGGGGTCTGTACTAATGGAGGGGGGTCTGTCCTGGGGGTCTGTACTAATGGAGGGGGGTCTGTCCTGGGGGGGTCTGTACTAATGGAGGGGGGTCTGTCCTGGGGGGTCTGTACTAATGGGGGTCTGTACTAATGGGGCAGTCTGTACTAATGGAGGGGGTCTGTACTAATGGAGGGGGGGTCTGTACTAATGGAGAGGGGTCTGTCCTAGGGGGTCTGTACTAATGGGGGGTCTGTACTAATGGAGGGGGGTCTGTCCTGGGGGGTCTGTACTAATGGGGGGGTCTGTACTAATGGGGGGTCTGTACTAATGGGGGGTCTGTACTAATGGAGGGGGGTCTGTACTAATGGAGGGGGGTCTGTCCTGGGGGGTCTGTACTAATGGGGGTCTGTACTAATGGAGGGGGGTCTGTCCTGGGGGGTCTGTACTAATGGGGGGTCTGTACTAATGGAGGGGGGTCTGTCCTGGGGATCTGTACTAATGGGGGTCTGTACTAATGGGGGTCTGTACTAATGGGGGGTCTGTACTAGTGGAGGGGGGTCTGTCCTGGGGGGTCATTACTAATGGAGGGGGGGTCTGTCCTGGGGGGGTCTGTACTAATGGAGGGGGGTCTGTCCTGGGGGGTCTATACTAATGGAGGGGAGGTCTGTCCTGGGGCGGTCTGTACTAATGGAGGGCGGGTCTGTCCTGGGGGGGTCTGTACTAATGGAGGGGGTCTGTCCTGGGGGGTCTGTACTAATGGAGGGGGGTCTGTCCTGGGGGTCTGTACTAATGGAGGGGGGGTCTGTACTAATGGAGGGTGGTCTGTCCTGGGGGGTCTGTACTAATGGGGGGGTCTGTACTAATGGAGGGATGGTTTGCCCTGTGAGGCTCTGTACTAATGGAGAGGGAGATCTGTCCTGGGGGGTCTGTACTAATGGAGGGGGGGTTTTCCTGGGGGGGTCTGTACTAATGGAGGGGGGGTGGTTTGTCCTGGGGGGTCTATACTGATGGTGGGGGGTCTGTACTGAGTAAGGTCTGTACTGAGGGAGGGGTTTATACTTAGTGCGGGTTCTGCACTGACGGAGGGGGGTCTATATGTAGTGGAGGGAGGTCTGTACTGAGGGGCGACTATAGTTGGTGGAAGGGGGGGTGACCCCAACCCTAGTGAAGTCAATGCAGCTGCGGGCTCTTCTTTCCCCCCTCCCTCTCCTTTCCCTCCTCCCTCTCCTCTCCTTGCGCGTGCTGCTGTACTAGTGAGCGGTGCTTGCCAGCACAGCTGCCCACTATGTTTCTTCCCCGCCTTCATATCAACCAGGGAGGAAACAGAATAGAAAAAGGAGCAGAGAAGAGGATTGTGGGACATATAGTCCCGAGGACTGGCAGCCCCACTGTAACACGGAAACGGCAGCCCACACAGCATGCTTAGCTGAATGGGAAAGAGAGAGAGACAGGAGCCCGGGAAAGCTTTCAGGGAAGTACACCCAGGACTCCAGAGGGAGAGGACAGTACTGAGAGAACACTATCAGAGAGAGAACCCCGCTGCCTTGCACCACCAGAGGGAAAGCCACACAGCCTAGCGCCATCCCTGGCAGAGAAAGGAATGGAGTCATTGCTGGAATACAGATCTGGGTGCTACCTAACATCCATTGGAACTGCAGTCTCTGACCATCTCTTGTAACATGTCTGCAGTCTCTGACCATCTCTTATAGTATGTCTGCAGTCTCTGACCGTCTCCTGTAGTATGTCTGCAGTCTCTGATCATCTCCTGTACTATGTCTGCAGTCTCTGAGCATCTCCTGTACTATGTCTGCAGCCTCTGAGCATCTCCTGTACTATGTCTGCAGTCTCTGAGCATCTCCTGTACTATGTCTGCAGCCTCTGAGCATCTCCTGTACTATGTCTGCAGTCTCTGGGCATCTCCTGTACTATGTCTGCATTCTCTGACCATCTCCTGTAGTATGTCTGCAGTCTCTGACTGTATCCTGTAGTATGTCTGCAGTCTCTGACTGTATCCTGTAGTATGTCTGCAGTCTCTGATCATCTCCTGTACTATGTCTGCAGTCTCTGACCATCTCCTGTAGTATGTCTGCAGTCTCTGGCCATCTCCTGTACTATGTCTGCAGTCTCTGATCATCTCCTGTACTATGTCTGCAGTCTCTGATCATCTCCTGTACTATGTCCGCAGTCTCTGACCATCTCCTGTACTGTGTCTGCAGTCTCTGATCATCTCCTGTACTGTGTCTGCAGTCTCTGACCATCTCCTGTACTGTGTCTGCAGTCTCTGACCATCTCCTGTACTATGTCTGCAGTCTCTGATCATCTCCTGTACTATGTCTGCAGTTTCTGATCATCTCCTGTACTGTGTCTGCAGTCTCTGACCATCTCCTGTACTATATCTGCAGTCTCTGACCATCTCCTGTACTATGTCTGCAGTCTCTGGCCATCTCCTGTACTATGTCTGCAGTCTCTGACCATCTCCTGTAGTATGTCTGCAGTCTCTGGCCATCTCCTGTACTATGTCTGCAGTCTCTCACCATCTGCTGTTCTATGATTGCAGTCTCTGACCATCTCCTGTTCTATGATTGCAGTCTCTGACCTTCTCTTGTATCATAACTACAGTCTCTGACCATCTCCTGTACTATGTCTGCAGTCTCTGACCATCTCCTGTACTATGTCTGCAGTCTCTGACCATCTCCTGTAGTATGTCTGCAGTCTCTGGCCATCTCCTGTACTATATCTGCAGTCTCTCACCATCTGCTGTTCTATGATTGCAGTCTCTGACCATCTCCTGTTCTATGATTGCAGTCTCTGACCGTCTCTTGTATCATAACTACAGTCTCTGACCATCTCCTGTACTATGTCTGCAGTCTCTGACCATCTCCTGTACTATGTCTGCAGTCTCTGACCATCTCCTGTACTATGTCTGCAGTCTCTGACCATCTCCTGTATTATGTCTGCAGTCTCTGGCCATCTCCTGTACTATGTCTGCAGTCTCTGACCATCTCCTGTACTATGTTTGCAGTCTCTGGCCATCTCCTGTACTATGTTTGCAGTCTCTGACCATCTCCTGTAATATGTCTGGGGGCTCCTTCTAACAGACTCTCTAACAGAAGCCCTCTTTGTGTGCATCAGAGAGACTCCCCTCCAGGTCTCATTAGTGTACGCTCTTCCTGTATTTTTTTTATTGTTAAAAGATCATGGGAGGATCCTAGGGTAACAAAGACTTCTATGGGGAGCATCTCTGTGTTTGAGTCATTGCCATAGAAACATTTGTAAAGAGGAGGAGTTGGTAAGATGACCACGCCCATGTGGGGGCGCCAGAACTATTTCTGCACCCAGGCGCCGGTGAACCTAGGATCGGCCCTGTTCATCAAGCTGCATGTATAATACAGAATTTCTTACTCACATTTATTGCCCCACATTTTTGTAGTTCTTAATGGATATGGGGCGATGATTGGTACAGAGGATGTTTAATAACATTTTTTCTAGAAATTTTATGTGTTTTTATATTCATTGTTGCTTTTATAAAGAAGAAATTAAATCTTTTGAAGTAACATGCGGTATACGGTTACCAAAAAAGATGAGAATAGTCTTCACAAATTATCTATAGATAAATTACTAGTGGTTTTGTTCCTTAACTCTCTTGTATTGCAGAATGTTTGTTTAGTTCTATCTACATTTTAGGGATGTTGATCAATGTGATACATTGATAGAAATAAGTATATAGTTAATTTGGGTACTCTGGGTGCTGTTCACTTATCATTAGTTCCAGGAATGGTCTAGGTTAACTTATGGGTTAACTAGGACTAGGGCTCCTTACGCTCCGTGTGCACGTGGGGCAATAAATGTGAGTTAGGCCTCGTACACACGGTTTGATTGTTGAACGACCGAGCCTCTGATTTTTGTCAAAAGCGTGTGTGCAGGATTTTGTCTAGCATACTAACTAACTATCCGCAAATTGTTGTTTTACAAACACGTGACGTACTATGAGAGTATAAAGAGAAAGTTAATTTCTCAAGCGCCACCCTTTAGGTCCCTTCTGCTAATTCCATGTTAGTAGAAGTTTGGTGAGAGTTGATTTGCGATTTTCAGATCGTACAAAACAAATGCCTTTTAAAATACGTTTGGCATAACTACAACAGTATTACCAGCAAAGCAGCTTCATTATTATCCCATTAATGAAGATGAGAATGTGTGCTGAATTTCAACATTTCATCAATGCCCTTGTCACAAATGTTATTTCTAGATAACGAACAGTAGTTTACAAGATTGAACTCTTCCCAGTCATTCCTTGATTCCGAGCATGCATGTTTGTACTTTTCACTTTTGTGTGATGATTTCTGTACTGACCATCTGAAAATCAGACGTTGAAATCACATCCGACAAAAATTTTATAGCCTGCACATCCAGCTTTTGTCTGACAAAAAAATCTAATCGGCTCTCGAAAGCACCGTAGTAACGATCCGAAAATCTGCAGACAGCTCGTCTTACGAATTTTCCCTTCTGATTTTCCTATCGTGTGTATAAGGCCTAAGAGCTTCATTATTTTACATGCAGCTTGATGAAGTTTGTCCGAAACTGTGCAGTTACTTGCAAAACTTTTATATGCATGAAGATTTAAAGTAAAGAAATGCAACTAAAACAGAGATTGCATCTCCAATTTTTTGATATATATATATATATATATACACACACACACACACATACACACACATACACACACACACACACACACACACACACACACACAGAGTATCTCACAAAAGTGAGTACACCCCTCAAATTTTTGTAAAGATTTTATTATATCTTTTCATGTGACAATACTGAAGAAATTACACTTTGCTACAAGGTAAAGTAGTAAGTGTACAGCTTGTAAAAAAAAAAGTGAGTACACTCCTAAATGAAAATGTCCAAATTGGGCCCAAAGTGTCAATATTTTGTGTGGCCACCAATATTTTCCAGCACTGCCTTAACCCTCTTGGGCATGGAGTTCACCAGAGCTTCACAGGTTGCTGCTGGAGTCCTCTTCTACTCCTCCATGATGACATCATGGAGCTAGTGGATGTTAGAGACCTTGCGCTCCTCCACCTTCCATTTGAGGATGCCCCACAGATTCTCAGTAGAGTTTAGGTCTGGAGACATGCTTGGCCAGTCCATCACCTTTACCCTCAGCTTCTTTAGCAAGGCAGTGGTCATCTTGGAGCTGTGTTTAGGATCGTTATCATGTTGGAATACTGCCCTGTGGCCCAGTCTCTGAAGGGAGGGGATCATGCTCTGCTTCAGTATGTCATAGTACATGGTGGCATTCATGGTTTCCTCAATGAACTGTAGCTCCCCAGTGCCGGCAGCACTCATGCAGCCCCAGACCATGACACCCCCACTACCATGCTTGACTGTAGGCAAGACACACTTTTTCTTTTTACTCCTCACCTGGTTGCCGCCACACACGCTTGACACCATCTGAACCAGATAAGTTTATCTTGGTTTTATAAGACCACAGGACATGATTCCAGTAATCCATGTCCTTAGTCTGCTTGTCTTCGGCAAACTGTTTGTGGGCTTTCTTGTGCATCGCTTTTAGAAGAGGCTTCCTTCTGGGATGACAGCCATGCAGATGAATTTGATGCAGTGTGCTGAGTATGGTCTGAGCACTGACAGGCTGACCCCCCACCCCTTCAACCTCTGCAGCAATGCTGGCAGCACTCATACGTCTATTACCCAAAGACAACCTCTGGATATGACGCTGAGCATGCGCACTCAACTTCTTTGGTCGAACATGGCAAGGCCTGTTCTGAGTGGAACCTGTCCTGTTAAACCTCTGTATGGTCTTGACCACAGTGCTGCAGCTCAGTTTCAGGGTCTTGGCAATCTTCTTATAGCGTAGGCCATCTTTATGTGGAGAACAATTCTTTTTTTTCAGATCCTCAGAGAGTTCTTTACCATGAGGTGCCATGTTGAATATATGTTGAATATATATATATATATATATATATATATATACTCACAGCATATACAAAACCTACATGACATAAGCTTATGTGTGTATTTGACCTAAATATGTGCCAAAATACACAGAAAGACTTATATCATTCTTGGGTCTGATTGGTCACTTTACAGCTGAATAATATAAATTTAATTTAACTGAAAAATTCCACAACAAGGTAAAACTTTAATATTATAGTCCATCACTGAATGGACCAATATCCACGTTTTTAGATTATGAAGGTCTAACTAAGTCAACCTACTTGGGTTCAAGCCCATGCTAGCTCTGTTTACCATTTCTCAAGCACACGGTGCAAATGCAAAATCTTAAGAAATTTACCTCTATAAATTAACTTAGCTGTCAATACTCACTGACACTTTGCTGACCCATGGATGCATTTCAGATGCTTACTGAGATATTTAGGTGGGCCCAGCAGACAGAAAAGTGTCAATGAGTATTGGCACCTTTTGTGTCCATAGAGACCAATTATCCTTATTGTCAATCGTGCACCTGTTAGTTGAAAGTTTAAAAACACAATCTAGCTTTTACAGAATAACCATGCGCATTTACTCTTAAAGGGAACTTGTATATAGTGGTTTTGTATATAATTTCTTTATTTTTATGGATCATCTTTGACAAAAGGAACAGTAATGAAAATTAACACAGCTTAAATATTTGTCAGCAGTGAATTATCCCTTATCAGAGAGCTCAGTCCAAGTTTCTATCAGTCAAATGGAACCCAAAAGCAAACAGCTTTGCTATGCTGGATTTAAAACTAGCATATAAACATTCCAACTGTCATACCTTTATACCCCAATAGACCAGAGCAGTTTTTACATTTCTGCTATGATCCAGTTTATTCAGCGATAACTTCATAAGTAATTGATAATATTAAATTAGATCTTCTTTGGGTGATATTGTCTTGCAAAAATGATTTTATTTTCTATCCATACACAAAATAATGGCACTACATTATAATTCTGGTACGGACAATTGCAAAGTTATTTACAAGTGAGATAAAGGCGTTTGCTTTCAATTTTGCACATTTTTAATGCAACAAACAAAATATAACCATGCATGAGAATTGAAAATTTCATCTGGCTTCTTTGCAGTGTTTATATAAAGAGTTGTCAGAAGGTCACGTAAAGGCTGTAATAACTGCTGTATTACACAGCAAATCCTAGCTGTCATAATTGCCAGCAGGAGGTGCAGGAGGAGGGACAGCGGGGGAGAAGGACAGGGCATGCTACATATGCCCTATGTTCTTTGGTAAAAGTTTTTTGAGCATGCTCAAAGTTAAAAACTGAATAATGCTCTAAGAATCCTTTGCCATGCATTTCCAAACGCAAATGTTAATTTGTAAAACAAAGGTTATATATATATGCTGTATATAGAAAACAGTTTAAACTTATACTTGTAAACAAAAACATCATTAGGTGTGAGCTTTGTGTTCAAGCTAAACATAAGATTGCCCCGAACCCAGCCTATCTGCAGGTCAGTAAATGGTCAAATACACCAGCCAACCTCCAGCTGATGTTTGTAAATGAACATCAGTCAGAAGTCTGTCATTTAACTGCCATAGCACTACAGTCCCTAATGCTGATGATGGAAAATAAAAAACACCACCAGGGATTCCAAACCCCCTGCTAATCTTTGTAAGTGACACAATACAAAAAGGTATTGAACCGGATACAAGGGACCAGAGTCAAATACTAGGGTCTCCAAATGGAAAACTCACTGCAGCATATGTATTATTAATCAAAAATGCATTTATTGATACAAAAGTACAAAAATGGTCAAAAAAAGAGGAATTCAAACCTTAACCACACCATCTTAAAATGCATTCATGACAACAGTGTTAAGAACAACAATAAAAACAAACCCGGGCCCACAGGCATTCATCCAGTCATACCAGGGGATCAATAAGAATGCCCTATGAAATAGGGCAGATCAACATTTCAAAATGGGCCACCGTTGGCAGGTGGATATGATAGGAGCCACAAGGGCAAATATAACAAGCCACCGATGTAATAAACTCCATGTAGTGGTAAATCAAATAGATGCTGACAGTGAAATCATGAGATGGATGAAATGTAAAAATGAAAGCACTGAAATAACCTGAGCCAGTAATAATAACACTGAAATAACCTGAGCCAGCCATAGATAGATCAGTAGCAAGCATGTATGCAGCGGAGGTAGCCGGGAGGGGGGGGGAGACATCAGGTAGTAATCGCACAAGGGGAGATGTGTCAACACCACGATTTAAGTTCAATCACTGGGTATGTATCCGGAACTGTGTGCCATGAACAATCTCACCCAACACGCAGACAGCTCCGGATTGAAAGCTCTGCTTCTGAGTGGCGGTTAAGCCTACTTCACTCCCCAACGTTAAGGGTCCAAGTTGCTGCAGGTGTAGTTTGTAAGTGAACATCAGTCAGAAGTCTGATGTTCCTTGGACAGATTTGGTCAATTATATCAATGACCAAAAAATGCTTGAAAAAAGTTCATATAAAGAACCACACTATAAAAAAGTGCTGTATTAAAAAACAAAATGAAACAATGTCCCATTATGTAAACCTGTCAATACCATCATCCAGCAATGTAGATCCACGCCAAGCACAGTGAGTAAAGCCTGATGATGTTGAACCATCACCACCTTGACCCTCCACCAATGATACTTTACACCACTTCCCTTGTCACAAATGACAGATCCCTGGCACAGCTGGAATGTAAACAACACTGCTAAGGATCCTGGGTGATCTAATTGTCCAAATATCATTAGTGAAAGCATGGTAGTAATGCTACAGTTGCTTAATGACAGATTCCCAACTGGTATGTTTTACAAGCAGCTTTCAGCCAGAGATTTGGAATTTTGCAACAGTAGTGCTACTGCTGCAAAATGACAGATTCCTAGTCTGCTTCTGTTTGTAAATTTGGTATATAACATCACATAGAATCCCTAGGCCTATCATTTACATTTGAGTATCACCAGGGATTTGGTTGTTCCAGGTTTGCCCCCAAGTGAATAAAAAAGGGGATCAACATACCCCATGTTACTTATTTAAAAAGTAAATAAAAATACTTATGCCATAAAAGAATAATTTATTACAGAGAACAAACAATGTCACCCAATGTAAATCCATCATTAATCACATCATCCAGTGTTATAGATCCACATCAATGAATAATCCAATCAATAATCCGTCTGACGATGTAGAAGCATTGACTCAATGACCCACCACATTAAACAATGTTAACCTCCCACTACACCCATCCTACTTGGCAAATCCTTGGACAGTTGCTTAATATAAACAAATAGGCCAGGTATTATGGTCAGGAAATGGGGGGGTCATATGTTCCATGTTAATGTTAACGTGTCAACTTTGACAGGGTATCTTTCAAGAGGGGGCTTTGTTCATTGAGACAAGGCCCTCATCCTGTTCTCCATAAAGGTATGTGGGGGTATACGGAGGTGCTTTTTGAAATCTTGAAGCCTCTTTTGGAATAATCTGTTTCACACTGTGAAAGAGTGCTTTATTAGAAAGAAAATTAAAAAATAAACAATGCCCTCCAATATAAATACGATGTCAATCACGTCATCCAGCATTGTAGATCTTTTTTTTTTTTTTTTAAACAGGTTTTTATTGAAGTTTTCAAACAAAAATTAACATGTACAGAGAGGGAAAAAGAAATCACTTATACATGCAAAGATGCGGACGCAGCCGCTCTGAAACCGGAATTATGCATTAAGGTTACACATATATGTTTGCTTTGAGGAACATATGGATGGAACAGTTGCTTTTACATTTATCATAATAAAAAAAAGAAAAAAAATTAAGTTTTTATAATGTGGTATGATTAAACTGGTAATTGTTTAAGGAGAACGATGTAAGTCAGGATTGTAATTCTTGTTATGAAAGGTATAAGGTTAGGGTAGGGTATTTTTAGTACCTTCCATATTTGATATATATATGTTATCCGGTGTTGTGTGTAATGGGTAGAAACTTGGGGTTTGGTATGAGAAGTAAATAGCTTAATTGGGGGGGTGATAAAGTGGGTCTGTGAGATGAAGTGTGGTGTAACAGTCCGGTATATGTGTCTTGGCATCCTTTTTATTTTGTATGGGATGGGGGGTCTAAGTTAGGGGTGAGAGGGGGGAATGAAAATATGGAGGAAGGGGTCGTGGGGTACAGCGGGAGGGGGTGATAAGGAGGGGTCCAATTCCTGCCACAGCCCAGTGGAGTCATTCAGGTTATGTATTGTTTGTGTTCGTTGGTAGTGGTGAAGTGTATCCATGTTGACCATGTTTTAGTGAACTTAGCTTGTGTGTCATTGGATTGATGGACAAGGTCTTCCATGTCCTTTGTTTGTTGGACGTGACGTAACCATTCCACTATGGTAGGTGGTTCAGAGGAGCGCCATTTGGGGAGTATGCACAATCTCGCTGCGTTCACTAAATGCATGGCTAATGAGCGGTGATAAGCTGATATATTAGTAGAGGAATAATGTAGTAGGAACATTGCAGGATCAAAATCCAGGGTGTACGTGGTGATTCGTGTGATCAGAGTATGGACTGTCTTCCAAAAGGGTTGGATTTTGGGGCAAGACCACCAGATATGTAACAGTGAGTCTGTGTCAGTTTTACATCTCCAGCAAGTTTGTGGTATTGATGGATTGAAGTGATGTAATAAGAGCGGGGTCCTGTACCATCTGGAGAATAATTTATATGCATTTTCCTGGACTTGCATGTTCATCGAACCCTTGTGGATTGATGTGTGTATGGTATCCCATGCTTGGTCACTAAATTGAATGGAGAGATCTCGTTCCCATTGTTTGTTGGTCCAGTGTGTTGCCAAGGTGTGGTTGTCAAATAAGAGGGAGTACGTTTGCGAGATTAGGTGTGTTATTGTGCTTGTACTCAAACACAGCTTTTCAAATGGTGTCGTGTTTCTGGACCAGTCCGGGGAGGGTTTTGGCTTGTTAAAGAAGTTTCGTAGTTGGACAAAGGTCCAGAAGGGGAAGGATTCTATATTCAGTTTTGATGCCAAATTGGATTGTGATAATAGATGGTTCCCCTCAAAAAAATGTTCGGCTCTGACCGTCTGGTGAAGGCATATGTCTTGTAAGAAGGATGTGTGCATGCCCGGGGTGAATTTGGGGTTCATTCGTAGAGGTGTCATCGGACCATTGACTATTGAGATTTTGTGCTTACTACAGGCGGTTCGGAATGAAATTAGCGTGGGATTGATAAGTGGGTGTCGAGAATATTCGCAGGGTATAGAGGGGGGGTTAATCCATGGGAGGTTTTGAATGGGTATATGTGAGAATGATTGTTCCAAGTGTACCCAGTCTTTGTGTTCGGGATGTACGTTCCAGTCAATGATTCTAGTCAGGTGGCATGCTTGTTGGTATTTATGTATGTCTGGGAGTCCGATGCCACCCATAAGTCTGGGTGTAGTCAGTCTCTCGAAGCTCAGTCTTGGGCGAGAATTACCCCATATAAATGTCGTGCAGGCCTTTCGGTATATGGAAAAGAATTTGGGTGGTATTTTGATTGGGATAGTTTGTAGGAGATACAGAATTCTGGGTAGGATGTTCATTTTTACGATTGCAGCTCTGCCGAACCATGAGAAGTGACCTGAGGACCATTTTGTTAAATCCGTTTGGATTTTTTGAAGGAGTGCGGAATGGTTAAGGGCATATAGGTCCGTTAGAGAGGTCGGCACCTGAATGCCTAGGTATGGAATTGCACGTTTATTCCAGGTGAAAGGGAAGTTGAGTTGGCATTGTTGGCAGATTTCTGGGGGAAGGAAAATGTTAAGGGCATTTGATTTCGAAAAGTTGATTTGAAGATTTGAGAGGGTGTGAAAGGTTTGGAAGTCCTTGAGTAGGTTCGGTATTGTGGTGAGTGGTTCAGTAAGGAATAGGAGGATGTCATCCGCGAATGCCACCAGCTTATAAGTGCGGTGTTTAATTTGTATACCTTTGATGTCTGTGTTGGAGTTGAGGCGTCTAAGGAAGGGTTCAAGAGAGAGGATGAAAATTGGTGGGGAGAGAGGGCAACCTTGGCGAGTTCCGTTAGACACGGAGAAGGCATCCGACAGGTGGCCGTTAAGTTGGACCTTTGCCGTAGGGTTAGAGTAAAGTGCTGATATAAAGTTTAGCATCATTTGGGGAAGGCCAATGTTCTTGAGGGTTTCTTTCAGGTAGTCATGCCACTCTGTCGAATGCCTTCTCCGCGTCCAGGGAAAGCATAAAACCTTTGTTTTTTGTAGACGTAAGCCAATGGTGAATATTGAGGGTCTTGAGGGTGTTGTCCCTCGCTTCTCTTCTGGGGACAAAGTCCACTTGGTGAAGGCCTACAAGTTGGGGTATCAGGGGTAGAAGACGATTTGCTAGCGTTTTTGCGTACCATTTGAGATCAACGTTGAGTAAGGAGATGGGTCTGAAGTTGGTGACTAGGGAATGGTCTTTGTCCGGTTTGGGAATTACTGTTATGTGGGCTGTGAGGAGGTCTCGTGGGGGGTTAATTGGTTGCGCGAATGAGTTGTAAGCGTTCAAGAAGGAGGGTATAAGTAGTCCTACGAACGTTTTGTAGTAGCCTGCTGTAAGGCCATCAGGTCCTGGGCTTTTGCCCGTTTTCATCTGTTTTAGAGCAGTGTCAGCTTCAGTGCGGGTAAGTGGGGTGTTTAACTCCTGAGCTATGGATTCCGGTATAGGAGAAGGGCTGTATTTTTTTAGGAAGTCAGATATAATTTGGGGGCGGGTGATCTTGTCTGTGGAGGGGGTGGGATTGGGTAAGTTATACAATTTATTATAGTATCGTACAAATTCTCGAGCTATATCTGGTGTTTTGTTCAGTTTGTGTCCGGAGGGGTCAATGATCTGGTGGATTGTCTGGTTAGATCGAGATGTTTGAAGCGCTCTGGCTAGCATTTTGCTGGCTTTGTTGCCAAATTCATAGAATCTCTTTTTAGAAAGGACATATGATCGTTTTATTTGTTTGTCTAGTAGGTTTAGTAAATCTTTTCTGGCCTGAATCAGGTCGTTTAGAACGGTGATTCCCTGGGACTGTTTATGTATACCTTCAAGTCTGCGTATCTTATCTATCAAATCTGAGTGTTGTTTTTTTCTTTCTTTGTTTCTTTTGGCCGCTGCTGCAAGAAAAGTACCTCTAATTACGCTTTTATGGGTTTTCCAGTTGTTTATTGGGGAAGTGTCTTCCGGGTTGTTTTCTTGGAAGAAGTGTTGTATGGTGGATTCTACTTCAGTCGTGACGGAAGAGTCAGTGAGTAGGGAGGGATCAAGTTTCCAAGTACGGGAGTGTGGCGTGATTTCAGGTATTAGTAGTGATAGAGAGATGGGGTGGTGGTCCGAGATAGTCATGGGCTCAATGGAGGTTCGGTTGATAAGGGATATGTCATTTTGTGTTAGGAGTAGGTAGTCTATTCTGGAGTATCGGTTGTGAGGTTTTGAGTAGAAGGTGTAGTCTTTAGTATCTGGGTTCAGGGTGCGCCATGTATCGTGAAGAAGTAGCCTTCGGAGTAAGGAGTTGATTACTCTGAGGGCCCTGTATGGAAGCACTGTGGATCCTGAGGAGGTGTCTTGGATTGGGTTTAGAGGGACATTAAAGTCCCCTCCCAATATGAGAGTGCCTTCTTTGAATGTCGTGAGGGCATTAGTGATTGATCTAAAGAATCTTACTTGGTGGTTGTTTGGAGCGTAGACATTCGCCAATGTTAGCGATCTGTTGTGAATCTTGCCTTTTAGGAAGAGATATCTGCCGTCTGTGTCTATAAGCGAGTCTGTAATCTGGAAGGGGCATTGTTTGGCAACAAGGATCGAAACCCCTTTCGTTTTGTGTAGGGGGTTGGTAGCATGTATCACCGTGGGGTATTGGGCATTAGTCAGTTTCGGGATGTTATTATAACGGAAGTGAGTTTCCTGTAGAAAGATAATGTGAGCATTAAGTTTGTGCATGGTAATAAGAAGTTTAGAGCGTTTTTCTGGTGTATTAAGTCCCTTTACGTTAAGGGAAACTATTTTGAGATTGAATTCCTTATTTTTTGTTGTTTTCGGTGCCATGGCAGCTTTATGTGGCTTCATTTTGCGGTGGGGTGTGGGCTGTGGCAGGAGATTGGGTAGTGGGTAGTGGTGCTATTCGGGTAAAGGGGAGAGGTAAGGTTTTCGGTGGGGACGGGAGATAAGGAACCGGCACTATGTGGTGTTCAGGTCACCTAAATCAGTGTCCCGAGCCACAGGGGGGTATTCACCGGTCAGAGATCAGTGGTTTTAATCTGTAGGCAATATGTGGGGGCTGGATGTAGTGCGTTTAGCCACTGCACGGGGGTTGGCTTGTCAAATGAGAGATGTGAAGGTCGAAAAAATTCAAAAAAAGGGGAAAGAAAAAAATTCGTTGTGAGTGATCCAAACGGTCCGTCTCACCATCAGCCTCAGGATTTGGAGTTGGGGGTGTAGGTGAAATGGGGAGTCTAAATATTGTATTGTAGGAAGGAACGTTTGTAAGGGGGTGATAAGGCGCATATGTAGGATGGATGTGGTGGGTGCGGTGGTCTGAGGGTTGTTGTGGTTGGTCAAAGGAAGAGTGATGTAGGATGGAGTCTTGGGTCGGTCTCCTGTGGTCGTGTTAGCCGATGGAGAGGGTGGATGTAAGAACATATGCATAGGGAATAACAAGCAGTTTCTGACTTTGTTGGCTTCAGCTGAGATAAGTGGGATGTGTCAGGCTTGTAATAAATAAGCATTATCAACTTGGTGCACATGATGTGCCTGCGCTTTTGATACGCCATAACAGGTAGTAACAGATAGTAACAGTAAACTTATAAACAAACCAAAATGAAGTAAAGGTATGGTAACTGAAAGTGTCATGACCGGGAAGTGTTTGAACCTCTTATTTCAGTTGTCAGTCATGTGTGTTATGGTGATAGCATTGTGTGAGTTCGATTGTATGATCTATTCCTAGTCTTAACTGTTTGATGGGGCTATCGTGGTGTGAGCTATTCAGTCCTGAGTTGTAGATTCCATGGTTACATGGACAGCATTCTGTGGCTAAAGTTGTGGAGTGAGTGTAGCCTGAGTGTATGAAGATTTTCGGGTCTCTGTGTTTAGCTATCCGTCTAATGCGCTGTGTGGTGTACTGATTGAGGAGTTTCATATAGTATGCCTGTTGTTGTTGAGTCACATGGAGAGGGTAATGAAAGAGGTGGTGTTCAGCCAATATAAGATCTCCTCATCTCAGTCCTCAACTGCCCGTGAGGTGTATTGTTATGTGATCTGTGAGGGGGTATATGAGGATTTCTATGTTGCTAGTTTTGGGTAATCATGGGGGGAGATGGGAAGGGATTTAGTAAAGAGCTCCCTAGTACCTCTATGTTTTTAAGTCTGGCTGCCTTTGTAGAATGTAGGGAGAGGAGTTGCATAGGTGTGCTATGAAGGAGCTATGCTGTCAATGTAATCATGTAGAAAGGGTGGTTCAGTCAGAGGGGATAGGTTATCACATATTCCCCTATTGCAATAAAAAGAGTACACATATATAATACCTCTTTGCTTATTGTGAGGTTCGGACAGTTACCCAATATAGAATATGTAACAAAAAGAGGGACCAGGTATGACTTGGGGGTACCTCGGTTGTCGTTGTCTTCTCTGCAGGTCAGTGTTGGTTGGGGGGAAGTTAGTGATCTGTCCTTTGGAGAAGGTGGAGGGTCTGGTGCCGATATTTGGAGCGGTGAGGTGATGTCCATTATTGTTACAGTATAGAGGGTTGCATTGCTGCAGCGGGTCAGTCTGTGGTCGGGTTCGTCCGTGGGGTTTTTTTCGACGTCTTCTGGTAGACCAATAAACAAATCACGTGTATTCAACGGCATGTCTTGAAGTAAGGCATACGGGTCCTTCGGAATAGGTTATTAAGGTTGGGAAGCATGTTGATGCAGTCACAGTCTCATGCATCAGAAGTGTCAGGAGTCGGTTGTCCGGCTTTCGGGTGAGAGGAATATGCTGACTTTGATTGTGTGCTCGGCGAAAGTGGGGAAGACAGTGTAGGTTACTGGTAGTCATCTGACATGAGCACGTTGTGTATGGGAGTCACGGAGGAGAAGGCAGTCTGTTTTTACTCACTGTTTTCGAGAAGGTTCAGGTCATCAGCGATCTCTGCGAGCTCGACGAGGTAGAGGTGCCGTCATGGGGCTGGATGGCGGGTGACGAGGGCCTGGAGAAGAGCCGGTTCTGACGATGGACGGTGAGCGTCTTCTGCGGAAGCTGGTGTTGTGGGCTTCCATCGGTTCTTCCATTTGTGGGTGGCTGTGGGGAGGTTGCAGGTTGAATTCCGCGTACCAGTTCGGGACTGGGGTGAACGGTATGTCGAGCGTGCGGCAAAAGGCATCAAGGTCCTCCAGAACTCTTAGGAGCGCAGAGCGTCCCTGGTACGAGGCGGAAAGGCCAAAGGGGAACTTCCAACGATAACGGATGCCTCTTGTTCGCAGAACATCCAGAAGAGGGCGCAAGTCCTTGTGATGTCGTAGAGTAATGGCAGAGAGATCCTGGTAGATATGTATGGGATAGCCATCATATTCCAGAGTCGATTTTTCGCTGGCTTTTTGTAGGATGTCTTCTTTGATAGAAAGGTCATCCACATGACATATAATATCCCTGGGTGGGTCGTTGTCTCTTCCTTTGGGGCGTAGCGCCCTATGTATTCGTTCCATCGCGATCGGTGTTAGTGCTGGTCGGTCTAGCAGGTGGTTGAAAAGACCTGTCACTACCGGGCGGATTCTGTCTTGTTCCACAGTCTCGGGGACGCCTTTTATCCTAAGATTGTGTCTTCTCCCCCTGTTATCGAGATCTTCAACATGACGTTGAAGATCTCTTAATTGCATTGTATGCAGGTCGACTTTGTGGTGGATGTGTTTCACAGTGGACTGTTGCTGTACGGCCTTGTCTTCCACTCGTTGTATGCGGCCTGTGATGGCCTGCAGTTCGTGTCGCAGGTCCGCAATGGCCGAGAATAGGGCGTCTTTGATATCCGTCGCTACTGCTTGCAGGTCAAGTAGGCTTGGTTGGCGGTGAGACAGTAGAGAGGAATCCTGCTGTGGGCGGCTTTGATCGGTAGGAGTCAGAACAATGTCGGCAGGGGTCAGAGAGGAGGCTGAGGCGGGAGGAGAGGACGCCATAGTCGTTCGCTGTGTCCGGAAGATCTCCGGTATTGTTTGGCTTGTACGGCCAGCGAGTTCTCTCGGGGACCGGATCTGCTTTGGGATGTTCCACGGGTAGATGTTCCCATAAATGAGGTGTGGATGTTGTCGGGAAACCCCGGTAAAGGCAGATTGTAGGCTGTGGTGAGAGGGAGCCAGAGGATCAAGCAGCCATCTTCTCTCAAGGCAAGCCACGCCCCCCCAGCATTGTAGATCTATGTCAATAACGATGATTCACTGACACAAAAACCTGTCGCATATGACAATGTTCACTCACTTCTATATGCAAACAATTTGGTCAATTACATATTTGGTGAATGAAATAACCCAGGATCCCTGTTGTCTTGTTTACAAACAGAAGCCGGCGGGGATGGCTTCCACAGATGCCCTGTTTTTGTTTGACAAACAGAAATTGGTGTATATCTGTAATTTAGAAATGGTATTGCTACATTAACCACCTCAATACAGTGCACTTACACCCCCTTCCTGCCCAGACCAATTTTCAGCTTTCAGCGCTCTAACAGTTTGAATGACAATTACTCAGTCATGCAACACTGTACCCATATGAAACTTGCGTCCTTTTTTTCACACAAATAGAGCTTTCTTTGGTGGTATTTAATCACTAGTGGATTTTTTATTTTTTGTGCTATAAATAAAAAAAGACCGTAAATTCTGGGAAAAAAATGCCTTTTTCTTTGTTTCTGTCAGTAAGTTTATGCAGCCATAGATAGATCAGTAGCGAGCATGTATGCAGCGGATACATAAAATTTTGCTAATTAGTAATTTTTCTTCATAAATTTTGTCCAAAATTTATACTGCTACATATCTTTGGTAAAAATAATCCAAATTAGTGTATATTATTTGGTCTTTGTGAAAATTATAGAGTCTACAAACTATGGTGCCAATCACTGAAAATTGATCACATCTAATCAGACCTTCAGTACATCAGGTAAATCTCATTTCTTGAGACATTAACAAGTCAGAAAAGTACAAATACCCCCAAATGACCCCTTTTTAGAAAGTAGACATTCAATGGTAATAAGTAAGTAGCATGGTGAGTTTTTTAAGTTGTAATTTTTTTCCCACAATTCTTTGCAAAATAAAGATTTTTTTTTTTTTTTAACAAAATTGTCAAATTATTTCTCACACACAGCATATGCATACAACAAATTACACCCCAAAATACATTCTGCTACTCTTCTCGAGTATGGCGATACCACATATGTGAGACTTTTACACAGCCTGGCCACATACAAAGGACCAACATTGAAGTAGCACCTTCAGGCGTTCTACGAGCATAAATGACACATCTCATTTCTCAACCACCTATTACACGTTTGAAGGCCCTGGAGCACAAGGACAATGGAATTGCCCACAAAATGACCCAATTTTGGAAAGCTAACACCCCAACGTATAATCTATGAGGCATAATGAGTCTTTTGAAAAGAAAACATAGTAGATATGGCGCTGTTCTACTCCTAACAAATAGTGGTTAAAGGTGTAAAAATACATAAGCTACTTCCTTTAGAAAAATCCTAAAAACACATTGTAATTATAAGTGTTACCAATGTGTATCAATTGTGTAAAATCAAATAAAACCAAACCAAAAATATACAGTGTAGTCTTACATTAAAGCAAAAACAAAACAAAGTGTGTAATCCTTGGTGTAAAAAGTCAATATATATAATACCCGTTAGGATAAAAATAAAGCACTAAATACAGTTGTTGTGCATACTGAGACAATCTACTGTAGGTGCAATTACAATTAATATGCATGCTGAAACATTCTGAAGTGCTATTGTTATTTTTAAAAACAGACAACAGGCAGATCTCCTATGTCTACACTTCTACAATATCCATTTCTAATAAAACTAATAGAAAAACCATCAGAAGAACCTCAAAGAACTTAAAAATAGATTATGGATTATAAAGTGCTCTTGTGCCCGTGAAGAAAATCCTCTTTCTAATCTGATGGACATTTCAGTGAGTGAACACACCGTGCATGTCTTAGTTCGTGCTCTGCACTCACCAGATCCTTCTCCCCCTCCTGGGGTTAAAAGCATCCACAGTATATGCCACTGTGTAGCAATATAGGAAAAAAGACCGTCCTTAGTACTGGTATTTTAAATATCGTGCAACTCTAGTAATCTAATATCTGTCTCCACTTTATATGCCGTGTTGGCAGACTTGTATCACAAACTTTGCTTCATGCTCATTTGCCATTAGCGATTATATCAGTGCCTGAGCATCATGCTCAGGGCGTTGCACGGTACTACCTGTGATCGGCTGTGACTTCATCACGGCTGATCACATGGTAAACAGCCATGCCCAATGGCTGTTCACCCCCCTCAGTGTGGGCACCAGTGTCATCCGCTCACAGCTTGTGTGGGGTATTTGTTGTCCCACACGCCGCAATCTCCACTCTGCATGGCACCTGGCATCTCTTCCTGCCCACCGGCCACCTTTCACAGAGCGGTCTAAATCGGCCCCCTCCTCCTTAGCACTGATGTATACAGTACACAGACAGGAGGGGCCCGGGAGGAGGAGAGGCATCGCTGTGCATGTTCCGCACTGATCTGAGGTCTGTGAATATTATACACACACACAATACATGACACTGGCGGGGGGGTGGGGGTTCAGGGGGATTTTGATTGGGAGAGGACACACAAGGAAGGAGAGGAGAGATGAGCTGAACATGAATACTTGCAGTGATGGGGGGGGGTTCTAACAGGATAGGGTATATCCTAGGGGGTGCTTTGGGAGGAGAGAGGACTTGTGCTAGGTGGGGGGTTGGATATGATATATGACTTCCTCCCCCAAGTCCTCTCTCCTCTCAAAGCACCCACTAGGATATACTGTACCCTGTTAAATCCCCCCCAAAATCAAAGAGATACTGGCTGCTGGGGGACAAACATGGTATCTGGGACCCTGTGCACTCTACTAGAGATGTGGGGCCCCAGGTGCCCACATTAGTGCCTCCCTGCCAGGCAAGTCAATGGAGCCAAGTGGCAGAAGTTTTTTCGGCACTGGGCTCCAGGACTCAGGGCCAGTTCACACCATGAATCACACAGGAACACACTGTGAGTTCCTGTGTGATTCAACTGCATTACAGGTGCAGTACAATTTCAGCCCATTCGTTTGAATGAACTGAAATCATGCCAGACAGCATCAAGTTATAAAACTCCCAGGAATCGAATCACATGGTACTACTGAGTTATACAATCCGGTGCATGCAAACACATTACATTTGCAAACTGCATTTAGGATGTCATTAATTTAATATTGATACCCATTGAGATCACAACTGCAGTTTTTGTTCTTATTTCTGAAAGGTCCCACAAAAAGAAGGACAGCTGGGAAGTATTGTTGATTGATTTATATTAGAAGGGGGGAGGATTTGTGTTTGGGTGGAGGTTTTGTACTGAGAAGGGGGATTTGCATTGGTTGGACATATGACAGAGCTGGGTAGTGTGCTGGTGTGAGGGATGCGGGGGGGGGAGTTGTGCTGGGAGACAATTTTGGGGTGGTGATGAGGATTTGTGTTGAGAGGGGGGTATTTAGGGGGTGTAAGAAGATTTGGGAGAGAGAATTTGTACTAGAATATGGAGAAAAGACTTACACTGGGAGGAAGATCTGTGCTAGAAGAGGGATTAGGGTGGGGGGGGGGTTGCTGGGAGAAAAAATATAAGTGGATTTGTTGTGCTGGGAAGGGGGGTTGGGGGTGGGGGAGAGGATTTGCGCTGTGGGGATTTGGAGAGAGGTAATTGGGTCTGGGAGGATTTGTACTGGAATGGGAGGTTGTGCTGGGAGGGAAGATTTGGGGGGTAGAAGAGGATTTATTTTGAGAGGGGTATTGGGAGAAGGAGGATTTGTCCTGGGAGGTCAAGAGGTTTTGTGTTGGGAGGGGGAGTTGAGGGATGTGGGGATAAGTGCTGGGATAGGGAAGAAGGGGGAATTGTACTGGGACTGGGGATTTGGGGAGGGTGGAGGAGGACTTGTCCTGAGGTAGGGGAATAAAAATTTCTGTTGGAAGGGGGTTTTGTTCAGGAAGGAGGAGAAAGGATTTGTACTGGGGGGGTTTTAAGCATACAAATTAGTTCTGGATTTGTATTTATATTTATTTTTTGAGAGGAGGGAGGTGAAGTGATTTTGTGCTCTCCTTACCGCTACACTGTGCACTATACACTTCTGTTTCCTGCATTCTGTGCATTATGTTATCTTCTTGGATCTTGCTCTCTGTTGCTTGCTATGCAGATCCTGGCTATTTTAAAGAGGGTCTTTTTTAAAGTAGACTCAGATAAAGTGTTATCTTTTTGTATATTTTCATTGTGTGCAAAACCATATGCAATGGAAGCTTTTCATTCTTTTTTTTGTTGTTGTTGTGATGATTGCGCTGGGGTTTATATGTGTTTGTGAGACTCCAGCTTGTGGCATAGCAGTGAAATCATATTTTATAGGTACAAGGAAGCCCAGCTTTTGTTTAACCATGCCCCTTAAATTGGTTGTAAACCTTAGGACAAAAAAAACTGCAAGACAAAGGTATAATGAGCTAGCATGCATAGCATACTAGCTGATTATGGATTTCTCACCTGAGATCGAAGCCCCTGCAGCCGTCCTCGTAATGCGCTCTTGCGGCCAACTTCGCTGCGGACTAACTTCTAGGTATCGTGGGCTCCGGTGCTGTGATTGGCCAGAGCGATGACATTACTCACTGTGTAGGCAAAAATCCTTGCACTGGTCCTGCCTATGGGGCATGTGGCATGGCACTGCTCAGGTTATTTTTTAACCTCTGTCTGTGGTCTAGGAACTGACATTTCCTGTGAAGAAATTACAGTATATATGTTTCACAGTGCCATGAGTCTCTCAGTCTAGTGCTCTTTTGGTTAGAGCTAAACCATGACCAAGAATGCAGAGCAATTAACAGAGAGATCACTTTGCAGTCTTTCATAATATTAGTACTCTAACATTTGTGATGCAACACAGAGGAAATGGTGAGTACTGAGTTTTTGACCCAGAAAATAAAGTTGCCTGTCCCTTTAGCAAATAGGGACAAGCTATGTGAATGACAATATGAACATAAGGGGATCAATCAGCCATTACACCACAAACTGCAGCAGCAACATGTAAGCCCATCATTATAAGGTAAGACAAATAACACTGGGAATATAATTAACTACACTAATATCTGGTTAAAACAACAAAAATCATTTAAAATTGTACAATGCATTAAAGTACATCCTACTGCATCCTCAAATTCATGTGCATGTTTAAGGCATCCTTAAAGCATGATATTTACCTTATGTGTGCATTTTTTAATGTTGTCACATTAGAAGACCCTCTCCCTTCTGAACTGAATTTTTAAATATATTTTATCATTGGCACATGGCTACCCATGCCCTTTTCTTAACAAAAATGTGTAAATTGGCCTTGAAAAAAGGCCAGAAAGAAATAGTAAGATTAATTTCTTTTGATTGATACTATTGGGGTTCAGCGCTATGTTCAGATTTAGCTGATATTTTTCCTGCTCTTGCCGAACCCCCTTAAACTGAACTATGCCCAGTTCGCTAATCCCTTCTTTACACTAATGTAGCCTATATAAGTTTCCTTGCACATTAATAGGCTATTTTTCAAGAATGTTTGGTCTTTATCAGAGGAAATATGTCAAGCATCCTATATTCAATTTTATGATTTCCCCCTACTTCTGTATTTATTGCCAATACAGTACATTTTGATCCTCATGTTACATAGTTAGTCTGGTTGAAAAAAAGACAGTCCATCTAGTTCAACCAGTAAAAGAGAAAAAATATATACAGTCCCATATACACAATCCTATATCCACAGTTGATTCTGAAGTGGAATGTTTATATTAGGCCTGCACTAAGGTCTTCGGTCTATAATTCATTTTATTTTAATTTAATCTATAATTTTTATTTGGAATATTCTAATTTAAATGATTATTTCTTCTTGAAAATGACCCTATACTTTTACTTGTACTTGTACTGTCAACTCATGCTGTGTTAAAAGCCTTGTTAAAATGAATAAATAGTGTTAGAAGAGATGGACTACAAATTCACAAAAGACATAACGAAAGGTATCAGGTGTTGTAACTTGATTAGCTGATGTGTAGGGATGAGCTTCGAGTTCGAGTCGAACTCATGCTCGACTCGAACATTGGCTGTTCGCAAGTTCGCCGAACAGCGAAAAATTTGGGGTGTTCGCGGCAAATTCGAATGCCGCGGAACACCCTTTAAAAGTCTATGGGAGAAATCAAAAGTGCTAATTTTAAAGGCTAATATGCAAGTTATTGTCATAAAAAGTGTTTGGGGACCTGGGTCCTGCCCCAGGGGACATGGATCAATGCAAAAAAAAGTTTTAAAAACGGCCGTTTTTTCAGGAGCAGTGATTTTAATAATGCTTAAAGTCAATCAATAAAAGTGTAATATCCCTTTAAATTTCGTACCTGGGGGGTGTCTATAGTATGCCTGTAAAGGGGCGCATGTTTCCTGTGTTTAGAATAGTCTGACAGCAAAATGACATTTTGAAGGAAAAAACTCATTTAAAACTACCCGCGGCTATTGCATTGCCGACAATACACATAGAAGTTCATTGATAAAAACGGCATGGGAATTCCCCAAAGGGGAACCCCGAACCAAAATTAAAAAAAAAAAAATGACGTGGGAGTCCCCCTAAATTCCATACCAGGCCCTTCAGGTCTGATATGGATATTAAGGGGAACCCCGGCCAAAATTAAAAAAAAAAAATGATGTGGGGTTCCCCCTAAATTCCATACCAGACCCTTCAGGTCTGGTATGGATTTTAAGGGGAACCCCGCGCCAAAAAAAAAAAAAAAAAACGGCGTGGGGTCCCCCCAAAAATCCATACCAGACCCTTATCCGAGCACGCAACCTGGCAGGCCGCAGGAAAAGAGGGGGGGACGAGAGTGCGGCCCCCCTCCCTCCTGAACCGTACCAGGCCACATGCCCTCAACATTGGGAGGGTGCTTTGGGGTAGCCCCCCAAAACACCTTGTCCCCATGTTGATGAGGACAAGGGCCTCATCCCCACAACCCTGGCCGGTGGTTGTGGGGGTCTGCGGGCGGGGGGGCTTATCGGAATCTGGAAGCCCCCTTTAACAAGGGGACCCCCAGATCCCGGCCCCCCCCTGTGTGAAATGGTAAGGGGGTTCTTACCCCTACCATTTCACTAAAAAACTGTCAAAAATGTTAAAAATGACAAGAGACAGTTTTTGACAATTCCTTTATTTAAATGCTTCTTCTTTCTTCTATCTTCCTTCATCTTCTGGTTCTTCTGGTTCTTCTGGCTCTTCTGGTTCTTCCTCCGGCGTTCTCGTCCAGCATCTCCTCCGCGGCGTCTTCTATCTTCTTCTCCTCGGGCCGCTCCGCACCCATGGCATTGGGGGGAGGCTCCCGCTCTTCTCTTCTTCTTTTCTTCTCTTCTTCTCTTCTTCTCTTCTTCATTTTCTTCTCCGGGCCGCTCCGCAATCCATGCTGGCATGGAGGGAGGCTCCCGCTGTGTGACGGCGCTCCTCGTCTGACAGTTCTTAAATAACGGGGGGGGGCGGGGCCACCCGGTGACCCCGCCCCCCTCTGACGCACGGTGACTTGACGGGACTTCCCTGTGACGTCACGGGGAATGCCACAGGGAAGTCCCGTCATGTCCCGTGTGTCAGAGGGGGGCGGGATCACCGGGTGGCCCCGCCCCCCCATTATTTAAGAACTGTCAGACGAGGAGCGCCGTCACACAGCGGGAGCCTCCCTCCATGCCAGCATGTGTGAGGAGCGGCCCGGAGAAGAAAATGAAGAAGAGAAGAAGAGAAGACAAGAAGAAGAGAAGAGCGGGAGCCTCCCCCCCATGCCATGGGTGCGGAGCGGCCCGAGGAGAAGAAGATAGAAGACGCCGCGGAGGAGATGCTGGACGAGAACGCCGGAGGAAGAACCAGAAGAGCCAGAAGAACCAGAAGATGAAGGAAGATAGAAGAAAGAAGAAGCATTTAAATAAAGGAATTGTCAAAAACTGTCTCTTGTCATTTTTAACATTTTTGACACTTTTTTCGTGAAATGGTAGGGGTACTTATGTACCCCCTTACCATTTCACACAGGGGGGGGGCGGGATCTGGGGGTCACCTTGTTAAAGGGGGCTTCCAGATTCCGATAAGCCCCCCGCCCGCAGACCCCCACAACCACCGGCCAGGGTTGTGGGGATGAGGCCCTTGTCCTCATCAACATGGGGACAAGGTGTTTTGGGGGGCTACCCCAAAGCACCCTCCCAATGTTGAGGACATGTGGCCTGGTACGGTTCAGGAGGGAGGGGGGGCCGCACTCTCGTCCCCCCCTCTTTTCCTGCGGCCTGCCAGGTTGCGTGCTCGGATAAGGGTCTGGTATGGATTTTTGGGGGGACCCCACGCCGTTTTTTTTTTTTTTTTGGCGCGGGGTTCCCCTTAAAATCCATACCAGACCTGTAGGGTCTGATATGGAATTTAGGGGGAACCCCACGTCATTTTTTTTTTTTTAATTTTGGCCGGGGTTCCCCTTAATATCCATACCAGACCTGAAGGGCCTGGTATGGAATTTAGGGGGACTCCCACGTCATTTTTTTTTTTAAATTTTGGTTCGGGGTTCTCCTTTGGGGAATTCCCATGCCGTTTTTATCAATGAACTTCTATGTGTATTGTCGGCAATGCAATAGCCGCGGGTAGTTTTAAATGAGTTTTTTCCTTCAAAATGTCATTTTGCTGTCAGACTGTTCTAAACACAGGAAACATGCGCCCCTTTACAGGCATACTATAGACACCCCCCAGGTACGAAATTTAAAGGGATATTACACTTTTATTGTTTGACTTTAAGCATTATTAAAATCACTGCTCCTGAAAAAACGGCCGTTTTTAAAACTTTTTTTTGCATTGATCCATGTCCCCTGGGGCAGGACCCGGATCCCCAAACACTTTTTATGACAAAAACTTGCATATTAGCCTTTAAAATTAGCACTTTTGATTATTCATGTTCGTGTCCCATAGACTTTAACGGTGTTCGCGTGTTCGAACGAACTTTTTTCCTGTTCGCATGTTCTGGTGCGAACCGAACAGGGGGGTGTTCGGCTCATCCCTACTGATGTGTAAAACATGTCAGAGGCTTCAGGCTATCAGAATGTACTGTACAATATTTTTTTTTTACCAGCCAGATAGCAAACAAGGAGTGAGACCACATTCAGGAGGTAAGCACACACTTGCCAGGGATGAGATGTGGATTTTTGTTATAGACACATTGGGGTAGATTTACTAAAGCCAGAGCACTCAGAATCTGGTGCAGCTGTGCATGGTAGCCAATCAGCTTCTAACCTCAGCTGGTTCAGTTAGGGTTTGGCAATAAAACCTGGAAGCTGATTGGTTTCTATGCAGAAGTGAGCCTGATTTTGCACTCTCCAGCTTTAGTAAATAAACCCCATAGGCTTAAAATGTTAAGGGGAAGGTCAGAATTAGGCTTCCTTCCAAAGAAAACAGTAGATCTAGGCTCTAAGAAAATGACTGTACTCTAGGAGAATATTTTGGCCCTTCAGTTAATCTTTACTCATCCATCCCAGTCAGACAGTAAACATAGCTTTATAGCGTACATATATGGTGACTTGAAAAAGTATTCATACCCCCTGAAATTTTCCAAATTTTGTCATGTTACAACCAAAAACATAAATGTATTTTATTGGGATTTTATGTGATAGACCAACACAAAGTGGCACATAATTGTGAAGTGGAAGGAAAATGATAAGTGGTTTTCAACATTTTTTACAAATAAATATGTGAAAAGTGTGGTGTGCATTTGTATTCAGCCCCCTAAGTCAATACTTTGTAGAACCCCCTTTTACTGCAAATACAGCTGCAAGTCTTTTTTGGGTATGTCTCTACCAGCTTTGCACATCTAGAGAGTGAAATTTTTGCCCATTTGCATTGCAAAATAGCTCAAGCTCTGTCAGATTGGATGGAGAGCATTCATGAACAGCAATTTTCAAGTCTTGCCACAGATTCTCAATTGGATTTAGGTCTGGACTTGGCTGGGCCATTCTAACACATAACAGCTCTGACTGTATGTTTAGGGTTGTTGTCCTGCTGGAAGGTGAACTTCTGCCCCAGTCTCAAGTCTTTTGCAGACTCTAACAGTTTTTTTTCTAAGATTTCCCTGTATTTGGCTCCATCAATCTTCCCATCAACTCTGACCAGCTTCCCTGTCCCTGCTGAAGAAAAGCATCCCTATAACATAATTCTGCCTCCACCATGTTTCACGGTGGGGATGGTGTGTTCAGGGTGATATGCAGTGTTAGTTTTCCACCACACATAAAGTTTTGCTTTTAGGCCAAAAGTTACATTTTGGTCTCATCTGACCGGAGCACCTACACCTGTTTGCTGTATCCCCCACATGGCTTTGTGCATGCAAACAGGACTTCTCATGGCTTTCCTTCAAGAATTGATTTCTTCTTGCCACTCTTCCATAAAGGCCAGATTTGTGGAGTGCATGACTAAAGACCCATACACACTATTAGATTTTCTGCAGATTTCTGTCTTCAGATTTACCAAAACTATATAATATGAGGTCAAACCTTAAGAGTTTCAATTTGTATGCAATCAGGCAGGTCCTTGAACTACATGGTTTTGGTAAATCTGAAGACACAAATCTGCAGGAAATCTAATAGTGTGTATGCGGTCTAATAGTTGTCCTGTGGACAAATTCTCTCACCTGACTTGTGGATCTCTGCAGGTATTCCAGAGTTACCATGAGCCTCTTGGCTGCTTCTCTGATTAATGCTCTCCTTGCCCACCCTGTCAGTTTAGGTGGACAACCATGTCTTGGTAGGTTTGCAGTTGTGCCATACTCTTTCCATTTTCTGATGAATGATTGAACAGTGCTCCATGACATGTTCAAAGCTTGGGATATTTTTTTAAAACCTAACCCTGCTTTAAACGTCTCCACAACTTTATCCCTGACCTGTCTGGTGTGTTCCTTGGCCTTCATGATTCTGTTTGTTTACTAAGGTTCTCTAAAAAAACCTCTGAGGGTTTCATAAAACGGCTGTATTTATACTGAGATTAAATTACACACAGGTGGACTCTTTTTACTAATTAGGTGACTTCTGATGGCAATTGGTTCCACTAGATTTAAGTTAGGGGTATCAGAGTAAAGGGGGCTGAATACAAATGCCACACTTTTCAGATATTTATTTGTAAAAAATTTAGAAAACTATTTTATTATTTTCCTTTCACTTCATAACTATGTGCCACTTTGTGTTGGTCTATCACATAAAATCCCAATAAAATACATTTATGTTTTTGGTTGTAACATGACAAAATGTGGAAATTTTCAAGGGGTGTGAATACTTTTTCAAGGCACTGTAGCTAAAACTTTTTTCAGTTTTGGATAGAGAAGGTTTTTATTGTTAATGACAAGAGTAACCCAGATGGAAAGTTTACTAAAGTCCTGTATAAGCAACAAAATAACACCACGTCGGTGTCTAGTGATGCGTCTGGATTCAACATTTTTTTCCATAAATTTCTGGACATTTCTGGAAAGCTGTTGTCTGGTTATCAATGGGCTATCTGTTACTACAAAAGTTCCACCTTAAAAAACAGTGGGACAGATTTACACATCGGGGTATTTACAAATGGGGGTCACCAATGAGGATTCATTTCCTGAAAGGATATTCTTGAATAAACCTCCTGCTTTTTGTGAAGGTTAGAAGAGTATTGCCTCAGACCTAATGTAAGGTGAGAGAGATATGAGACCGTATGATTGTCTTTCTTTCAGTTGGAAGATCAAAGGGCAAGCTGGTGTTGAAAATGTTGACCTGGGTCAAAGAATTTGCCCACAATTTGACAGCTCCATCTGCTGGAAGATATCGAGGGTAGTGGCATAATTACTTATATTCAGTAATTGGACAGAGGACTGTACAAGGGACAAGTAGGGATGTTGATGAGAGTGGTGCTTTTGTGTGTTATAAAATGCCAAATGAGGTCATTTTGTCTCTCTCTGTTCCTGGAACCCATCCAAGATATCGAAATTGAGAATAGATTTGCATAACATACCATCTATGTTTTTTTTTTGTTTTTTGTATTTCAATATTTTTTATTGAGATTTTATAAAGAGAGACATAAACAACAATCATGAGATAACTGTAAAAATATCTGCTATACAATCAGATTATTAACACTTAAAGGCATACAACAAAGAGTGTTTAAGGAATAATGTAGGTTTCGTGGTGTTTATCTTACCATCTGAGTCTATTCTCCCTCACCCTGACACCCCTAATGGGAGCAAACTGTGTCGAGGGGAGGGATGCTTTTGTCACCAGAGAAAAAAGAGCAAACAATAACCAGGGGGTATACCAAGCTTTATATGTAGCCTACATAATCCCCGTCATACAGGACTTCTTGTTGAGTATCAGGGTGCAGAAAAGGAAGAAGAGATTTTGGTGATTGTCTTCGGTGCTCATAAAAACTTTTTGTGTTGACCTTATGATCTAAGGTCAAAAATTTGCCTAAATTAAGCTTGTAGTATCCTCAGTAACAGGCTGTCCCCTGGTTTTTGCTTACTAAGTCATGTAAATGGGTTACCAGGGTACACTGAGAAGAGAGAAAAGAGTGAAGAAGAGAAAGAATAGAAGCATCAGAGAGCTGCATAGGAATATATTTGTTGTATTCTGCTAAGGAGGCTGTGGGACTTTTTGTGTGTAGGTCTTCCAGGGTTCCCATATCATGTCGTGTTTTTCTGTAGTGGACTGGAGGATTTCTTGAACCATCACCCATGAAATTTTTCTTTTAACAGCAGCAATGGACACTGTAGACTGTTTGCATGCTCGGGCTATCGTGATTTTGGTGCCCAGTAAAATGAAATGTATCAGGATCCGGGGATGCTTAGAGCATCCTATTGGGCTTCCGTTAAGTAGGGCAACCTCAGGTGTTTTTGTTACCTACACGCTGGTCACTTTGCGCAATAGATAGAAGATCTTGTTCCAGAGGCCCTGTTCTGCCCTCACAATGTGTTCAATGTACAAGGCTTGGCAGACAGCTAACAGCTTCCCAATAAAGACTCAGGAGGAAGGGCTAATAGTTGTAATCTTTACTGAGAATAAGTTTTTTGTAAAACTGCAAAACACAAATTATAATAATATGCATTAGCATTTAACATTACATCACAAATGCAAATAGTAACAGGCATGCTACAATACTGTTAAGGCACTAGCTAGCAAAAATGTGGCCTAGCTGAATGTACTTCCTGGCAGAAACATCCTACCAAACAAACAGATGAAATGTAGTTGAATTAGTAGAACATATACTAATTAATTGAAAACGAATGACAGCCTACTTACAGACTTATGCTTCCAAGGCCAGTATTAAGAAATAGTGGAGGTCTTTAACATGCTTCCTTCACTGTAGAAAGATTATCTGATAATGTCTGCTGGGCAGGAAGTGGGTGTAATATACTACACTTCCTGTTAATAATGGATGCCAAATTAAAGCAACAGTACGATCAGTAAATATATACCTTATAATGATCAGAACACTCCCCACCTGGCATAATGAACATTATACCACTATGTTTCATTTTTAAGAAGTAAAACAACTTCAGAGATAGGTCTAAAGTACACCTTAGGGGTGCCCTGTCTCATGACTTTAACTTTGACCTTTCTAACCTTACTATCATTACTAGGTACAGTCTCGACAATGAGTCCAACTGGCCATTCTTTTCTGTGGACCTGAGCGTCTTTTAGTAGGACAACATCTCCGACTTGCAGGTTAGGCTTGTCAGCTTGCCATTTTTTGCGTGATTGGAGCGTCACCAGGTACTCTTGTTTCCATCTATTCCAGAAGATGTCTGCAAGACTCTGAACTTGCTTCCATTGCTTGGTGTAAAGACTACCGGCATTTCTGGATCGGTAGACACTGGTACTAAGGGTCGAGCGTTCATGATAGCCATGACTTCAGCCATAAGTGTGATGAGAACTTCATGTTGAATACATCTAATGATGATTTTGGCTTGCATAAGATGATTGCTATTACACTTGTCAGTGTTTGTAGCTCTACAGAAGGATTTGGCTAGGTGAATAAGCTTTCTTATAGCTCGAATGAGTGACTTCCAGCTGGAGAATCTTTCAAACCTGTGTGCGCCAAGGTTACCTCTAGTAGTTATGGTACTAAACGCTGTTACTTGTGCACGTACTTCTTTGTCGTTATCTGGTTCTACAAGTTCAAATGTCTCAAATCGAGTGGTCTCTTCGATTTCTGTTCTAGTCAAAAAAGATGGTCCTGAAAACCAGTTAGTGTGCTTAAGGGCAGCCGCTAGAACCGGTCTAGTCCCATGATCGGCTGGATTTTTATCCGTACTGATGTAGTGCCACTGTTCTGGCCGTGTGGACTTTCTGGTGCGTATCACTCTGTTTGACACGTACATGTAGAATTTTCTCGAAGCATTGTGAATATATCCTAACACAATCTTGCTGTCTGTGTAAAACTTCACTGCATGAATTACAATGTCAAGTTCAGCAATCGATCAAGTCTGTCATCTCCACTGCTAAGACAGCAGCACAAAGCTCCAAACGTGGAACAGTGTGAGCAGGACGTGGAGCTAGTTTGGACTTTCCCATGATAAACCCAACATAACTTTGTCCTTCAAAGTCCATTACTCTAAGGTAGGCTACAGCTGCTATAGCCATAGTGGATGCGTCTGAAAATACACACAATTCTCTTTGTTTCGTGGCAGACAAAGAAACAGGGACATAGGACCTTTGGATGATAAGTTGTTCAAGCTCTATTAATGAGTCCTTCCACAACTTCCACTGCATTTCTTTCTCCTTAGGTAGAGGCATATCCCATTCACTTTGTTCATGTTCAGTAGTAATTTCTCTCATAAGAGCCTTGCCTTGCATGGTTATGGGGGCTACAAATCCTAGGGGGTCGTAAAGGCTGTTGACCGTGGACAAGACAACTCTTCTCGTGAATGGCTTCTCTTCTCTGGATACTCTAAATGTAAAGCTGTCGGTTTTGAGATCCCAACTAAGCCCTAAACTTCTTTGAAGGGGCAGTGAATCTGTTCCTAGATCCAGGTCCTTGAGGTCTTTTGCACGGTCCTCTAAGGGAAACGCTTCCATGACTTTGCTGCTATTGGACGCTATTTTGTGTAACCTTACGTTAGATTCTGCTAACATATCTCTTGTTCTTTTCAGGATGTCGATAGCCTCTTCGTTGCTGGAGAAAGAAGCGAGTCCATCGTCTACATAAAAATTTCTCATGCCAAACTGTTTAGCATCTGTTCCATGCTCTTCTTCACCTTCCTGTGCTGCTCGTCTCAGGTTGTAGATAGCTACAGCTGGGGAGGGGCTGTTCCCGAACACATGTACTTTCATCCTGTATTCTGTAACATCTTTGTTAAAGTCATTGTTTTCATACCACAGGAACCTCAGGTAGTCTCTGTGATCTCTGCGGACAAGGAAACAGTAGAACATTTGTTGAACATCTGCTGTTACTGCAACGCGTTCTTTTCGGAACCTGATGAGGACTCCAAGGAGTGTATTATTCAGGTCAGGTCCACTGAGGAGGACATCGTTTAGGGAAAGGCCTTCATACTTTGCACTGGAGTCAAATACTACTCGTATCTGTCCTGGTTTCTGAGGATGATACACTCCAAATATTGGTAAGTACCAACATTCTTGTTTTTCTTCCAATGGTGGTGCTATTTCAGCTTGACCACTGTCGAAGATCTTCTGCATGAAATCATGGAAGTGTTCCTTCATATCTGTCTTTCTGTCTAGAGTGAGTCGCAATGAGGTGAGACGCTTCACTGCTTGTCCTTTGTTGTTAGGAAGGTGACATCGGGGTGAACGGAAAGGTAGTGGAGCTACCCAGCTGTTTGACTCATCTATAAAGACTTCTCTGTCCATGATCTCAAGGAAGAGGCTATCTTCAACAGATGGTGCTGGTTTGTCATCATCTCACGTTCTTTCAAACACCTTGCATCCTAGCTCATCTGTATCTTCAGATGAGGTTATGGCCTCCATGTAACTCTGAACTTTCTGCTGTTGTATTGGGTTGACTAGTTTCTCTTTAATCTGTATCCTGTTGGTACAGGGGCTAAGACATGATGTGCGGCCATTTTGCAACATGTTTGTTTTGTAGACATTCACTTTTGCCGGCTTGTGAGCTCCATCCAGACATACATCACCAATGATGACCCATCCAAGGTCAAGACGCTGTGCAAATGGTGCATTGTGTGGCCCATTGTATTGCTCTCTGACCTTGTGCACTCTCAGTATGTCTCTTCCAAGTAGAAGGATAATTGCAGTACCTGGGTCCAGTTCTGGAATCTTGTCTGATATTTGCATCAGATGAGGGTAGTGACATGCAATTTCAGGTGTGGGTATCTCTGTTCTATCATCTGGTATCATATCACATTCTATGAGAGTGGGCAGAGTCAGCTGTGTTTTCCCATCTAATGACTCGATGATGTAGTTGTTTGCTCTTCTCCCTGATGTCTCCACAACTCCTGAACATGTCTTCAAAGTATACGGAGTTGGACTTCCTCTGTCACCGAAGAGGTCAAAGAACTCTGTTCTTGCCAAAGATCTGTTACTTTGTTCATCTAAAACTGCATACATTCTGATTGCCTTCTCTCTGAGGCCTGCAGGATATACCTTGACTAAACATATCTTGGAGCATGATCTAGAGCTAAATGTGTTTGTGCAGATCTCAGTGCACTTTGAGGTTATTGCTGGTAATGCACTCTCTTTTTGCTCCCCACCATGATCTTCTTGGGTTACCGGATTCTCTGTTTTCCAAGGTGCTGGTCCTGGGTGTAAAGCAGACAGATTGTTGTCATTATTGCATTCTTTGCATCGAATTGTCTTCACACAGTCTTTAGCAACATGTTGAGTTGAACCACAGCATCTGAAACAAATGCGCTTGTCCTTAAGTTAAGATTTGCGCTCCTCTATTGTCTTGCATCTAAAACTGCGACATTTTCTCAGTGGATGAGGCTTGTTATGTAGTGGACACTGCTTATCTGGGTCCTCAATTTGCATTCCTGAGCTTTTATCCTGGTTGGCCTCAAACTCAGTCGGTACTTCTGTCTTCCGTACAGACACTGTTGCTCTGCGTTCTTTATTGTGCACTGAAGGTTGTTTCTATGTCTTTACAGAACTGAAAAGACGAAGCTTGGGTCATTTCGTATTTTAGCTTGATTCACAATGAATTTGGCGAGGAAGGAGAAAGGTGGAAATGCTACCTGATGATCTTCCTTGTATTTTGATGCTTGCGTGATCCATCTTTCTTGTAAGCTGTAAGGAAGCTTCTCGATTACTGATTTCACTCCACGTGCTGTATCCAAATATGAGAGGCCTGGCAGGTATCCACCAGCCTTTGCCGCCTCCAGCTCTAAAAGTATGTCACCAAGCTCTCTCAGCTTCTGATTGTCTTTGTTTGTTATTTTTGGATAATTTTCAATTTTCTTCAGAAGTTCATCTTCAATTACTTCAGGTGACCCATAGCAGTCTTCCAATCTCTGCCATAACATTGTAAGCCCTGCTGTTGCATCATGAACATGTACTGACCTGATTCTTTTGGCTTGCTCAGTGGACTCCGGTCCGAGCCATTTGGAGAGTAGATCACGCTTTTCCCTGTCTTTCAGATTTAATTCTTGGGTGCTGCTTAGAAAAGATGACTTCCAGGCCCAATAGTTTTCCTTGTCAAAAGAAGTTTATTGAGTATACAATGTTATAAAGATACATAAAGTAAGTTTACAAGGATCTATAAAGTAAGCTCATTGTTTTACAGTAGGGTTTATATAGGTAAATATCATGAAATTTCAAATATTAAACATTGGGTTCACGTAAACCTAAATTAAAGATATATATCATTTCCTTAGTTACTTTTGTAGGTATTTAAATGATTTATACCTACTATACATATTGTTTACAAGTAGAGTGTATATAGGTCAAATAAATTCTGATAATGAGCTTTAATCGTAAGGTGGAGAAAAGGAAAGAGAAAGAAGAAAAAGGGTTGAAAGGTAGAGGTATGGTCCACAAGGTTGTCCCGCTCGTCAGTTTATTATTCTTTTTAGTTCTCTTTGAAGCCTTAGAATGGGTGTCTCTGTAAGTCATTTAATCTGTTACCATGGCAACAGGACAGAGTCATTGAAGTTTGACAGGAACTGTTGTTTTATCCAAGGATGCCAAAGTTTTTCAAATTTTGGAATTTGATTTTGATCAATGGCTACCATCTTAGCATGGGACATTGTATTATTCATTCTGTGAATTGTTTCTGCTAGTACCAATGTAGGAGATTTCCATGCCTTGGCCACTGTTTGTTTTGCAGCCATTATTAGTTGGATCATAAGTTTGAATTGAGAGAGTGTTAACCATTCCGGTTTTAGATTAAGTAAAGTTAAATATGGATCTGGTTGTATTATTTTTTTTAATATTTTAGATGCAATCATGAAGACTTCCTTCCAGAAGGTTTGGATTACTGGGCACGTCCACCATATGTGTAAATATGTGCCTATTTCTGGGCATCCTCGAAAACAAAGAGCTGAGGTATTAGGTGAATATTTTGCCACTCTAGCGGGTATAAGGTACCAGCGAGTTAGGACTTTATAATTTGTCTCCAGTGCTAAGATGTTGGGTGAAGATGACTTAGATGTGAGCCATATGTTAGACCAGTCCGTGTCTTCTAAAGTTCGTCCCAGGTCCTCCTCCCACCTCTGAACGTAAGAGGGTCTATTAAGATTTGCTACTCCATATAATTGATTATAAAGTGAGGAAATTGTATCTTTAGCAAATGGATCTTTTGTACAGATTGATTCAAAAATGGATAATTGGGATAATGGTGTATCCCCCTTTAGGAATGGTGTATAGAAATTTTTGATTTGGAGATATCTAAATATCTCAGAGTTTGGTAGATCATATTTTTCTCTAAGCGATGGGAATGAAAGGAATGATTTAGATGCTATGAGGTCATTTAGTGTCTGAATGCCTGATGTTGTCCAAGCTTTAAAAGAATTTGGGTAGATCCATGCCGGATAAAAGGCCGGATTTCTGATAAAAGAAAGGAGAGGATTGTGTGGAGATTGTAACTGATATTTGGTTTTTAGTTTATCCCAGAGAGATAAGAAGTGTTTAGTTATGGGATTATGAATTTTAAAGCGGTCTTTAGGATCAAGCCATAATAAATTTGATATTAATAGAGGGTCATTTTCTGAAGCCTCTATAAATACCCATAATGGGATTTCCTGTTTTGCATGGTATTTGGACAGACTGGCCAAATGTGCTGCTCTGTAGTAGTTAGTAAAATTAGGGTATCCCAGGCCTCCTTTATTTTTGGGAAGATGTAGTGTGTGTATAGGTATACGTGGTTTAGAAGAGCCCCATATAAACGAAGTTGCTCTTTTTTGTACTATTCTCAAAAAATAGGAAGGAATTGGAATAGGGAGGACTCTGAATAGATAAAGCAATTTGGGTAGAATAGTCATTTTGATTGCATTAATCTTCCCTCTCCAGGATAAAGGAAGTTGCGACCATTGTTTTATTAGATTTGTGATCTGTCTTAATACAGGAGGATAATTGGTTGAGAATAAGTCAGAATGAGATGCTGTTAAATGAATTCCAAGATATGGGATTGATTTTTCTGCCCATGTGAATGGGAGTGCAGCCCTAGCCGGGATCAATTCCATGTTTGTGAGTGAAATATTAAGCACTAGGCATTTCTTAGGATTAATCATAAGGCCGGATAGGGCTGCAAATCCATCAAGAGCTGGTATTAAGTTAGGACCAGAGACCTGTGGTGATGATAGAAAAAGTAATATATCGTCTGCAAATATACATAATTTGTGTGTAATACCTCCTACTTCAATGCCAGTTATAGTTTGGTTTGTTCTGATGTATTGGGCCATGGGTTCGAGTATAAGGGCAAATAATAAGGGAGATAATGGGCAACCCTGTCGGGTACCTCTTTCGATATTAAAGGCTTCAGATTTGTATCCAGCATATTTTATATAGGCTTTGGGTTTATTATATAATGCTTTGATCCATGTTAAAAAGTGGGGTCCAAAACCCCATTTTTGTAATGAATATTGCATATATTGCCAGGATACTGTGTCAAATGCCCTATTAATATCGAGAGATAGAAAACATAAAGGGATTTTCCGTTTTTTAGCAATATGTGCCAATAACACTGCCCTGCGTATATTATCGCCTGCCTGTCTATTTGGCATGAAGCCTACTTGATCTCTATGTATTAATTTTCCTATAATGCTATTGAGGCGTTTTGCTATTATTTTTGCTAATAATTTAATATCGAGGTTTAACAGAGAGATAGGCCGATAATTCACACAGGAAGTATCATCAGAAAGGGGTTTTGGGATCATACAAACAATTGCCATTAGTGTTTCTTGACAAAAAGAATGTCCATCTAGAAGTTTGTTAAAAGTTTCAGTGAGAATGGGAGAGAGTATTTCTGAGAATGTTTTATAGTATAAAGCCGAGTAGCTGTCTGGGCCTGGTCTTTTGTTAAGTTTTAGGTCTTTTATGGCGTTAGCAACTTCATCTATAGTTATAGGCTCATCCAAACTGCTTTTTTGATTCTGAGATAACTCAGGTAAGGTTATTTTTGAGAAGAAGGATTCAGCCTCTCTAGGATTAAATTCATTGTTTGTCTTGTATAAAGTTGCAAGATGTGAGTGAAATTTATGGACTATTTTAACTGGATTACAAGTGTAAACATTTTTTGATAATTTCAAACGTATTGGTTTGAAAGATTTGTTAGTTGAATTTAATGCCCGAGCCAAATATGTACCTGGTTTGTTTGTATTCATGTAGAAATTGTGTTTGGAGCGTTTGAGGGATTTATCAACTGACTCAGTGAGAAATAGATCGTATTCCAATCTAGATTTTTCCAGATGAGATTTTGTACTCTGAGATGGATTATCTTGAAATGATATGTAGGCTGCATTAAAATTGAGTTCTAGTTTTTTTGCTAGATTTTTGCGTTCCCGTTTAAATAGTGCCATTTGTCTTTGTATTGTACCACGCAAGACAGGCTTATGAGCTTCCCACAGTGTTATTGGGGAGATGTCTGTTGTATTATTAATTGATATGTATTCCTTTAAAGCTTGTTCAATGGCCATCTGATGTAGTGGGTGTTTGAGCATTATGTCCGGTAAGTACCACGTTGGGTCATGCGCTTTTGGTATGGCTGAGGCTATAGTAGTGTATACTGCATTATGGTCAGACCACGGAGTCGGAATTATATCTGATGCAATAATTTCTGGTATCATTCCTATTGTTAGAAAAATATGATCTATTCTGGTGAAGGTTTGATGAGGGTGCGAGAAATAAGTGAATTTCTTTTTCATTGGGTTACTTTCTCTCCACGAATCTACCAGATTGTATTTGGAAAGAAGTTGAGAAAAAGGTAATCTAGAGGTTATTTTGGATGGTGTAAAAGGTGATTTATCTAGATATGGGAGGAGGACCTGGTTCGAATCCCCACACATTATCACTGTTCCTATTTTGTGTGTATTAATCACTTGTAATATATGTGAGAGGAATGGTGTAGGTTGTTTGTTAGGAGCGTAGTAGGAAATCACCGTGATTGCTGTATCCATTATATAACCCATGAGTATTAGGTATCTACCTTCTGGGTCTTTAATTTCTGATGATAAGGTGAATGGTGTGGATCGGTGAAATGCAATTAGAGTTCCCCTTTGCTTGGGACAGGCAGAAGCCGTGTAAATTTGTTGATAAAAAGGAGAAATATATTTTGGAGTAGAATCTTTGGTGAAGTGTGTTTCTTGGAGGCATACTATGTGAGCCTTCTTGTTATGGAAAGTACAGAAGGCTTTGGTCCTTTTTTAAAGGGATATTTATTCCCTGAACATTCAGGGAAAGTATATTCAGTGGTGCCATGGCAACAGATCAAATAGTTTTGACTTACTTTTTGTTATGCAGAGCTGACTGCGCAGATCAACCTCTGTGGACTGAAGAGATGAATAGATAGAAAAGAAACCAGTGAATTCTGGAGTAAAGAGTAAACAAAAAACATATGAGATTAGATGATACATTGTATAAATTATTTTTTGCAAGTAATCACAATTTACCCGTGAAAGAGAATAAATATCTCTCTCAGGGGAATAAGTGCCTTCGTCACACTCCCACATAATATGGTTGGGAGAATGAGGAGGGCTAATGGGGGTACACGGATCTTCCGCTTACAGGAGAGAAGTGCTATGTCAAAAGACATCAAAATGATGTTTCATTAATTGGAGTGCAGAATATAGTTTTTGTTGAAATTATTTATTCCAGGGTGGTTGTATATGGTTAGTCTTGCCCTAGGCTAAATAATTCAGTTAGAAAGGTACTGTTAATAACTTTGGTATTGATGAAGATAGTTTGAATTATTTTGGGATTTTAACCCTTTTAGAGTAAACAATTACATATTTTATTCATATGTAACTGTTTAGATATGTTAACTCATAAAATTGAGGTTGTATTGCTTCAGATTAGAATAAACAAAAACATAATTCTAGGAACTAGTTAGGTAATAATATATTTGTTTTAAGAAAAGAAAGAAAAAGCTTCCATTACTTCTGGATTATTGAACATATTTGTCCTAAAAAGTAATAAATCTATTGTTATTACCTGATAATATATAACTGAACAAGAATTTCCTTATTTCACTTATATATTCTAAGGCTATATGAATCAGAAGTGATAAGAAATATAACTGGAATGTAACATGATCCCACACAGTGTGTGACTATCAGAATGCAATTACATTCAGTTATAAATACAGGTTTTTTATAGAGAACCATCTCTTAGTATAATAAATGAAGAGATATCAGGAAATAGGATGTCAGTCCATTGAATCTTCTTGGTCCATGGATGATGTGGCATAACGGCCTCTTTTGTGAGAATGATGATTCCCATTTTGTTCTGAAATTTTTCTGAGTGCTGCCTGAAGGTGAAGATGATGCCATTCTTCTGCGTGTGGGAGAGTTGCTGCTTGTGGGTTCTGTCAGATTTAATTTTAAAAGGGTTTGTTGTAGTTCATCTGCTGATCTGCTTCTGTAAATTGTACCTTGGTAGTTAAATCTGACTGAAAAGGGGAAGCCCCATTGATACATAATGTTGTGGCGTTGCAGTTCCATTAGTCGGGGTTTCATGGATCGTCTTTTAGTAATAGTAAGTTGGGACAGGTCAGCAAAAATTTGATAATTGTGTCCTTGAAAATTAGGTTCCTTTTTTTCTCTTGCAGCAATTAGTATTTGTTCTTTCGTTCTGTAATAATGAAATTTTGTGATTATATCACGTGGGGGTCCATCTTTCTTTTTGGCTGTGAGGGCTCTGTGTACTCTGTCCAGTTCTAAACGTTCAATAGGGATATCTGGCTTTAGTTCTTGTAATAGAGCAGTAATAGTAGATTGCAGGTCTGTCACAGTTTCAGGTATTCCCCTTATGCGCAAGTTTGAACGTCTGGCTCTATTTTCGTAATCTTCGAGCTTAGTTTGAAGTATTAAATTCTCTTCTTTTAATTGTTCCAATTCTGTTATATTTACTTGGGTTGTAATTTCAATTTCATCCATTTTTATTTCTAGGGCTGCGGTGCGGTTTCCCAGCTCTCTTATTTCTTTGGTTAGGCTTTTTGTTATTTGGTCTGAGGTTTGTTTTAAAGCCTTATGAAGCATCTTTTCAAATTGTAATAATATTACTGGGGATGCTGAGGAGGCTTGTGGAGAAGTTTGTGAGAGGATTTGTTCTGTATCTGACTCAAATGGAGAGTCTTGCTGTGACATTTTCTGTCTGTGAGAGTGCCCTGATGCTGTATCTTGTGAGGTGACTGGAGCTGCTTTAGTTGCAGTGAGTGCCTGTGAGCTCTTTGTGAGGTGATTTTTATTTCTGCCATGGTTTCCTCCCAGTACCATATTTCCTGCCCAAACTTTCACAGTTTGTTCCCTGGGACAAAAAGGTTCAAATGGATACCTTTTGAGCCTGCAGGCTCCGCTTTGTCCTTCTCTTCTCTCCTCAGCGGTGCGGAGCTCTAACAATGCATGTCTGCTCCGCTAGGCTCCGCCCATCTCCCCCCCTCTTTTTTCTTGGCCCAATAGTTTTCTGGACGGTCATCAAACTTCAGGAGACCAGAGCTCACCATTTCACGGCGTATCAAGTATTTTGTCGCATCTGTGACTCCTGCTGCCTCAGGTGGGCATTTTCTGGGGACAAACACAGGGCATGTCTGTGGCTGGTAAGACGGTTGGGATGCTTGGTTAAACCCACTATAGTCGTGTGGTTGTTCTCGTTTACTGCAAGTCTTTCTGCTAGAGGCTGGATTTTTATTTTCCCGTGGAGGGATTATGTCACCATTCGTTTGATTTCCTGAAGGACCAACAGATTGGTCTCTGAGTATGTAACTACTTGGCTTGTTAAAGTAAAGTTCTGGTTCAGTCTTGTAGCATCGAGCGATATCAAAGTTGCCTGCTGCTAGCGGGACCCTGGATGATTCTAATGCATCATTAGACTGTTGATCAGTATCCATGTTTGCGTGCAATTGTACATACTCACAAGTGCGTTGGATTGCACTGAGTGGTTTCATCTGGGTATCTATCACCGAGTGCTCTCTGTACTGTTCTTCTGCAGCTCTCATGAGCACCTCGGCTTCAGCTAAGGCTGCTAAAGCTGTTTTTTCTTGCTTGATAATATGTAAAGATGCTTTCACCTCTGCTTTTCTTCTAAGTGCTTCAGCTTTACTTTTAGCTTTAATCATATGATGTTCTTCATCTATGCAGCCCTGTTCTCTTATCATTTCAGCTTCACGTATTGCATAGGAAGCCAGTGCACGCGCGGCTTCTGCTTTTGCATGGGACATGGCAGCTGCAGCACTGGTGGATGACAGGTTAGAGCAGCTTGAATGTCTAGAGCTAGTGTGCTTGGACCTGGCAGATTCAGCACTAGCTGATGTCTGATCCGACTGACTAGAGACTCTGGAGCTTGTGCAGCGTGACCTGTTGGTTGGCATATTGTGTATGCTTTCCTCTGCTTGTGTATGCTGAGGGATGACTGGTGTAGTATCCTTGTCTGTGTGCTGCATGATGAAACAGATTACTTCTTTGTAATGTCTGTGGCTGTAGAGGTTAGCTGATGATGAGCAGAATGAATCCACTCTTCTTTAGACTAGGCCCGCTGTGTTAAAAGTCTTTTTACTGTTCTGCCCTCACAATGTGTTCAAAGTACAAGGCTTGGCAGACAGCTAACAGCTTCCCAATAAAGACTCAGGAGGAAGGGCTAATAGTTGTAATCTTTACTGAGAATAAGTTTTTTGTAAAACTGCAAAACACAAATTATAAAAATATGCATTAGCATTTAACATTACATCACAAATGCAAATAGTAACAAGCATGCTACAATACTGTTAAGGCACTAGCTAGCAAAAATGTGGCCTAGCTGAATGTACTTCCTGGCAGAAACATCCTACCAAACAAACAGATGAAATGTAGTTGAATTAGTAGAACATATACTAATTAATTGAAAACTAATGACAGCCTACTTACAGACTTATGCTTCCAAGGCCAGTATTAAAGCGGAGTTCCACCCTAAAGTGGAACTTCCGCTCATCGGATTCCCCCCCCCCTCCGGTGTCACAATTGGCACCTTTCAGGGGGGAGGGGGGTGCAGATATCTGTATAATACAGGTATCTGCACCCACTTCCGGGTATAGCTAGCCGCAGCTAGCTGCAGAGTCCCCGCTCACCCCCGTTGTGTTGTGGGAAATACACAGTTCCCACAACATAACGGGGACCAGTGTAGACGCGCAGCGCGACTCGCGCATGCGCAGTAGGGAACCGGGCAGTGAAGCCGCAACGCTTCACTTCCCGATTCCCTCAGTGAGAATGGCGGCGGCAGCACCCGAGGATTGAGGGACGGTTCGGCCTCGGGTGCCGACATCGCTGGCCCCCGAGACAGGTAAGTGTCCTTATTTTAAAAGTCAGCAGCTGCAGTATTTGCAGCTGCTGACATCTAAAAAAAAATTTTTAGCGAAACTCCGCTTTAAGAAATAGTGGAGGTCTTTAACATGCTTCCTTCACTGTAGAAAGATTATCTGATAATGTCTGCTGGGCAGGAAGTGGGTGTAATATACTACACTTCCTGTTAATAATGGATGCCAAATTAAAGCAACAGTACGATCAGTAAATATATACCTTAAAATGATCAGAACAGGCCCCAAATATGAGCACACTTCCACCATATGTGGAATAGAGAAGCAGTCATCCCACATCCTATAAAGCATAATGGGGATGTGCCTGGATAAATCTTGGCCATGTGTAGGGGTACATTATACCAACGGGTGAGTATTTTGGCATTTGCCCCTATGAGAGAGACATTGGCTTTGCCCTTAAAGGCCTTCTGGAACTTGGAGTACCACATGCTTGCATCCCAAGCGAACTTAAGGTCCTGTACCCAGCTCAGTGCGTAAGGTGGTTTCTGAGTATTCTCTGTAAGTGAGGCATAAATCCTAGATATTCCTCCCCTCTAATCCATGCATCCAGTACACCATTTTTTGTAAGCTGTTATATTCAGGAGTTTGGGTTTTGTGATCCATAAAGATAAGATAAAATGTTGGATTTGGTGCAGATGGAATCTTTCAGAGGATGGCATGTCCAGTTTGCTAATGCAATGGCTTGCTGTAAGGGGACCCATGGGGGGAGAAAGTGATCAATTCAGAATAATCCCTTGTTTGTCCACCACTGAAACGCCCTAATATTTTGGCCTGGGAGAAAGCTGGGGTTGTGGAAGATGTGCGCTAAGGGGTGAAGCTCAGAAATTAGGTAGGGGGATTTGTATAATAAGTCACATAGGGCCATGGAGTGTGATAAGGTAGGAGCCATTATGGGGGGGTCTATTTCTATTGGGGATCCAAGCTAGATAATCAATAGTATACAATGGGATAGCTTTCCTCTCCATATCTACCCAATCCGGTCTACTACCCTGCGAGTATATGATCGAGAACTGGGTTAATTAAGCTGTTTGGTAGTACCTCCATAGATCTGGCAGACCCAGTCCACCTTGTGCACATCTTCTAAGGAGCACACTTTTAGGACAGTGATATCCCTTATTACCCCAAATGAATCGTATTATCTGGGATTGAAATTTTTGCAGAGGTGATCTCAGGATCGGGATGGGTAGGGATCGGAATAAGTATAAAATCCTAGGAAAGAGGGTCATTTTCACTGCATTTATCCTGCCTAACCAGGACAGATTCCCCCGTCCCCAACAAGATAGATCCTCCTTCAGTTTTTTATACATGGAAGGGTAATTGGCATTATATAATTGGTCAACACTAGCTGTCAGTTTGATGCCTAAATAAGGGATCAAGGAAGGTTCCCAGGCAAATGCAAAGTGGTTTTTGAGACGCTCCACCATAGGTATTGGGGTGGTAAAATTCAGAGCCACTGATTTAGCCATGTTGACTTTCAACCCTGAGACCTTGCTAAAATCCTGAAGGAGTTTAAAAATATTGGGAGTGGAAATAAGGGGGAAGTAATGAAGATCAGCAGATCATCTGCAAATAAAGTGCATTTATGAACACGGGGGCAACAGTTAACGCCGTGTATATCTGGGTGGTTTCTTATTGCGGTGGCTAGGGTTTCAATCGCTATGGCAAAAATAACGGGAGAAAGGGGAAATCCTTGTCTAGAGCCTCTGTGTATCGAGAAGGGGTTTGAGTAGTGGCCCTGGAGTTTGACATGCTGGACCTTGTCGGAACGGAGGACTCCCGCACGCTTTAACCTTGTAAATGGAGAGAACTGATTTTCAAGATTCGATTTCCATAGCCTTCAATGGGGTTTCTAATAAAGTTCACAGTTTGCAAATGTTTATGTCTGTTTACCAAACATGTCCTTGAATCAAACCCAAGCAGATTCTTTGTAATTATTTATTCTACTATTTTCATCTGGGCTAAAATCTAAAAAGTATCCAAAACAATTTCTGCAAATTATATTTTTGTCTAGCATTCAGAAGTAAACGAGTCTGCATGGCAAGGCAATTTTTTTTTTGTATGCCATAATTCTTGGCATACCTGAGCACAAAAGTATCAAACTTGAACAAAATATAGTAATTTTCCAAACAAATGTGTCACTTGAAGAGAAGTGCAACAACAGCAAGCTCCACGCCAGTAAATTAGCATGATGCATTTCCATCACATGGAATTTTTATTTTTCTTTAAACCCTAACAAAAAGTATTCAGCCGGCTTTTCAAAGAGACATTGCAGAGCAAAAATTTATAAGGCATGTCGAAATTATACAGTATGTTCCATGAACAATATACAGTATCTCACAAAAGTGAGTACACCCCTCACATTTTTGTAAATATTTTAATATATCTTTTCATGTGACAACACCTTTATCCTCAACTTCTTTAGCAAGGCAGTGGCCGTCTTGGAGGTGTGTTTGGGATCATTATCATATTGGAATACTGCCCTGTGGCCCAGTCTCCAAAGGGAGGGGATCATGCTCTGCTTCAATATGTCACAGTACATGTTGGCATTCATGGTTCCCTCAATGAACTATAGCTTCCCAGTGCCGGCAGCACTCAGGCAGCCCCAGACCATGACACTCCCACCACCATGCTTGACTGTAGGCAAGACACACTTGTCTTTGTACTCCTCATCTGGTTGCCGCCACACACTCTTGACACCATCTGAACCAAATAAGTTTATCTTGGACTCATCAGACCACAAGACATGGTTCTAGTAATCCATGTCCTTAGTCTGCTTGTCTTCAGCAAACTGTTTGCGGGCTTTCTTGTGCACCATCTTTAGAAGAGGCTTCCATCTGGGATGACAGCCATGCAAACCAATTTGATGCAGTGTGCGGTGTATGGTCTGAGCACTGACAGGCTGACCCCCCACCCCTTCAACCTCTGCAGCAATGCTGGCAGCACTCATATGTTTATTTCCCAAAGACAAACTCTGGATGTGACGCTGAGCATGTGCACTAAACTTCTTTGATCGATCATAGCGAGGCCTATTCTAAGTGAACCTGTCTTGTTAAACTGCTGTGTGGTCTTGGCCACCATGCTGCAGCTCAGTTTCAGGTTCTTGGCAATTCTCTTATAGCCTAGGCCATCTTTACGTAGAGCAACAATTTTATTTTTCAGATCCTCAGAGAGTTCTTTGCCATGAGGTGTCATGTTGAACTATCAGTGACCAGTATGAGAGAGTGAGAGTGATAACATCAAATTTAACACACCTGCTCCCCTTTCACACCTGAGACCTTGTAAAACGAACGAGTCACATGACACGGGGGGTGGCTAATTGGGCCCAATTTGGACATTTTCACTTAGGGGTTTAGACATTAATGGTTGTGTGTTGAGTTATTTTGAGGGGACAGCAAATTTCCACTGTTATACAAGCTGTACACTCACTACTTTACATTGTAGCAAAGTGTCATTTCTTCTGTGTTGTCACATGAAAAGATATAATAAAATATTTACAAAAATGTGAGGGGTGTACTCACTTTTGTGAGATACTGTATGTTCTTGTTTGCATTTAATCATTTCAGTAGTCAGTTATTTATATGTTTAAATTTACTGTCTTTAATGAAATATATGCCTTTCTATCTTAAAATGATTTTTAAAAGAAATTGCCTTGTTAACAATATCAAGTCTCTGTTTATTAGTGGCTCCTCTTAGGCCAGGCATAGATTGCCATATCATGTGGTCAGCTAAGAAAACTGCAAGGTTTTAAAGCGACTTTGGGGTTGATTTACTAAAGGAGAAGAAGCTGTTTGCATGAAAATTGAATGTTTTGTTTGCAAAGTGTATGTTAATAAATAGGACGAACTTTCACTTTGACCACCCAATCATATGTTATAACGTAAAATACTTTAATTTTTTGATTTAACTCTTTTCCCTCATTATTTGTTTTTAGGTAAATTGCATTACGATTACAATGTACATTTTTATAGTCTTAAAGCTGAACTCCAGCTTTTCATAAACTTTACATTGTTTGAGCTAAGCTGGCCCAAACGAACGATGTCTCTCACTAATACGTGAGGCCGCTGGATGTGCTGTATAAACTATGTAACTGAGACTACATACAGCATACCACACTGTGTTCTGGGTTTAAGATGAGACTTCCTGTCTCATACTCAGAAGACAAGATAGTCTACCTGATCTATCTGAGGCTATCTATACAAACTTCTGATTTGCCTCCCCTTGAGTCAGAGGATGTGACATCATCAGCCCACATCTCTGACTGAGCCAATCAGAGTAAGCTTTGTATTCAATGCTAGAGGCTACATACAGCATACTGCAATGTGTTCCAGGTTTGAGCCACGACTTCCTCTCTCATACACGGAACACAAGAGAGTCTATCTGATCAGCGCTCAGCCATTCAGAGAATGTAATGTATTCTAGCATTGAATACAAAGCTTAGTCTGATTGGCTAGGTCAGAGAGGTGGGCTGATGATGTCGCCAATGAGAGGAAGCTTTGTGTGAGATAGATCAGATAGACTCTCTTGTCTTCCAGGTATGAGACAGGAAGTTTTGGCTTGAACCTGGAACACAGTGCGGTATGCTCTATGTAGTCTCAGTTACATACAGTTTATACAGCACATCCAGCGGCCTCTCATGTTAGTGATGGACATTGTTCATGTAGGTCAGCTTGGCCAAAAACGAACGTAAAGTGTATCAAAAGCTGGAGTTCAGCTTTAAGCTGACTGTACACCCATAAATTTCTTGCATTCATCTAGTGGGCTGAATAAAAGAAAAATAAACAGATTCCTTCATTCACGCTAAACAGCAGAGATGGATGAATCTTCCACTGTGGGTATTGTATTCTGTCAGCTGAGGCCGCTGGCTTTCAGTATACTTGAACAATGCCTGAAACTGATTGGGTACAAGTGATCTTCATCAAAACCTTTCCACCTGGCTCCTTTTCATATGACTTTTGTCAATCAGAGTGTTGCCAACAGGGTCCCCCACACAGCAGTGCTGAATTAGCTACTGTCCTCTATAGGCAGTTGCATTTACAAACACACCCTCTCTTATTGAGCAGTACAAGTCTGCATAAGGATGCTTGAGATAAGGTGGGTGTCTGCTTTTCATCTCTGCAACACAAAGCACTTGAGTTGAGGGCAGAACGTGCATTTCCACTAAGATAAAAAAATATTTAAAGCATTTCATAGTGAAAGTTAATCATAACTTTCATCATGTAAGGAGAAAAAAAGGGTGACACTTCAACTGGACTTTAGCATTATACCATCTTGAAAATAAATATGGATTGGTTACCATGTAAGTAATATATAAAGTTGTTTTTTATACCATATTGTGATACTGGGGAGTGTTTAGCTCAGTGGTAGATGCTATTTTTGTGCAGTGAGTCCATGTCACACAGGCATTATCATTGAGGTAGCCCACTTTTATTGAAAAAGAAAAAACAAAACAAAAGTACATCCAGGATTCTTGTGCAGGGGTTTCAACTTCATTCAGCAAACATAAATAAAAACATTCTGAGCCATCTGGCTCTCTGGTCAGCAGTACCTCTGCTTGCTCCCAACAGAGACTTCTGGATTCCCTCCAGCCCCTTGGACTCACTGGCTTCCTTAGTCTCCCAGACTTTCGTAGCTGGCCAGCCTTTCCCAGTCCTTGGGCATAGAGTCCCCCTCACACGGGCTGCAGTCTCCAACAAGGCGGACAATTTTCCTGACGGGGATCTGTCTTCAAAGAGCAGCAACTGCCCACAATCCAACTTCCAATATAAACCTACTACTCTCACCAGCCCATAGTTATATGGGCTGTGTGTACCTGGGCACACACCCTGCTGGCTCTCCACAACACCCGGACACAGGGTTATAGATTCTGTCCCACCCAAGACTCTTAGGAAACTCCAAACTACAGAGCCCCTTCCAGAAATAGCAAAATACAGAGAAAGCTGCCAGAGTAGTGTTCTCCTCTCAAAATAACTGAAATTGAGAAAAAGAAACCAGTAAAATATAAATATTTAAAAGCATTTGTACTTGACATTATTTTTTTTTGGCTAAAACTTCTGCACAGTATTGTATATAGCAAAATGTTGAAAGTAAGATACTACTTTTATTAATTAGAACATTTTGCATATTTTGAACAAATGTTTTAATGCAAACAAGATCAATGTGCATAAATAACAAACAGATGTTTGGTTACTCGGCTGCCGCATTCGAATAGAAAAAAAATCCCAGATTTTCGATTCAACCGATTTGAAATTTATCATTTCGAATCGATAAAAAAAAAAACTGTAAATTTGAAGAAAATTTGAAAGATACAAAGAACGAATTCCGAATACGAAGTCCGAATACGAATCCTGAATACTAATTAAACGAATCAACCAAATTCACCAACACTAAATAACTAGATGGGAGAGATCCCTGCATCAACGAGTCAAAGCAATGTTTTTTCAGGTTTTTTTGTTCAGTCTGCTAGTTGAATGAAAAAAAAAACTGTATGTGTGTACCCAGTCTAAGAAAATAGCTTTTCTATGGCCATTCTCTGTAAGTGCAAATCTGGTTGCAAGAAAAATATCTATTAACCCCCCAAAAAAGTAGCAATTGTTTATAGTTACTTTTGTTATTTGTGTAATAGGTGTATGAGGTTAACCATAGACTTGATACATTTAGAGAAATATATTTTGGAATCCAGTTGATCTATACATCATAAGATAATATAAGCACCTTTATCTCACATAAAGGGTAAAATCATGAATATTAATTATATCAATGGGGCTTTCTTCCAATGCAAGATACATTTTAAAATCGTACCTGGGATTGTTTAATGCAACATCCTTCAGGAGATTGTTCTTGAAAAAAGTGTAGATAGGAGTCACCACCTGCCAGAGAGGTAAGCAGTATTGATCTTTTCATTTTTCCATGGAGAATTAAAAATAAATACTCTGGGGACAAAATGGTAATCCATTTTTCACCTAGCCAAGTAAAACTTTGCTCACTTTGAACAAACAATCACAATATTAAGTGCTATTTCATTAATAATTATTATTTGTACAAATGAATTCAGTTGTAATAAGTCAGAGTGCCTAATTTGCATTTAACATTGTGACACAAATACATCAAAGGTAAAGTTTAGAATTGTTTGTTACAAATGATTGGCAGTTTAAGGTTTCAAAGGAAAACAGACTTCAGTAAAACCTAGCTTGAAGCAATGTTTTTAAGTCGTAATTTGTGTGTCTCTTGTGCCATAAAACTCCCTTTTTCTAATGCTGCCTGCTGTACAACGAAGCAAAAGAGTGGATCATAGTGCTGGGGTGGTGCAACCAGCAATGGCCCTCATAGAGCATGAAGTGGAAGATGCTGGCAGTGGAAAGCACTTCAGCAAATATGTCATTTCCAGATGTGGAGAAGCAAAGGAAAGAGTGGAGCAGGGCAAATCAAGAGGTAGGTTTTCCAAATAATCAATTATTCTTAATTACTCATGCAGCACAACTTGCCCTCCCTGATCTGGGCATAGAAAAGGGAAATGAGCATACGGCCCCCTTCCTATACCATACCAGACCATGTGCCATCAACATTGAGGGTATATTGCCAAATCCGTGTTGACAAGGACAAAGACGTCTTCCCCACAACCATAACTTAGTGTTTGTAGGGTTCAGTGGGCTTATTGGAATCTGAAAGCTCCCTTTAACAATATGGGGGCCCCTAGATACTGCCCCACCACGTGAATGAGTAAAGCGTACATAGTATCAAGAGATCAATCGCATCAGCTGGGAGATCTCACTCATTTGTTTAAGTTTGGAAATGGGGCCCCAGGAGATGTCATTTAGCATGAGTAAAGAGACTACTAATCCCCCCAAAAAAGTAAAAAAAAAATACACACACACAGTTTTAATACATCATTTAAGTAAAAAAAAGTCCCATTATGTAAATCCACCATCAACTACGTTATCCAGTGATGGAGATCTAAAGCAATCAAGAAAAATTACGCTTGCTACAGATTACACTTGCAAAAGAAAGGAAATCGTTGACCTCCAACACATCCAATCCAAACTCTTTATACATGAATCATATCTCCTGGGGCCTCATCCCTAAAAGTAAACAAGGAGGCGGGGTCTCCCAGCTGACATAATTATTCAAATATGGGCATACCCATATTTGGTCAACTATGCCACAGTGATTCCCCCAAAACTATGTACTCCTTACTCAGTCATATAAGGGGGGCCAGTATATGGAGGCCAACCTATTGTTAAGATGGGCTTCCAGATTTCAATAAGCCCCTGTCAGCAGAATCCCCCAATCCATGAAAACAATGTATACACAAAATTTGTAGGTCAGTCTTCTTCCTAAGAGAGCATTTGACAGGCAGAAAGGAGACACTGTATCACCTCTTCACTGCCTGCTTCAACTCCACACTAGAGTGCCACATCCACACGCATTGCACACAGTTGCAGGGCACTTACAGAGCAGCACCATTCAAGTTTGACAGGGAGTATGATGTACCTGCTGCAAAGCAATACATGTGGCAGTGGCATGTATACACAGTTTCCTCTGCAGTTGGGTAGCTGTTGGGTAATGGTAAAAGCATAGCTCAACCATGGGGTTATACTGCCCCCTAACCTCATATTTGAACAAGCCCTTAGGGCACATTCACACAGGTACCATGTGAATGAGTGGTTTGTTTATGCAGCTAGAGATGGCGAACCTTGGCACCCCAGTTTTCGAACTATATTTCCCATGATGCTCAACTACACTGCAGAAATCTGGGGTGCTAAGGTTCGTCATCACTGCTCTATGGGAATGCAGCTGCTGTATAAACACAGCCACATGTCCTAATTTGACAGGTGTGCAGGTGTGGGTGTGTGCATCCAAATACACGCTGTCTGTGTTTGGGGCCATATAGCTGCACCTACACACCTGTCAAATTAGGACATGCGGCTGTGTTCATACAGCTGCTGTGGTCCGGAAATGCAAAAAAGCTGCCTGCACATGGGTTGCTCCAGCCACATAAACAAACTGCTGATTTACACTGTACAGGCCACAGTGTACATGTGAATGAGCCCCAAGACCTAATTCACACACAGAGCTTTATTTATTAACTCAATACAGTTTTAGCTTTTAGATTTAGCAGGAATTTTGGAATGTATGTTGTGTTTGCATCCACTATAAATGATAGGGGGGGTGAGGGGGGTGGTCAGGTAGGCTGTATGAGGTCTCGTGGTTTCTAGCAGCAGCCCTGCTCACATCAGTCCCTACCATAAGGAACTTACAATCTAATACAATTAAACTGGAATTCTGGGCTGACCCATAAAATTGACTGTCCAGTCCCCCTTCCCCCCGCCTATGCTGGACAATGGCTATTGCTGGTCCGATATTGCATAACATCTAGTGTTATCCTACATTATGAGGGGAAGAGTAAAAAAATGTAACCCTGTCTGCTGTGGGATCATTTAATGAGGTAAGTACTACTCTGTATTAGATCTTTTCTAGTTAAAATAAGTATTCAATTCTGCAAATGTGAGGACAATCACTTTTTGGGCCAGCCCAGAGTTGGGCTTTTAGTTTGCAGAAAATGTTTTAAATAAATAAATATAAAAAATAGTGTAGTGCTCCTTAAAGTGGTGTTCCGGCCAAAATTATACTTTTTAAATAAAAATACCCCTATAATACACAAGCTTAATGTATTCTAGTAAAGTTAGTCTGTAAACTAAGGTCTGTTTTGTTAGTTTATAGCAGTAGATTGTTATTTTATAAACTTACAGCAGGCCATAGCCATCTTAAGTGTGGGCATCTGAAGCCAGACTATATTTCTTCCTGGATCTCATCCTTGCAGATCTCGCACATGCTCAGTGCAGCACAAGCAGTGTAATAGATTTCAGGTCAGGTTTACATAGCAACGGCAGTGTCAGAGGAAGTTGCCGCCCCTTCCCAGAAGGCATTGCAAACAGGAAATGATGCGATGGGCCACGGCCAGGGAGGAGGAAGTGAAAAATGAATACAGCAGATATACAGTAGGTGCTGAGAGAAAAAAATTTTAAATATCCAATTCGTTTACAGTGCGCAGTTTAGTGAGGGATGCTGAAGAGTTGTAAAAGTGGGTGGAATTCCACTTTAAGTTCTCATCTATCTTTACATACAATTCAAATACATAAAAATTGCAACCAAGTCCAAAAGTGCAATGTACTATAAACCATGTGCAGCGGTTATTGCAGCCAAAGTCTTACATTAACACAGAAGGGCTGCATGTACATTAACACAGATGACTGCATGTACACAGGCTTTCCAGCCTAAAAGAGGGGACAGTTGGCTGTCATGTCTGCATGGGCTTTTTCACCCCCCCCCTTCTTCCTGTTTTCACTGACTGAGTTTACTGTAATGTGAGCTGACACACACAGAGCATGCATTCAGCAGCCTCTCGTGTGCCCCTATTGACCAGAAGAAGAAAACCAATTAACCACTTGCCTACAGGGCACTTTCACCTCCTTCCTGCCCAGACCAATTTTCAGCTTTCAGCGCTCTCACACTTTAAATGACAATTACTCAGTCATGCAACACTGTACCCAAATGAAATTTGCATACTTTTTTTCACACGAATAGAGCTTTTTTTTGGTGGTATTTAATCACTAGTGGGTTTTTTATTTTTTGTGCTATAAATAAAAAAAGACTGAAAATTTGGTGAAAAAATGCCTTTTTCTTTGTTTCTGTCATAAAATTTTGCAAATTAGTAATATTTCTTCATAAATTTTGGCCAAAATTTACACGACTACATATCTTTGGTAAAAATAACCCTAATTAGTGTATATTATTTGGTTTTTGTGAAAGTTATAGAGTCTACAAGCTATGGTGCAAATCATTGAAAATTGATCACACCTGATCACACCTGATGTACTGAAGACTTATCTAATTTCATGAGACACTAACAAGCCAGGAAAGTACAAATACCCACAAAATGACCCCATTTTGGAAAGCAGACACCCCAACGTATAATCTATGAGGCATAATGAGTGTTTTGAAAGGTTCATTTTTTTCCAGAAGTTTTTGGAAAATGTGGAAAAAAAATGAAAACGCATTTTTTTTTTCCACAAAGTTGTCCATTTTTAAGATATTTCCAACACATTGCATGTACATAGCAAAAACGACACTCCAAAATACATTCTGCTACTCCTCCTGAGTACAGCGATACCACATGTGTGAGACTTTTACACAGCCTGGCCACATACAGAGGCCCACCAGAGAAGTAGCACCTTCAGGCATTCTAGGAACATAAAATACACATCTCATTTCTCAACCACCTATTACAGTTTTGAAGGCCCTGAAGCCCCAGGACAATGGAAACACCCACAAAATGACCCCATTTTGGAAAGCAGACACCCCAACGTATAATCTATGAGGCATAATGAGTCTTTTGAACTGTTCATTTTTTTCCAGAAGTTTTTGGAAAATGTGGAAAAAAAATGAAAATGCATTTTTTTCCCATAAAATTGTCTATTTTTAAGATATTTCCAACACATAGCATGTACATAGCAAAAATGACACCCCAAAATACATTCTGCTACTCTTCCTGAGTATGGCGATACCACATGTGTGAGACTTTTACACAGCCTGGCCACATATAGAGGCCCGCCAGGCAAGTAGCACCTTCAGGCGTTCTACAAGCATAAAATACACATCTCATTTCTCAACCACCTATTACAGTTTTGAAGGCCCTGGAGCCCCAGGGCAATGGAAACGCCCACAAAATGACCCCATTTTGGAAAGCAGACACCCCAATGTATAATCTATGAGGCATAATGAGTCTTTTGAACGGTTCATTTTTTTCCAGAAGTTTTTGGAAAATGTGGAAAAAAATGAAAACGCATTTTTTTCCCACAAAATTGTCTATTTTTAAGATATTTCCAACACATAGCATGTACATAGCAAAAATGACACCCCAAAATACATTCTGCTACTCCTCCTGAGTATGGCAATACCACATGTGTGAGACTTTTACACAGCCTGGCCACATACAGAGGCCCGCCAGAGAAGTAGCACCTTCAGGCATTCTAGGAGCATAAATTACACATCTCATTTCTCAACCACCTATTACAGTTTTGAAGGCCCTGGAGCCCCAGGACAATGGAAACGCCCACAAAATGACCCCATTTTGGAAAGCAGACACCCCAATGTATAATCTATGAGGCATAATGAGTCTTTTGAACGGTTCATTTTTTTCCAGAAGTTTTTGGAAAATGTGGAAAAAAATGAAAACGCATTTTTTTCCCACAAAATTGTCTATTTTTAAGATATTTCCAACACATAGCATGTACATAGCAAAAATGACACCCCAAAATACATTCTGCTACTCCTCCTGAGTATGGCAATACCACATGTGTGAGACTTTTACACAGCCTGGCCACATACAGAGGCCCACCATTGAAGTAGCACCTTCAGGCGTTCTACAAGCATAAATTACACATCTAATTTCCTGACAACCTATTATTTTTGAAGGCCCTTATATTTCTAACAGATTGCATTTACATACCAAAAATTACACTCCAAAATAAATTCTATTGAGGAAAGGGTAAAAAAAAAGTATTACCTGTGGTTTTAGTAGTGTCCCCAGAGGAGAGAATTGGTGCAGGCAGCAGGCAGCAGGCAGGGATGTGCTTAGCAACAATAGTAATTATCCAGGCAGCAGGCAGGAATATTGTCTATAGTCAGCACAAGGATATCGTCAGCACAGCCAAAGCATTTGTCCATAGAAATTGTCCAGGCAGAGACAGCCAACACAGCCATAATATTGGTCCTGGTACACCGTTACCTCCCTGCACTCATTATTGTACCGCTCTCCAGCCCTTCATAAACATACTGCCTCTTGCTACAGCTAATTTTTTCCATAGTCCAGGTAGCAGGAAGAGGTGTGGTCAGTTTATGCTGCAGGCAGGGGGATGGCGGCAGTAAGTCAGCAGCAGGCTGAGGGCCGCAATCAGGTAAGACCTGTGCACAGGGGCACAGGGGTAGAGGCTTCGACCCACCCAAATCTCTTTGAAGCCTCCGGACTCCAGACCCTAATCCGGAAATTACGAAACCCGGAGACAACAAAAAAAATTGTTTTCTCCATCCGGAAAAACATTTCTGGAGCCCCTCACATGTGAGACCCCTGTGTCCTACAGTAGCAGGGCAACAGATCAGTCCAAGCGGTAGGCAAAAGCAAAGTCCATAAAACAGGCCAGGGTCAGATGACGTGCAAGCAGTCCAAGTGGTGGGCAGAAGCGTAGTTGGTAAAACAGGCCATGGTCAGTTCACATGTAAGCAGTCCAAACATTAGGCAGAAGCATAGTTGGTAAAACAGGCCAGGGTCAGTTCATATGAAAGCTGTCCAAACAGTAGGCAGAAGCGTAGTTGGTAAAACAGGCCAGGGTCGGTTCACATGTAAGCAGTCCAAACGGTTGGCAGAGGCATAGTCAAAAAACAGGCCAGGGTCAGTTCACATAAAAGGCAGTGGAATGGTTATTTGAGGAAGCATGGGAAATGGTCAGCACAGATCATGAAAATGGGGAAGTGGTTAATAATATGGGCTAATATTTAAGGGATGTGTGATATAGTCTGAAGCATTCACCAATGCAAAGGCCGGGTTCAAGGGGACACTGGGAACAATGGTAGCTGGTATCTTTTCGAAATCCTTTACTGCTGCATACTCTACATCTTTTTTGGCGTCTTCGGCCTGCTTCAGATGGGGGAATGTGGTCCGGGAGGTGGCGTTCATGCAGTTGGCTTACAGCATCAGAGCGAAGGTTTTCTGGGGGGGGTCTTTGATGGTAGATGAGGGACGTGACAACTTCTTCAATGAATTTTAGGAAGTAGGCAGGGCTTTCGGTGGATTTGGTGTAAATTATGTACGCATTATAAATGGCCAAATGAATTAAATAGAGTGCTACTTTCTTGTACCAGAAACGGGACCTCCTTATTGCTAAATAGGGCTGAAGCATTTGGTCGTTGAAATCCACCCCGCCCATGTACAGATTGTAATCTTGTACACATTTTGGCTTTACAATGGGACCTCGTCTTCTCTGAACTTCAACGGTAGTGTCGTCATGGATGATGGACATCATGTACACGTTCCTGGTATCCTTCCACTTCAAGGCCAGCACTTTGTTGCATCTCAAAGTTGCTCTTTCTCCCCTTCGCAATTTCTTGTTTACTATGGCTTGTGGGAAGCCCTTTCTATTCTTTCTGGAGGTTCCACAGGCCAGGGTTTGTGCGAGGTATAGGTGTTAGAAAAAGGGGCAGGCTGGTATAAAAGTTATCCAGGTATATGTGGTAACCTTTCTTCAGCAGTGGGTAGGCCAGGTCCCATACAATTTTACCAGTTGTGCCCATGTAGGCCGGGCACTCAGGGGGCTGGAGCTGGGAATCTCTTCCTTCGTATATGCGGAACGCATACAGATATCCCGTGGCTCTCTCGCAAAGCTTATAAAATTTCACTCTGTATTTGGCCCTTTTGCTAGGAATGTATTGTTTTATTCCTAGCCGGCCAGAAAAGGGTACCAGGGACTCATCTACACATATATGCTTATCGGGGACATAGAGTTCTGCAAATCTTTGGGAAAAGAAATTAATGAGTGGGTGAAGTTTATATAATTTATCGTAATTTGGATGATTGCGGGGAGGGCACTGGGTGTTGTCATTAAAATGAAGGAAGCGCATTATCATTTCGTATCGGACCTGGGCATTACAGAAGAGTAAATGGGCATGTGGTGAATGGGGTGGGTGGACCAATAGGCATGTCCTTCATTTTTTTTTGTAAGCCCCATATTTATGGTGAGGCCCATAAACATTTTGAACTCCTCCAGAGTCAAATCCTTCCACTCGAATGGACGGGCGTAAGAAGATTGGGGGTTGTTGGCAATATGCTGCTGGACATATAAATTGGTCTGGTCCACGATGAGTTGCAGCAAAGTGTTGGGCAAAAATAAATTAAAACAATCAATTGCAGAAAAATTTTGGGTATTGGCCTGCACACCTGGCTGTGCCGTGAAAGGGGGAATTCTTGCTGATCCTGAGTCGGAAGGCAGCCATGTTGGATTGGCAAGACCTTCTGGGAGATATGTAGCGGCCCTGGCTCTTGGGGGACGTGGCACTCCAGTGCTGGTAGTTGGAGTTCCTGTGCTGGCATTTGGGCGTGATGCTGCGGAAGTGCTAGTACTGGGCATTTTTTGTGGCCTTTCACTGGCGGCAGCTCTAGGACTGGGCCTTTGGTTTTGGGGTCTATTGCTGGCAGCAGCGCTAGTACTGGGAATTTGATCCTGGGGTATATTGCTGGTGGCTGCCTGGTTTCCAGAGCGCCGTGCTCTTTTAGGAGGGATCCATTCTTCCTCTGAATCGTTTGCCGATCCACTACTTTCGATCGGTTCAAATGCTGAATTTGATTCACAGGAATTGGCATTTGAATCTGATGAGAGCTCCCCACTGCTCTCATCAGTCATGGAGAGGATCTGGAACACCTCCTCACTTGTATAAAATCTTTTGGACATTTTTTCTGATGGGCTGTGTGACAGGTGACAAATTACGGTTACTGATGGGCGACAGGTGATGGGTGACAGGTGACGGTCACTGATGGGCGACAGGTGATCGGTGACAGGTGACGGTCACTGATGGGTGACAGGTGATCGGTGACGTGCGACGGTCACTGGTGGGTGACAGGTGACAGGTAACGGTTGACAGTCTCTGATGGTGACTGGTGCACTTTATTGGACTGATAGGTGACAGATGAGGGTCACGGATGGGTCACTGACGACGGTCACTGATGGCGGTCACTGAAGGGTGACAGGTGCACCGCTGACGGCAGTCTCTGACGGTGACAGGTGCACTTTGTGGGCACTGACGGGTGACAGGTGCACTTAGTGGGCACTGACGGGTGACAGGTGCACTTAGTGGGCACTGACGGGTGACAGGTGCACTTAGTGGGCACTGACGGGTGACAGGTGCACTTAGTGGGCTCTGACGGGTGACAGGTGCACTTTGTGGGCACTGATGGGTGACAGGTGCACTTTTATAAGTACTGATGTGGTGACTGTTGGGTGACAGCTGTAATTGGGGGGGGGCAATGTGACAGGTTCTCTTTGTGGTGTTGGTGCAGTACACTACAGAACACACATAGATCGGTCACTCACTGCTCCTGGCTCTTCTCTCCTCACACTGGAAACGGTGTGTGAGGAGAGAAGAGCCGGTGACAGCTAGTAACTGGTCTATGTTTACAGTTAGTGATCAGCTGTGAATGGATCACAGCCGATCACATGGTAAACAGCCACCAGCCATTGGCTGTTTACCCTTGTCGGTGACGAGCAGTGTTCCTGGGAACATGCCGCCACCGACGTGACCGCGCTGCGCGCTCCTGATCACGCGCATGCGCGGTCTAAAGCGGGAATACCCTTTGTGATCGGCCGTGACGTAATCGCGGCCGATCACATGGTGAACAGCCATGCCCAATGGCTGTTCACCCCTGTCGGTGACGCGCTGTGTCCCGGGGACACGGCGATACCGACAGAGCAGGGCTGCGCGCCCGCGATCGCGCGCATGCCCTGTGTAAACCAGCCGCCGTCATATGACGGCGGCCCAGAACAAGAGCCGCACCGCTCCGCCATCATATGACGGTGGGCGGGCGGCAACAGGTTAAAGGCACAGTTACAACAGCCAATGGAAGAGACTGTACTGAACTGCAGGGAGAGCTGCAATGGATTCTGGGACATGCAGTTACCACACAAAACGGCCCCATAGACTTGTATACAGGGAGAAATACAAACCCCAGCAGGCTTTGCTGACAGGAAAGTAAAATACTCCATTTTGTGTCCTGAGGTAAAAGTCAGTCGATGAGGGAGTGTGAGAGACATAGATGTGATCTGAGGGGCTGCTGTTACCCACAGAGGGGATCCATTCAGCCACAGTTCCAGAGGTCGGTGTGGTGTTCCTGCCACGGTCCAGGAGTCGGACGGCGATGGACATCCAGCCTGAGAGGGGTCCCGGCTATATCTCCAGGTGTTCCTAAGGGCGTGGGCTGATCTGGTTACAAGGTGGCCAGTTGGGATTTTCGGGGAACTGGTCACTTGATTCTTTAGTCGCAGGATGGGTGAGCGGGCGTTTGCCCATCTTTAAAGACACGGTAGTCAGGCAACATTGCCTCACCAGTGCCCACATTTGTAGGAGACACTTGGACTCCGCTGAACAGTCACTACATTTCACTCTGGCTATCAGGATACTGCTAGCATCCTACATCTCATTTTTGCCTACCAGGATACTTTCAAGTACCCCTTTGTTTATCCTGCTCAACAGGACACCAAGTGCACCAACGCTAGGCTAGCCGAAGATCCTGGATATCTCCATTGTGAGACCCTTTCTGTTACTCCTTCAGTATCAGTCATTTAGTGTTCCCAGTCACTACCTTTAACCACTTCAGCCCCGGAAGATTTTACCCCCTTCCTGACCAGAGCACTTTTTGCGATTCGGCACTGCGTCACTTTAACTGACAATTGCGCGGTCGTGCAACGTTGCACTCAAACAATAATTTCGTCCACAAATAAAGATTTCTTTTGGTGGTATTTGATCACCTCTGTGGTTTTTATTTTTTGCGCTATAAGCAAACAAAGAGCGACCATTTTGAAAAAAAACGCAATATTTTTTACTTTTTGCTATAATAAATATCCCCCAAAAATATATAAAAAAATATTTTTTTCTTCAGTTTAGGCCGATATTTATCGGGACTGCGACATTATGGCGGACACATCGGACAATTTTGACACATTTTTAGGACCATTGGCATTAATACAGCGATCAGTGCTATAAAAATGCATTGATTACTGTAAAAATGTCACTGGCAGTGAAGGGGTTAACACTAGGGGGACGATCAAGGGGTTAATTGTGTTCCCTGTTTGTGTTCTAACTGAAGGGGGGAGGGGACTGTGTAGGGGAAGAGATAGATCACTGTTCATACTCTGTATGAACAGACGATCTGTCACTTCTCCCCTCAGAGAACCGGAAACACACACACAGATCCTGGTTCTCCATGTCTCAGCGGCAATCGTGACCGCCGGGCACTCGCATCAGCTCGGGGGGCGAGCAAGTACACTGCAAGTAAACTGTTTGCTAGGTGTGCCAGAGGGGCTGAGACAGTTCTTTGGGGTTGAGAGGCAGAGTAATGGACTGAACAAACAAAAGCAGCTCCTTCAGGGGTATTGCTACACATAAACTTAATAAAGTGCACGGTTCCCTTTCAAAACCATCATGTAGAGCTCCAATATATTATACTTGAAAAAACAAAGTGCTAGTTCAAATTCAACAACTTTTCCAGAACACACAATTAAACAGATACATGTGTTCATATATAGTCGATATAAGTTAGTTTTGTTCAGGGATAGTTTTGGTCATGCTATTGCCTTACTGCCTTTAAAGTGTAAATAATCATTTTGATATCTAAATGTCATACGTGACTAACTATTTCATGTTTGATAATAATGTTTATTCATGTGGTACGCCACATACATTTGTTATCTTGTTATACTGTTAACCTTTTTCTGTTTTTCCTACCCATCCCAGTTTTGCCAGGACATCCGGCTTGGGAGCTCAAATTGTTTTGCAAACTCAGAGACATAGTTTCTTGGGCAGGGGGAGGATGTAGCACCCTGGGGTTTAGTCAGGGAGCTCCTCACCAAATTCCTTGTCAGGAGTAGATATCCATTGATTGAACTAAGTTTGGCCTGGTTGTACTTTTCTCTTCTACCACCAGGTGGCCGGACACTTGGAGGTATTAGGTTGAGAAGGACAACTTAAGGTCAGGTTATGGGTATATGGGGTATCTCAGCCAATGGGCAGGGGTTTTCTTGAATCTCTTGGCCTGCTGGGAGAGCCTATATATTCGGGTGGAGTCAGGTGATCTGTGTTCTGTGCCACCCGGACTGCTGTCTGGGTGGACGTGTGTTGTCTGCCCTGGGCTGCTAGGGCGGAGATTGGGCCTATCCCAGGGGCATCTGGCTGCCAGGCTGTGTGAGAGCCTATCCAGAAGTAAGAGGGCAGTGCAGGGTTGGAACTGCTGATTGCAGTCCAACCAAAAGTGATGGTTCTGCCAGCTGGAGAACCTGTCGTGGTCGGAGGTAAAAGGGAAGCTGCTGCCACAAAGGGACCAACCACCTTTACCAGGGACCACAGTGAGTAACTGAAGCAAGTACTGGAGCAGTATTCGCACTGAACCCGCACGGTGGAGAATCAGGAAACTTCAGGTGGTGATCAAGTCAGTGACCCAACCAGCAGAGGTGACGCTTGCAGAGCAGCCTTGTGTGTCAAGCTAGGGACCGAGCCAGTCAGCAGGGGTGAAGCTTGAAGGTATCCGAAGTGCCAAGCTAGGGACCCAGCAGGCAAAAGCCTTGAGGAGCTCATGGGTTTCAGAGTCAGTCAGTCAGAGAGTTCAGTTAGAGACTAAGAGCTCAAGGGGCTGAAGAACTACAAGGAGAAGTTGTAGTAAATCTGAGATTACTGTTATGTTTGAGAACTGTTATGTTTGAATTAGGAACTGTTAAGTACTGTTGCCATAGGAGACAGCAATCCTGCACGTGCAGAAGTGGCACCTTGCTGGGGCCTTTCCCTGTACGGCTGTCCTCCTATTGAAGTCTCAGCGTCTGCCATTTGAAATTGAAACTACTTAAGAGCATCCTGGCCCTAACCCTCTTTCCCTACATATAATACAGCCCCATCTCCCTGACACATATCATCCCATGGATTTTCTTAAAGGTAGCTACAGCACAGAGAATGACGTTGACGTGGTAATTGGTAGGTGGAACCCAGAGGCATAACTAGAACCTTCAGGGCCCTGGTGCAAGAAACCATGAAGGGCCCCCCTGACCCCTCCCTTCCACCCGAGCCCCGGACTTACAGTTCTGAGAGGGCATCAAAGGACATCCTTACAGAACCCTGCCTCCCGTGTGCCCCTTGGGACGCACATCCAATATGCTCTGTAACTGCTGTGTGCTTCTAACACAGCTGATCACAGATCACGGTAAAGGGCCAATCACAGCGACTCTTTACTATGTGATCAGCTGATTATATGTAAACAGACTTGCCAGTTATTGGCAGTCCTTTCCTCCCACGCTGTGTCTGTGTGAGGACAGGAGAGCCGTTAACCAGCAAGACTGTTAGGCTGCACTGATTATCAGTGAAACAATATACTATCAGTGCCACCTGTCAGTGCCCATTAGTGCCATCTATTAGTGCTGTCTATCAGTGCCACCTATCAGTGCTCATCATTGTCGCCTATCAGTGCTCATTTGCAAATACATGCAAAAGCCACAGAGCCCCAGCAAGGCACCCCATATTCTGTGGACCTAAACTATAATTTATGTGAGTCTACAACAATGGAAGCACATGCATTTAGATGGGCAGGTGTAGGGCAGATATACCAGAAGGGAGCCCACTTATTAAAGGCACAGGGGTACACTGAACACCCAGCCCATAGCACTTTAATTGACAGCCGCAGGAGCCAATGGCACCACTACTGTGTCTCAGCCAATCAGGAAGAGAGTCCCGGATGGCTGACACACTCGTGGACATCGCTGGAGAGAGATGGGGCTCAGGTAAGTAATTAGGGGGTGCTGGGGAGGCTGCAACACACAGATTTTTTTTTATCTTGATGCATAGAATGCATTAAGATAAAAAACCTTCTGCCTTTACAACTCTTTTAAAGAAGATGTGTGGCTATCAAACCTTGTGTGTTATGCTGCAGTAATACCTGTAAAGATTTTTGAAGGTATATGCTTATTCCCATGAATTACAGGCTGAATCTATCTTGAGATAGGTGGCAAGTGCTTTCAGGAGATTTTCTTAAATTCCATATACTTTGGCTTACCATCCTGATGCATGGAACTTTCAATACTTGTATGGTGTTTTTATATGTTAGGTTTCGGTGGTTTCTGTAGAGTTTTTTGAAGATATATATTTACCTAGACTTCATGCACTTTAGCATACCATCCTGATGCATGGAACTTGTACTACCTCTACAGCAACCATTCAATGTTACTTTACCGTTTGTGGATTCAATAAGATTTTCCATGATACTAATCAAGTAATGGTGGCTTCCAGCAATGCATGATGAATTTGATAAATAATTTGTCTTGATATAAACCCACCTGAAGAGGTTGTTTGGGATCTGTATTAAAGATATCTGCAGTCTTATGCCGTGTACACACGATCAAACATTCCCACAACAACAGCGTGGATTTTTTTTCCGAAGGATGTTGGCTCAAACTTGTCTTGCATACACACAGTCACGCAAATGTTGTTGGAAATTCCGAACGTGAGAATGCGGTGACCTACAAGACGTATGACGAGCCGAGAAAAAGGAAGTTCAATAGCCAGTGCTGCTCCTTCTGCTTGATTCCGAGCATGCGTGAGCTTTTAAGCGACAGACTTGCGTACACATGATCAACAAGCTCACATTGAACATTTCCCGTCGGAAATTCCAACCGTGTGTACGCAGCATAAGAATTGATTATTTTGGATGACCCAGTCTGTATCTTTTTGTCCTATATAACCTTTTATAGTATTCATCAATCACTACATCATAGTAATCATTGTAATCTGAGGTTCTTTGCTTTTCAAGAGAGCACCACTATGTGAATTTATGTCCTATGGTTAATATAACATACACTAAATTACCAAAAGTATTGGGACGCCTGCCTTTACATGCACATTAACTTTAATGGCACCCCAGTCTTAGTCCCTAGGGTTCAATATTGAGATGGCCCACCCTTTGCAGCTATACCAGCTTTAACTCTTCTGGGAAAGCTGTAGACAAGGTTTAGGAGTGTGTCTATGGGAATGTTTAACCATTCTTCCAGAAGTATATTTGTGAGGTCAGGCACTGATGTTGAAGAGATGGTCTGGCTTGCAGTCTGCACTTTAATTCATTCCAAAGGTGTTCAATTGGTTTGAGTTCAGGGCAGTCAAGTTCCTGCACCCCAAACTCACTCATCCATGTGTTTATAGACCTTGGTTTGTGCACTGGTGTGCTGTCATGTTGGAACAGAAAGGGGCCATCCCCAAACTGTTCCCACAAAATTGGGAGCATGAAACTGTCCAAAATGTCTTGGTATGCTGATGCCTTAAGAGTTCCCTTCAATGGAACTAAGGGGCCAATCCCAGCCCTGAAAAACAACCCCACACCATAATCTCCCCTCCACCAAATGATTTGGATCACGGCACAAAGCAAGGTCCATAAAGACATGGATGAGCAAGTTTGGGGTGGAGGAACATGACTGGCCTGCAGAGAGTCCTAACCTCAACCCGTTAGAACACCTTTGGGATAAATTAAGGTGGAGACTGCGAGCCAGGCCTTGTCTTCAACATCAGTTACATTGTTACATAGTTAGTCAGGTTGAAAAAAGACACAAGTCCATCAAGTTCAACCAATAAATAAAAAATAAAAAAAATCATACAATCTCATATACATAATCCTTCACCCGCAGTTGATCCAGTGCCTGACCTCACAAATACGCTTCTGGAAGTATGGTCAAACATTCCCATAGACACTCCTAAACCTTGTCTACAGCCTTCTCAGAAGAGCTGAAGCTATTATAGCTGCAAAATGTGGGCCAACTCAATATTGAACCCTATGCACTAAGACTGGGATGCCATTAAAGTTCATGTGTGTGTAAAGGCAGGCGTCCCAGTACTTTTGATAATATAGTGTATTTTTGAAGGAACTCTGTAGGTAGGTTGTTCCAAATATCTTGGAGAACTAACCACAGATCTCCTGTGGATGACGCTTCCTCAAATCCTTCTGTCTCTTCATGTAATCCCAGACAGACTTGATGATGTTGAGATCAGGGCTCTGTGACGGCCAAAGCCAACACTTCCAGGACTCCTTGTTCTTCTTTACACTGAAGATAGATTTTTTTTGCTAGAAAATTACTTAGAACCCCCAAACATTTATATATTTTTTCTAACACCCTAGAGAACAAAATGGCGGTCGTTGCAATATTTTCTGTCACACCGTATTTGCACAGCGGTCTTACAAGCTTTGGAAAAAATACACTTTTTAAATTAAAAATTAAGACAACAGTAAAGTTACATTTTTTTTTAATATTGTGAAAGATAATGTTACGCATAGTAAATTGATACCCAACATGTCACGCTTCAAAATTGCACCCGCTCGTGAAATGGCGACAAACTTTTACCCTTAAAATCTCCATAGGCGACGTTTAAAAAATTCTACAGGTTGCAGAGGAGGTAATTGGCTTCAGTATAAATCACACAAATAGGAAATTTAAGGGGAATACAAAGACACTGAATTTCAAAAGAGATAACTTCCCTAAACTACTGTTGGGGAGATGGTGAAGGTATTGAATTTATTCTTCTCCTCAGTCTTCACGAGGGAATCGGGGGGCTTCAGTAACCAAAACTGCAGTGTTTATCCTTATGATACATCACAGGAAGCACCTCCATGGTTAACAGAGGACAGAATTAAAATTAGACTTGGGAAACTTAACATTAATAAATCCCCGGGACCAGATGGCTTGCATCCGAGGGTACTTAGGGAACTCAGTCAAATAATTGCCATACCATTGTTCCTAATTTTTACTGACAGTCTACTGACTGGCATGGTACCAGGTGATTGGAGAAAAGTCAATGTAGCACCAATATTTAAAAAGGGCCAACAATACATCCCTGGGAATTACAGACCAGTTAGCCTAACATCAATAGTATGCAAGTTCTTAGTGGGGATGATAAGGAACTATATACAAGATTTTAGTAATGAGAACGGGCTCCCTGTCTAAGCCCCAGCCTGCTTTTTCACCTGGGCCCTTGATGATGGGGATGAGCTTGCAGCAATCTGGAACCAGGTTGCAGCCCCCAGGTTCGCCCAGCTGATGATACAGAGACTACTCATATGCAGAGTACAGATGGCAGGAGAGGGTCCAGGAAATGAGCCCAAGCCGAGGTCAGAATGGGCAGCAGACAAGCACAAATGGAAGATGAAGTCGGGGTCAGTACACTGGAAGTCAGACACTGCAAACACATAACGCTGAGTAAACAGGAGCTCCGAGAGTCAGGAAGTTGCTCAAACAACCTGGGATGCACTAAGCATGTCTATACATAGGGAAGTAGATTGGGATGTGACCCAGGAAGTGATAGAAGGGAAAAGAATATAAATCCACAGTAGAGCAGGTGATGCTCATAGGTAAACAGTGCAGAGAGCAGCACATGTGAATGGAATCACAGATCTAGCAGAACCACAGCAGAAAGGAAACAGAAATCTGCAGGCTTGATGGTGACAGATTACACTGAGGTGTTAAGAATGTTCTTCTAACCCCTGAAAATAAAAATAAAAGGCAAGGAGATAGGCTTTTTTGAACTCAAAAGTCATTTTAAGTATGCACCTAGATAAGAAAAAAAACATTTCTGTGGCCTCATTAAGGAAATAAATAAATACAGCACAATAAACAAATAAATAAATAAAAAAATAAAAAAGTCTGTCAGTGCAATGTCCCTGTGTAATAATTGTACTTCTAATTCCGCCTTACTCATGCTCATTGCTATCTATGAGCAAGGGATAGCAATCAGCAGCAAAGCAGCGGAAATGTGCTGCTTCAAACCCAGCCAGAGGCAGCTGAAAAAACTGAACAAAGATGAATGTTGGTACTCTGTGAAAAACTATTATATATGTAGCGCCACCCCCGAAGGAACTGCTTGGTAAATTTAGGTTCACTGATCTCCGCCTCAACCCCAAGAATGACCTAAGCCCCTGTGGCACACCTGGTTAAATTAAATTACTGCAAACACATTTAAAGACATATGTGGAAAATACCGTTATCCTGGGTGAGGATTATCACCAAAAACAGACACACACCTGTTGGTGATAAACAAATTGAATATATTATCACAGTTTAAAGCATATGGAAGCTTACAACACTGTTAAACCTTTCTGCAAATAATTAATACATTAGAAAAGACAACCTTCAATACTTAGCAACTGTAAATTTAGAACAGGGCAGTAATCTATACAGTGGGGATGGAAAGTATTCAGACCACCTTACATTTTTCACTCTTTGTTATATTGCAGCCATTTGCTAAAATCATTTAAGTTCATTTTTTTCCTCATTAATGTACACACAGCACCCCATATTGACAGAAAAACACAGAATTGTTGACATTTTTGCAGATTTATTAAAAAAGAAAAATTGAAATATCACATGGTCCTAAAGCCCCATACACACTATCAGATTTGCTGCTGATTTTTGTCTTCAGATTTACCAAAACCATGTAGTGCAAGGGCCTGCCTGATTGCATACAAATTGAAACTCCTTCAGGTTTGACCTCATATTATATGGTTTTGGTAAATATGAAGACAAAAATCAGCAGAAAATCTGATCGTGTGTATGGGGTTTTAGTATTCACTCCCTTTGCTGTGACGCTCATATATTTAACTCAGGTGCTGTCCATTTCTTCTGATCATCCTTGAGATGGTTCTACGCCTTCATTTCAGTCCAGCTGTGTTTGATTATACTGATTGGACTTGATTAGGAAAGCCACACGCCTGTCTATATAAGACCTTACAGCTCACAGTGCATGTCAGAGCAAATGAGAATCATGAGGTCAAAGGAACTGCCTGAAGAGCTCAGAGACAGAATTGTGGCAAGGCACAGATCTGGCCAAGGTTACAAAAAAAAAATTCTGCTGCACTTAAGGTTCCTAAGAGCACAGTGGCCTCCATAATCCTTAAATGGAAGACATTTGGGACGACCAGAACCCTTCCTAGAGCTGGCTGTCCAGCCAAACTGAGCTATCGGGGGAGAAGAGCTTTGGTGAGAGAGGTAAAGAAGAACCCAAAGATCACTGTGGCTGAGTCCAGAGATGCAGTCGGAGATGGGAGAAAGTTGTATAAAGTCAACCATCACTGCAGCCCTCCACCAGTCAGGGCTCTATGGCAGAGTGGCCCAATGGAAGCCTCTTCTCAGTGCAAGACACATGAAAGCCCGCATGGAGTTTGCTAAAAAACACCTGAAGGACTCCAAGATGGTGAGAAATAAGATTCTCTGGTTTGATGAGACCAAGATAGAACTTTTTGGCCTTAATTCTAAGCGGTATGTGTGGAGAAAACCAGGCACTGCTCATCACCTGTCCAATACAGTCCCAACAGTGAAGCATGGTGGTGGCAGCTTCATGCTGTGGGGGTGTTTTTCAGCTGCAGGGACAGGACGACTGGTTGCAATCGAGGGAAAGATCAAGTACAGGGATATCCTGGACAAAGACCTTCTCCAGAGTGCTCAGGACCTCAGACTGAGCCGGAGGTTTACCTTCCAACAAGACAATGACCCTAAGTACACAGCTAAAATAATGAAGGAGTGGCTTCACAACAACTCCGTGACTGTTCTTGAATGGCCCAACCAAAGCCCTGACTTAAACCCAATTGAGCATCTTTGGAGAGACCTAAAAATGGCCGTCCACCAATGTTTACCATCCAACCTGACAGAACTGGAAAGGATCTGCAAGGAGGAATGGCAGAGGATCCCCAAATCCAGGTGTGAAAAACTTGTTGCATCTTTCCCAAAAAGACTCATGGCTGTATTAGATCAAAAGGGTGCTTCTACTAAATACTGAGCAAAGGGTCTGAATACTTAGGACCATGTGATATTTCAGTTTTTCTTTTTTAATAAATCTGCAAAAATGTTAACAATTCTGTGTTTTTCTGTCAATATGGGGTGCTGTGTGTACATTAATGAGGAAAAAAAAAAAGAACTTAAATGATTTTAGCATATGGCTGCAATATAACAAAGAGTGAAAAATTTAAGGGGGTCTGAATACTTTCCGTCCCCACTGTATGCCCATAACACAGACAGTGAAAGGGAGGAGAGAATATCTATCAACTTCTCAGCTCCTTCTGGGCCACAAACACCATTGAAAGTAACAATACAAAAAGAATAAATGGGTTAACGGGTACAGTAAGCACAGTTCTGTAATGTTACAGGTCCTGAGTTAAAGGGTACTAGTGTCTTCTACTAGCAAAAGTTGGGGCCCTTTGTAAAAAGAGTAGGTTTAATCAATCAAAAGTAATCCTCTAGGAAATCCCGTTAGTTAGTGGTTTGTAAGAACAGAATGGCTAAAAGTGGCAGCTCCAAACAAGCATCCTCTGACAGTAGAAAGGGAAATAGGTGTCTGCATGCAGTGTCTGTACTGTGCTAAGAAAGATATTGGGTTTACACCCGCTCACCAATCCTCTGGGTGATGACACAACGGAAGTCCCAAATGGTTATTCATGCTCCTGGCAATGTTGTAAGGCACTGGATCACCTTCTGTCGGCCGATCAGGATGGCTGGTAGTGGAACTGGCAGGTTGATGGGACAACGGCCAACAGGACACCTGGATGGGTCTTGTGATCCCCGAAGCAGTGTGTGGGTTGTCTCCGCTGGGCTAGATGGCACTGAGTTACTGAGCAGGGTCCCTGGCTGAACGGTGGATGACCGTGTGGGTGACACTGTTCCTGGCTCCTTTATTCTCAGTCTCTTGGCAGCAGTCTTGGGAAAAGCATGGCTCTCTCTCTCTCAGATGCTGGTGGACAGTGTGGCTCTCTCTCTCTTAGGTGGAGTTCCACCACACAGTCCCGTCACCTCACCACTCCTGTCCTCTATCCCCTCTCCTCACAGTAACTGTCCCTGGTAGTCTCAAGAGAAACGTGGCTTTCTCTCCCTCTGTTGGGTCACACACCAGTCCCTGGTGTCAGCGTGTGTCTCTCCCCATCAATCAGATGCTGGTACCTCAGACCGCTCTCCTCACTCTCCTCAGATAGCCCTCCTCAGATCTTCTGTCAGCACTCTCTCTGTAGTGCTGTGTGGAAAACCTGTCTTTTTCTCTTTCAATCATCTCAGCACTTCCTTCTCTTCAGTCTTCTGTCAGCACTCTCTCTGTAGTGCTGTGTGGAAAACCTGTCTCTCCCGCTTTTCTCTCACTTCATTTACCTCAGCCCTTCCTGAAAACTCCCCTTTTTCCCAGTGTGCTTTGTGTCTCTGAGTTTTCTAGAAGGACAAGTCAGCATCTCTCTGTCTCGATCTTGTGGCCAAAACGAGAAATTGCAGAAATTGCATTTTATATATATATATATATATATAGATATAATCTATATATATATATCTATATATATATAGATCTATATATATATATAGATATATATATATATATCTATATATAGATATATATAGTGTATTTATATATATATATATATATATATATATATATATATATATATATATATATATATATATATATACAGGGGTCCCCAAGTTACAAACAAGTTAGGGACTGTAGGTTTGTTCTTAAGTTGAATCTGTTTGTAAGTCGGAACAAGTACATTTTTTAAGTGTAGCTCCAGCCAAAAAAAATATTTTTAAGCTTTTTGGATAGCATAGGAAAGGGTTAACACCCCTGTAACATTTGTTTTGCTGTGTGTGCCCCTGTTCAGAAAATTTCACCTCACTTTCCGTCCCAATGACGATTGGATTTTGAAAATTTTGGGTTGTTGTGGAAACAAGCCTTGGTGATAAAACATCAGTGGATTTAACTTTTCCCCATAATAGCTCATACAGGAGTGAATTTCCCTTCCTAGGGGTAGATTTCCTCTCACTTCCTGTTGTCTCCCTCCGTTTGTAAGTAGGAGTCGTTTGTAAGTCAGATGTTTGTAACTAGGGGACCCCTGTATATATATATATATGTACATTTTTTATATTTCTGCCTATTAATCCCAATGAAGAGATGCCGATGTAGATTTGCAACCCAAAAAACATCTTACATGAAATAAATTATTTTTTCCTAACATTTCTTCAACTTTAAATTTCCTTTTAAAGTGTCCTTATTATGCATGGCGGTGGTTCGCACACATGCCTGGAAATATCTCTTATTAATTAATTCTTCTACTTCTACGACTGAATGATCTGCAAATATCTTTTTTTTTCTAATTTTAAGCTTTTATTTAATCCTTCCACAAAGGCGAACAGTACAGAAAATACGAATCAAATATGATTTCTCTTTCCTCACCACTTACACCTGAAGATGTTTTAATGCCCTGAAAATATCTATAACCACTTCAGCCCCCGAAGAATTTACCCCCTTCCTGACCAGTGCGTTTTTTGCGATTCGGCACTGCGTCGCTTTACCTGACAATTGCGCAGTCGTGCGACGTGGCTCCCAAACAAAATTGACATCCTTTTTTTCCCACAAATAGAGCTTTCTTTTGGTGCATTTGATCACCTCTGCGGTTTTAATTTTTTGCACTATAAACAAAAAAATAGCGACAATTTTGAAAAAAAGCATTATTTTTTACTTTTGCTATAATAAATATCCCCAAAAAATAATTAAAAAAACATTTTTTTTTTCCCCAGTTTAGGCCGATACGTATTCTTCTACATATTTTTGGTAAAAAAAATCGCAATAAGCGTTTATTGATTGGTTTGCGCAAAAGTTATAGCGTTTACAAAATAGGGGATAGTTTTATGGCATTTTTATTAATAATTTTTTTTTTTACTAGTAATGGCGGTGATTAGCGATTTTTATTGTGACTGCGACATTATGGCAGACACATTGAACATTTTTGACACATTTTTGGGACCATTGTCATTTATACAGCAATCAGTGCTATAAAAATGCACTGATTCCTGTGTAAATGACACTGGCAGTGAAGGGGTTAACCACTAGGGGGCAGGGAGGGGTTAAGTCAGTACTAGGGAGTGTTTTCTAACTGTAGGGGGGATGGGCTAGCTGTGACACATCACTGATCTCTGCTCCCAATAACAGGGAGCAGAGATCAGTGACACTGTCACTAGGCAGAACGGGGAGATGCTGTTTACATCAGCATCTCCCCGTTCCTACTCTCCGTGAGGTGATCGCGGGTATCCCCGTGGTGAGCCGTGATCCGACTCACAGAGCTCCCGGCCGGCGCGCGCATGCCGACAGCTGCGTGCACGCAATGGCACAGCGGGAAATTCAACGGGACTTACCTGTACGCCCATTTGCCCAGCTGTGCCATTCTGCCGACGTTCATCGGCGTGCACCGGTCAGGAAGTGGTTTATCTAAAAAAAGTTCCTTGATATTTATCTAACATCTTTTCTGCTCTTGATGCATCACAATCCAAAATACTAAAACTTTGTTATAGGCCCTTTTCTTTTCTGAATCGACAGAGTCAGTGATCAGTACCAACCACTGACTCTGTCCATTTATAACTGAAATATAATAAAATATGTTTACTGAATGAATGGGATCTGTACAGAACTATTGCTGTCTATTCATTCTGTGCAGCAGAGGTGGGCTTGACAACCGAGCAGGAGATGATCGGATGAGCCACTGTGGAACGATGAGTACTGGCAATTAATCGACTGACTCTGTTGATTCAGAAAAGAAAGGGGCCCATAACAAAGTTTTAGTATTTTGGATTGTGATGCGTCAAGAGCAGAAAAGATGTTAGATAAATATCAAGGAACTTTTTTTTAGATAAACCACTTCTCCTTTCTCTGTCTCAAAGGTGGAACATCAGAGGTCTGTATAAACCCCTGATATTTCACCAAAGCCCCCCAATGGGGCTTCTAAAGAAAATTTAAAAAAATGTAAAAAATGAATTTGTAAAAAAAATATAAATAAATTAAATGTTAAAAAATGTTAAAATGTTAAAAAATAATTAAACAAAAACCTTGGTGTACCGCCATTGTGGTTTAGGGGGAAGGACCCTGGGCTTGGTGTGAAGGGCCCTGCCAGAGTCGGGGGGCCCTTCATAGTTTCTTGCACCTGGTGACAGGGCTGGGCTCTCAGCCCTTCCTTCTCTGTGTTCAGGTTGCTCAGCTGTCGATTAATTGCCAGTACTCATCGTTCCACAGTGGCTCATCTGATCATCTCCTGCTCGATTGTTAAGCCCACAATTTAAACTGCCTGGTTCATTTCATCAATTGCTTTTACCTTGGTCCACATATCTAGAGACTCTCTGCTGTGTTCCTGTTGAAGACTTGCCTTGTTGACGTCCCTTCTAGTTCCTAATCCTGTCTGCTGCCTCTGACTACGCTGATCTCTGCCTTCCTGATTTCCTGGCTTGTTCTGACTACTCAGTTTGGCTACCGAACCCTGATTATGTTTTGACTACGTTTACCAGTTGTACCATTTTTACCATTTTATTAAAGTTGTGATTTTTACTGCATTTTCTGTCTCTGTCTGTTTCATGGTTCCTGACAACGTGCCCCTGAATGTTCTAGCTACACCTCTGGTATATTGCAATGTAAATTGTAAAAGTTAAGAGTGTTTAAAAAATCTGGAATATAAAACAGCTTTCTACAGCAAGGAAATACAAATAGTTCATCATTCTGATACAATGACAACAACTGAATGACTCATCAGTATACAAGGCACACTGTAGGGCTTGGGGTTCATGTCTGCTTCAGGGTACCACAAAGGCCACAGGAGTTAAAAAAAACTATGTCTTAGTATCCAGATAGTCCACACCTTCTCACAGCTGTGAACCACTCCACACTACCTCATAGACTCCTTTCTGCCCTTTTTTCAAGGTTTACTTGCAGGAAGGTTAACCCTGTAACCCTGTAGTTCCTGTAATCAGTGTTTGGAGGCTTTTTCCCACCCAAAGTCTCTCAAAACATCCAAATTATGGGTCCCAAATAAGGACACACCGATCCAGAGATGCAGAGATTATTGTAAATCAGTCTTCTCCTCTCCAGCCCGACTACCCCAGAACCCCTCACTCTGCATGGTGAGAGCACCTGAGTACTAAAAATTTATTTATTGTCCTCTTAAATAGACCACAATCCAAATAATTGGTAAGCATGCCTGCCCTCCAGGAAACATCCCAGGTGTCCTGTAAATTTCCTTCTCTCTGCCTCAACACAGAGGTGTCAAAGACACTGTAGGCAACCCTACAGTGTATCCTAGAGAAGGCATCCACATTCTAGTGCTGATTTCCTGGTTGTCCATGTTCTATTCCAAGTTGAACTCTTGTAATGCCAGGAACCTTCTGATTACCCTAGCATTCTTGTATTTGTTCTGTCTCATGCAAGTCAGCGGGGATGGTCCAACACCAGACAAAACTTCCTGTCAAGGAGAAAATAGCATAGTGAGTCCAGAGCCCACTTAATGGCCAAACACTCTCACCTTACCACAGCGTAATTTCTCTGTGACTGTCAGCTTTCTACTAACAAAGACTCTCTTGGGACAGAAAAGCTCCTAAGCCTTCATTACTTTTGGCAATAAATTCCTAAGAACAGTCTGGAGCAATCTTTTTCAACCAGGGTGTCCATACACCCTGGGATGCCTTTTTGGTTCTTCAGGGATGCCTTGGCAAAATGCCTAAAAATTGCCCCAAATTACCCAAAAAATGCCAACAAGCCAGAAAGTGGATCAAGCCTGTCTTTTGTTACACAAATCACAGGTTTTTATTCTACAGCATTACAAACTTGAGCATTGTGAGGGCCAGCTGCTGGCATCCTAGCAATCAATGGCATCATTGGTTGATAAGGAGGACACCAGGAGCCTGCATCCTTGTTTGCCCTTCTCCATCAGCACTGGGGTCACTTTAGCTGAGTAGAAGAAATGAGGGACGTTGGAATACTAGTCAGTACCAGTGTGCAAATGTGTAAGAACAGATGACCTCTAATTTTGGGTGTCCTACATATGTGATCAGTGGATTAGCATGAGGGGGCAGCCCGGGAGCAACATTTAGAGGGGTACAAACAGGGAAGTCTGTCCAGTGGGGCTCAGGTATTAGAAGGTTGCTTTAGATCCAAGGATATAGTGATTGGAGCAGTGTGCTGCAGTTCCTTCGCTGATGTTGCTCTTGTGCGCTGACACTCACCCCACCTTCTCTGCCCGAAGACTGGCCAGGCATTGGAGGAGTGGGGCAGTGGGCCTATCTCTGCAGGAGTAGAAAGCGGTTGCCTGGTCTGCCCAGTCTGCCCACTCACGCTCCGCCATGCTCAGCTGTTGTGGGTCCCAGGCAGTGAGGGCTGCTGTGCTGATGGGGGTGATCGGGGTCCTGCTGGCCCTGTTCCGACAATGGCTGATGAATAAACCATACACCTTCTCCCAGGAGGAGAGATCCGGCCTGGCCTGGGAACACACAAGTAACCACCCCGACTAGTCACTCTGCAGCCTGGTCACAGGGTGTCTGCTGAGGAAAGAGGGGGTGAGGGGGCCTGATGAAGGTTGGTGGAGCAGGAGGGGGCACCAGGATGTTTGGTGGAGGAAGAGAGGGCCCCTGCGTGGTTGGGGGAGGAGGAGAAGGCCCCTGGGTGGTTGAAGGGAGGAGGAGAGGGCCATGGGTGGCTGGGGGAGGAGAAGAGGGCCCCTGGGTGGTTGGCAGAGGAGGAGCGGACCCCAGGATGATTGGTGGAGAAGGAGAGGACCCCGGGTTGGTCAGCAGTGGAAGAGCTGGCTCTTGGGTGGTTGGAGGAGAAGGGGGCCCCTGGTTAGTCCCAAGTTAGGAGAAGAGGGCCCTGGGGTGGTTAGTGGAGTAGGAGGGTCTCCAAAGTGGTTGATAGAGGAGGAGAAGGTCCCCCAGCTGGTTGTTGGAGGAGGCAGGGGAAGACAGGGCTGGGGGGGCTGGAGTGCCCCTCAGGCCACCCTGATGCCCCATAAAAAAGGCTGCATTGCTGTACCCATTCAGCCTCAGCTTGCTAGAGACCCAGCCCCGCCCCTCTAGTGACAGCAGCCCACTGTACTGGGGCTTACAGTGCCCTCTGTGGGGACTGAAGAATTGCAGCCTGCTGTGTTGGGACTTGAAGTGCCCTTGTGTGGACTGAGGTATGGCAGCCTGCTATGCTGGGACTTGTAGTGCCCTAGAATGTGGGGGACTGAAGAATTGAAGTGTCAGGGGGACTCTGGAAACTCTGATGCAAGGGGGAGCTCTGGTGACCACAGAGTTCCCTTTTACACCAGAGTTCACATCATTCCCCCTTACATCAGAATCCCTAGCATTCCCCATTACATCAGGGTTCCTAGGAGTCCCCTTACATCAGAGTCCCCAGAGTTCCCCCTTTACATCAGAGTCTGCAGAGTTTCTCTTAAAGTGCAAAGGAGATCTCTGCAGACTATGATGTAACTCTGATGTAAAGGGGGCTCTGCGAACCCTGATTTAAGAGGGAGACTTTAATGTAAAGAGGAATTATTTGAACTCTGATGTAAGGGGAAATGCTGGGGATGTAAGGAGGGAATGCTGGGCAAAATATGATTTAAGGGAGAACTCTGAGGACTCTGATGTAAAGGGAAACTCTTATATAAGAGGGGCACTCTGGTAGTAGGGGGAACACTGGGGATGTATGGAGAGATTATGGGAACCATGAGCTATAGAGAAATGTTGGGGACTGTGATGTAAAGGAGGACTTTGATGTGAACAGAGGGTTTATCCTGACTGCTGCACTCTATTTGCTGCTTTGTAGATCAGTTACTCTTAACCCCTGCACTCTATACATTATGTTGTACATTACATAGTCCAGCCCTCAAAATTTCCACTCGTCTGCTTGCATTTGGTGAGTGGAAATAAGCTAAGGGCAAGTGGATTACACTTGCCAGGAAGAAAGATGGTGGTGGGCGCTTCCTGTCCCTTCTCCTCCTCCTCCTCATATTAACGTGGCTGCCCTGTCTTTCTCTATGCATTTATTCACAACAGAAAAGTCGGAAGCTGCTGTTCTCTGTTATTTTGCTCACATTGGGCTCTTTACCGGCACCTGTGGCTGCTTCCTGTATGTGCACTCCTTGTGTGAGTGCTGCTTGTACTCTGGATCCTGGTGGCTGCAGCTCCCCTATGAGTCTCAGGGACATGTGGCAGCTTTGTGGAAATGAGCTAGGACTAGAAAGACCTCCAAGTAGGGTCTGTGTGTATGAATGTGGAGAGAGGCTGTTTTGTGTACAGGGGGGCCCAGAGTTGTGTACTGTGTGGTGTGTTGTGTGTGTGTGTTATGTGTCTGTTATGTGTGTATGTGTTGTGTGTGTTATGTGTGTGTGTTGTGTGTGTTATGTATGTGTGTTATGTGTGTGTGTGTTGTGTGTGCTGTGTGTTATGTCTGTGTTATGTATGTGTGTTGTGTGTGCGCGTGTGTGTCTTGTGTGTGGTATGTATGTGTGTGCTGTGTGTAAATCACAACCTATGCTCCAATGGGAGTCCAACCTGGACAAATCTTTCACCCCTGAACAATGGGATGCTATGATCAAAAATTTGCAAAAATGCACAAAAACAACTTCCATTAGAGAGTCAGCTATAAAACTACATCACAGATGGTATCTTACCTCTGACAAAATTAATTCATTCTATCCATTAACATCCCCCCTTTGTTTTAGGGGTTGCCCCACACAAGGTACATTATTACATACCTTTTGGGACTGCATACACCTAAAAACCATATGGCATAAAGCAAGTCTTAAGATAGAACAAATGAAAGGAAGAGCAATACCTTTAACACCACAGATATGCCTTTTATTTACACCCATACCAGATATGCCTATAGCCTGTTCTAGATCAATACATACCTTGTTTAGTTCTATCCACTGGACTATAGCTTTCAACTGACGTTCTTCTACCATCCCTTTGCCTCAGGTACTAAACTGTATGGTAAATATAAAATTATCAGAACGCATACATCACACACTTTATGACACTATGCATATTTATTTTAATTTGTCTTTCAATTTTTTTATTACATTTCTTTATATCTTACAAAAAACAGATAAAACCGAGAAACACTTCTCGACATTGCATCACATAATACATCAAAACACACCTCCAACCACACCTTCCCCTCCCCTCACCTCTCTAAGCTGACCTCCCAGCTTTCTTGCACCTTGTGTTATCACTTTTCCTTCTCCCCTTCCTATGCTCCTATCCTTTCAGCAAATCTTATTGTCTGCTTATACTTTATCTAATCTCTCCACTTCACCTCGAACTCCTCCAAACCCTCCTCACCACTAAACCGTAGGTACTCTAAATTATAGATTTAATTTACTTATTGCACCAACTCCTCATTGTAGGACATTCTAATTCTTGCCACTGTATAGGGATTCAACTTTTAGCTGCGTTTAATAACTGAGGGACCAGTGATCTCATATAAAGTTTAGTTGGCAATCTACCACCGTGAAACAAGCACCCCCACGAGTCCTGTGGTATTTCTATGTTGGTTATCTCCTTAATTATTTGCCGTACCTCCCACCAATATATTTAAATTTTTGGGCAGGTCCACCAAATGTGGGTCATGGTTCCTATTTCCTTGCACCCCTGCCAACAGAATTGTGAAACCTCCCTTTGGAATTTATGTGCCTTATTTGGGGTTGTGTACCAATGTGCCAAGCATTTATAGTTCATTTCTATCATGTGCCATCCTCAGGATTTTCCCTACCTTTGAATCATCCACCCGTGTTCCCAATTCTTCTACCCATTTACCAATAAATGGCGGCATTTCCAGCCCCTTCATATCCATCAATATTTTATATGTCCCTTGCTAATAGTGCTTTCCAGTTTAACCCATCTTTTTTCTTTTTTACCCATTCTATCACTCGTTAAAAGTTGGAGGGCATTTTGGTAATTTTTGAGATCAGGTACCCCTAGGCCTCCCTGTCCCTTATCCCTAGTCAGCACTGTCAGGCTGATACATGGCTTCTTTTTCTGCCAGATAAATCCTAGGAGTAGGGTTTGTAATGTTTTGAAGTACACCCATGGGAGGGAGATTGCAAGAATTTGCATCTTTTACATGATCTTGGGTAGGATCACCATTTTAAAGATATTAATTCTTCCAATCCAAGACACCTGTCTTGATGCAATTTTGTTAAGTTCTAATTTTTTTAATTTTTTTTTTTTTTAATATCTTTATTTATCCAAACAGTTTACAATTTTTGACATTACATAAAAAAAAACACATGCATATCATAGGTAGAGATTCTTCAGTGTGACATTAATCCAAATCTACTAGCCTATTGTCCCTCTACCTAAAGGTACACCCACCCACCCCTCCATACAACCCCACCATACATACATACCACACAAAAAACCAAAAAAAAAAAAAAAAAAATTTTTAAATACAAAGGGTAGGGTGAGGGATAAGTATAATCATTATATTCCGTCCCACCTACTCCTATATCCTTGAGAATTCCTATTCTCCTATACCTCACATAGTAATTCAGAGCAGGCACTATACTCTACCCATCTATTCCAAGTAGCCAGTGTCTGTTTAATCTGTTTATTAGATCCTTCCTCTAGCACCTTTCTCTCTTCCAGAGTCCGCATCTCCGTCAGCTCACACTCCCATTCCATTATGGAGGGCGCATTTACGCATTTCCATTTCCTGGCTATACATGTACGTGCAGCTGTTAGGAAATATTTTAGTGGATCTTTCTTTATATTTTTCAATGATCCAGGTATCATAGATAATACTGTCATTTGTAAATCTGGGTATAGTTCCTTCCCTGTCATAGCCCTGTATATCTCAAAAATTTTTTGCCAGAATGGGAGGATTTTAGAGCAATAATACCATATATGAAACATTGTACCTGATGTTTCCTGACATCTCCAGCATTCTTCTGTATTAAGTGGGTTTATCCTATGAAGGTCTACTGGGCACTTATACCATCTAGCCAAAATTTTGTAGTTTCTTTCTTGATGCTTGGTAGACACGGAAAGTTTATGAGTGACTGCTATCGCTTTTTCCCATTTTTTCCTAGGGATCACCAGTCCCAGTTCCTTTTCCCATTTCTTAATGTATGGTAACTCCCTCTTCTGGCTATCTTCAATTAAAATTTTATATACTTTTGACAACACATGTGATGGTCTATCTTCCTGGATAAGGATTTTTTCTAAGGCCATTAAAGGTCTATCTATTTCTGAATCTTTTATCAGGGATGTAACATATCTTTGGAGTAGACCATGCTGTCTTTTTTATATTCCTCCCCCATGGTCTCCAGCGGGAGCACCTTATTTCCCATCAATGTTTCTATTATCCTCGTATCTTCATATCTATTCCATTTGAGAAATCTTTTTGCTCCAAGTGAAAGTGGAAATTCTGGGTTGTCAAACAATGGGGTCATGGGTCCTCTAAGCGTGGAAACACATCCCGTTTTGATCAAAGGATCCCAGACTTTCATTGTTGAAACCACTAAGGAGGGTATATAGCCGTACAGTGACCTGTGTACTTTTTTAGTCCATGGCAAAGATTTTAATTTTAGACCTGTGATCTCTTCCTCTAATCTCACCCACTGTTTATTGTTCCCATTCTGGAACCAATCCACAACTCTAGTGACCATTACTGCCTTGAGGTATGTCTCTATGTCTGGGAGAGAAAGACCTCCATTTTTTTTAGTCTTATTAAGCACTTTTCTACTAATTCTAGGCGTCTTGCCGGCCCATACAAATTGTCCAATAATTCTGGATAGCTTTTTCAGGATGCTCGTTGCAGGGAATAAAGGAATCGTTTGCAAGATATACAATATTTTAGGGAGAATGTCCATTTTTATAACATTTACCCTACCTATCCATGAGAAAGTTCCTCTCTCATATAGTTGAAGTGTTTTCGTTATTTTTTGCACCATCGGGACATAGTTATATTCTTCCAGGTTCTTCATATCCATAGGGATGTAGGTACCCAGATATTTAATAGCATTTTCTTGCCATCTGAAGGAAAAGTCCTTTTTGAGCAGTTCCACCATGGTTCTAGATATATTAATGTTCAATGCCTCAGATTTATTATAGTTAACTTTGAAATTACTCAGGGTGCCAAAACGATTAAATTCCGCTATCAGGTTTGGTAGCGTTATTAAAGGATTTGTAACATACATCAAGATGTCATCTGCATAGACAGACATCTTGTATTCTAAATCTCCCACCCTTATACCTTGTATATCTTTGTTTGCCCTAATTGCGTTTAATAGGTGCTCCATGACTAATATATATAGTATTGGAGAAAGTGGGCAACCCTGCCTAGTTCCATTTGCTATAACAATTTCCCCAGACAAGCCACTATTCGCCCGGATCTTAGCGGTTGGGTGCTGGTATAAGGCCATTATCTTATCTATCATTACAGACCCAAGCCCCCATTGTACAAGTGTCTCTTTAAGGAAGCTCCATCCCACCCTATCAAATGCTTTTTCGGCATCTATAGCCACCAGACAGGATGGGATGGAGCCTCTCTGAGCATATTCCATTAATGTAAGTGTTTTCAAGGTATTATCTCTAGCCTCTCTTCCTTTGACAAATCCCACCTGGTCCAGATGTATATAACCAGGTATTATGGGAGTGAGTCTATTGGCAATGATCTTTGAGTATATTCTAAGGTCAAGATTTGTTAGAGAAATCGGTCTATAATTCCCACATAGAGTATGATCCTTATCCCCTTTCGGTACGAGAGTGATATAAGCCTGCATACTTTGAGAACCGAAGGGAACGGTTGTGGAGACCGCATTAAAGGTCTGTTTAATTATAGGCATGAGTTCCCCTTTAAATACTTTATAGAACCGAGGGGTAAAGCCGTCCGGGCCTGGACTTTTCCCTGGTATTAGTGAGTCAATTACCATTTGTATTTCTTCTATGGAAAATTCTCGCTGAAGCTGGCTTGACTCAATAGATGTTAAAGCCGGGATTGCGGTTTCCTTTATATACTGATGTACTTTATGCTGAAACCTTGCTGAATTACTATTTGCCTCATGATTGGGTATGTTATATAGTCTCGTATAGAATGCTTGAAACTCTTTCAGGATCCCTTCTGGATCATAACTCACGTCTCCAGCATCTGTCCTTATTTTAGCAATGGGTAATGTTCTATTTCTATTTTTAAGGGCTCTTGCCAGTAATTTACCTGGCTTATTACCTTGTTGATAGAATAGAGCCCGACTTTTATCCCTGACATATAGTGTTTTTTCATTCAACAGTGTTTGCAATTCTGCCTTTAACTCCGTTACCTCTATTAGTGTTTCCCGTGTTAGGTTTTGTTTATGTTGGGTCTCCACAATCGCTATTTCTTTATATAATTGTGTTATTCTACTATTTTTCTTTTTTTTCAGTCTGGCCCCATGTTTTATAAATAGACCTCGTATCACACACTTCAGTGCTTCCCATTGTATTGGCAGGGATGTATTATCTTCGATATGATCATTGGCAAAGTCCGTTATCGCTTTGCTTATTTCTTTTACACATAACTCATCGTACAGCAGGTTGTCATTGAGCCTCCAATTACCCCTATTATTCTCCCCCATATATAGATCTATTTTCAAAAAAACGGGTGCGTGATCAGACCATATTGAGTTGCCAATCTCTGCGGCTATAATAGAGTTTACCCCTCTCTGATTTATTAGAAAAAAGTCTAAACGATGGTATGATCCATGAACCTTAGAGTAGAATGTGAAGTTTCTCTCCACTGGATGCAATAGGCGCCAAATATCCACCAGCTGACATTTAGTCAACAATGCTTTAAATTTCTTCTTATCTGTACTACTCTGAACTTTCGTCGGTGTTGTGGTGTCGATATTTTTATCCATAATAAAGTTAAAATCACCCCCAATTATTATTATACCTTCCGCTTTTTCCATTAGTTGACTAATCAATTGTAATCCTACTTTAATCTGGTTTTGATTAGGTAAGTATAGGTTTATGAAGGTATATTTTTTGCCGTATATACTAAGCTTAAGTAGTATTGCTCTACCGTCCCTATTGCGCCATTCCTCTAAAACTTGATAAGGGATTGATTTATGAATTGCAATAGACACCCCCCTTGACTTAGAGTACCCATAGGAGTCGTGGAACCAGGTAGTATAATAATTATTTCGTAGGTTGGGAATGTGGTCCGTCGGGAAATGCGTCTCCTGAAAAAATATGACCCCCACCTTCTGTTTGTGGAGAGAGTATAGAACCTGTGATCTCTTTGAGGCAGAGTTAAAACCTCTAATATTATATGAACATATATTCATTACAGGTAAAAAATAAATACTGCGCTTACACTGATTAGAGAAAAGCTGCGACTAGAAAGTAGTAAGCTGAAAATAGTGTAAGTCAAAAAAAAGTCGCGCTGACAACTAAAGTGACAAAAGGCAAATGCCTGAAAAATGATGTGAATGTGGAGATTGAATGTGGGTCATTGAGTGAAAGTGTCAAACACTATGAAAGAAATTAAAAATACTATTAAGTGAATAAAATATAAATGAGAATAATTGTGTATATGACAAAAAAACAGATATTGCATATCACAATCAGTAAACAATATGTACCTCTAGTGTCAATATGTACATTAATACAGCTTAACTGTAACCACAGAGCCAAACCATAATAGTGTAACAACATAAGAAACTGAAAAACTAAAGAAAGTCCGTGATTCAAAAAAGCAGTATTAAATAAAGTCCATCCATATTACATTGACATGCATAGATTAAAACTGATCTCCAGGTGCTCTGTGAAGTAATGTAACAGGATCTCGCTGTGATAGGATATAAGGTGCGTAGATAAACCTCCACCTCCAAGAAAAATTGCTGCCTCTTACCAGATGGAAATGGTCTCTAAATTACAGGAGACCCAGGAGGCAGATGGCTGTACCCCAGCCAGGGATCCTTAAGCAGGCACTCAGCGTACGGGACCTGGGACTCACTCCACACAGCCTCAGCATTTATGGAAATATTGCCATGTAAAAGATAAATTGCTCCACATAGTGTAAAATCCAGCGATTTATTGTATAAAAAATATAAAGGTTGCACTTACAAAAGCATCGTAAATTGCAGGCATGTAAAATAGAAAGCCGGCCGGCTCCAAGAAAACTCGTGTCCTACGAGTCTGTGTATCGCGGTGTCGTCGGGACGTAGCTCCTCCTCCCTACGCCGTTTCGTCACAACAGGACGTGGTCCCGTGACCACGTCCTGTTGTGACGAAACGGCGTAGGGAGGAGGAGCTACGTCCCGACGACACCGCGATACACAGACTCGTAGGACACGAGTTTTCTTGGAGCCGGCCGGCTTTCTATTTTACATGCCTGCAATTTACGATGCTTTTGTAAGTGCAACCTTTATATTTTTTATACAATAAATCGCTGGATTTTACACTATGTGGAGCAATTTATCTTTTACATGGCAATATTTCCATAAATGCTGAGGCTGTGTGGAGTGAGTCCCAGGTCCCGTACGCTGAGTGCCTGCTTAAGGATCCCTGGCTGGGGTACAGCCATCTGCCTCCTGGGTCTCCTGTAATTTAGAGACCATTTCCATCTGGTAAGAGGCAGCAATTTTTCTTGGAGGTGGAGGTTTATCTACGCACCTTATATCCTATTACAGCGAGATCCTGTTACATTACTTCACAGAGCACCTGGAGATCAGTTTTAATCTATGCATGTCAATGTAATATGGATGGACTTTATTTAATACTGCTTTTTTGAATCACGGACTTTCTTTAGTTTTTCAGTTTCTTATGTTGTTACACTATTATGGTTTGGCTCTGTGGTTACAGTTAAGCTGTATTAATGTACATATTGACACTAGAGGTACATATTGTTTACTGATTGTGATATGCAATATCTGTTTTTTTGTCATATACACAATTATTCTCATTTATATTTTATTCACTTAATAGTATTTTTAATTTCTTTCATAGTGTTTGACACTTTCACTCAATGACCCACATTCAATCTCCACATTCACATCATTTTTCAGGCATTTGCCTTTTGTCACTTTAGTTGTCAGCGCGACTTTTTTTTGACTTACAATATATTCATTACAAAAAAAAAAAAAAAAAAAGGGAAAAGGAGATCTATAAAGCCCACTCACACACACACACACCCCTAATCGTACACTATTGACTATAAACAGTCTGTCTTACTTTAACGTAAGTTCCCCTAGCTAGGGAGATCAGAGCCTGATTTCCAGTTGGTACCACCCAGTCGGTGGTGACACGCTGATTTTTAATATACTATAATTTTTGTTGTTTAATTATATTACTCAACACCGTGCTGGACATTGGGATCCAAGGCAGGGGAGAGGATCCTTTCATAAAGGTAATATATTTCCTAGAGCAGCCCTAGGGGGGAGAAAAAAAAAAAAAAAAAACCCACGTCCCAATTTACCCTGCCTCTCTACTGCATAAGATCCTACATACAATATACAACCTCTGATCCATTACTTGACAATATGCAAAAAATAAATAGTAAAACCTGCAATAGCAATAAGAAGTGTGGCAAATACTGTGTAGGACACCCTCTTGGTATCCTATATATATATATATATATATATATACATATCTTTATATGATCTGTTGAGAGAGAAAAAAAAAAAAAAAAAAGAACCCTCAAATCACACACCCTACCTGCATCATAATATCATACATATATCATCTAATACATTGCTCGAAAATATGTATATAATACATACTCAAGTCCTGCATTAACAATAAGAAGTGTGGCAAGTACTGTGCAGGACATATAATTGATATCCTATATATGTGCTAATATACCTGATTTTTGAGAGAGAAGAGGAGAGGAAGAGAAAAAAAAAAAAACCTTTGATACAATGCCAGACAATATATGTAGGGTGTCAGTTAAAAATATAATCAAAGCCTGCAATAGCCATGGCAAAAAGTGTGCAGGACACACCATTGATATCCTATATATATGTTAGTATACCGAGGTCTTTGAGAGAGAGGGAGAAGAAAAAAAAAAAAAAAGGGGGGAATCCCATACCCACCCGTGTCCCCATTACACCCTATATTATGCAGTCATCGTTTACTGCAGTGTTTATCATTGTACCTAACACATCCATTAAAAAATATATAGTGAAAAATATACAAAAAAATTATACAAAACTCTTTGTTCATATCCTACGAATGTGCCAATACACAACAAGACAAAAAAAAAAAAAAAAGAAAGAAAGAGAAAACCCCCATACCCACCCATGTCCCCTTGATACCCTTTATCATGCAATCATCGTTTACTACAGTGCTTAACATTATATATAGCAAATCTATAAAATATATAGTGAAAAGTGTACCAAAAATTATACAAGACTCTATGTTCATATCCTACATATGTGGTAATAAATAAAATAAAATAATAAAAAAAAAACACACCCCATCCCCTTGTCCCCCTTACACCCAATATTACAGCATACTTATCATTCTGCATAACAAATCTAAAAAAAAAAAAAAAAACCCACCCGTGTCCCCTTAACACCCTATTTCATGCATCATTTACTGCAGTGCTAATCATTATATATAGCAAATCTATAAAATATGTAGTGAAAAGTGTACCACAAATTATACAAGACTCTATGTTCATATCCTACATATGTGCTGATATAAAAAAAAAAAAAAAAAAAAAAAAAAAACATCCCCATATCCCCCCTTACACCCAATATCATGCAATTACAGCATACTTATCATTCTGCATAACCAATCTGAAGAATATAAAAAAAAAAAAAAAAACACCCCCCCCCCAACCCATATTCTTTAATGCTCCCCACCTCCTGCCCCCCCTCCATCCCCAATATCTCAACACAGTTATCTAAACATTTTTATATATGTAGTAGGCCAGTCCGGTAACTCTATTTCTGGTAAATTGAGGTCTAACACAAACTGAGGTAAATCTTCAAGATCCCTAAATACTGCAATACGTCCTTCTTTCTGTGCCTGTAGTTGGAAAGGAAATTTCCATCTGTACTGAAGATTACTCTTCTTTAGCTGCTCCACTAGAGGTTTTAACGCCCTTCTACGGTCAAGTGTAAATTTGGACAGATCTTGGAAGAATTGTACTGGGACACCCTCATATAAGACAACATTCTTCAGGCGTGCGGCATGCATAATTCTATCTTTTATATGCGCATAATGCATCTTGCAAATAACGTCTCGTGGCTTTCTGGGATCCAATCTTCTTATTCCTGCTGTTCTATGAGCTTGATCAATTAACAGGTCCTTTATTTCTAACGACTGAATTAACTCTTGAAAGATCTTTTGTAGGGTAGTGATTAACTCTTTAGCCTCCACATCCTCTTTTAATCCTCTGATTCTAATATTAGATCTCCTGCTTCTATTTTCTTGCTCATTGATACTGTTAATTAGTTGGTTTATTTGCAATGCTTGTTTTTGTAGATTATCCTTCATCTTCTTAGACTCCTGTTCTATTTTCAAGACTTTGGTATCTAGTTTGACTGTTTTTTCATGTGTGTTTTTAATGGATTCTTTGAGCTCTAGTACCTCCATTTTGTATGAATTCTCCAGTCTAAACACATATTGGTCCATATCTTCCCTAGTTGGAAGGGATTGGATATATTTTCTCATATCCCAATTTTCTTTTTCCATTTCTTTTGGATCACTACCCGAGCCTGTGGTGTCTAATAATGAGCTACTTCTGGGGTGTTGTGGTTGTAATTCCCCTGATAATCTAGATGTATTTGAAGTTTCTACTATATTTGAAATATTTTGTGGTGTTTGTATGGCTTGTGTTACACAAGGTGATTGTAGCTGCAGTTGTTGGAAGATCTCCTTAATATCTGCCGTTTGTATAATTTGTGTCCCAGTGGGGTTTTTACTTTTACTTTCCTCTTTATCCTTCTTATTTTTCTGGGATTGTGGTGTTTTATTTCCCTTTTTGGGCGCCATATCTAAAGATGCTTTTTCAATTCCTTCAAACCTTCTCTCTTAACACTGTTCTATCCACCTTCTTTTTCTGTGAAGACTTATATATAGTCCGAGGGTTGAGATCCCTCGTATGGTCTTTGATGGGTATTTATAAGGGAATTACACAGTCCATAGCCTTATCTATGATATTCCTGCTTTTCTCCCAGCGAAGCATCAAGGGGACTATCAGCTCCAGGACTACAATGCTCCACAGACTTATGTGAAATCCTTAGCCTCTTTTTAATATTAGGCTCCCCTCCTGTAAGTCAAACAGTTAAATCCAAATTTCAGCCAGCGTGTCGTTTCAAACGGAATAATAACTTGTTATCACCAGTCTTAGGCTTACAGGGATTATAGGAATCCTTCACTGTGCATCAGCATACGGGTAACTTATAAGTCCAGAAACATATCAGGTTACTGGCAAGTTCATTTATCTTACCATCTCCAGCTACTATTTATCTTGCCTGATAAGCGGTAAGATGGGGAGATCTCCTCTTCCTCCTACTCCCTGCCGGCTTGAGCCTCAGAACTCTCCCACGCCACACGCTCCCGCCATCGAGCTGTCCCCGCTGAGCCTGCCGACTGTGTGTGCAGACCCGCCAGGCACCCCTTCGGCTGTGCGCACTCACGTGGTTCCGTCTTCGGACTCTCACCTGGCACTCCTCAGGTAAAACTTCTCCTCCGGTAGTTACGATCTCCCCAGCTTTTTGTTATCTAAGCCAGTATTTTAGCGATAGAGCTATAAATAAGTCAGCCGCCTGCAGCTTCCCACTCTCCGGCGTCTCAGGCCTCTAGAGCATGTCAGCATATCAGCGTGTCAGCCGCCCTGTTTCACTGAGCGGCCATCCTGGACGTCAGCTCCTCCTCCTCCGCTGTTTTGTGTTAAGTTCTAATTTAATATCATTCAGTAACAGGGTGAAATTAGTTTGATATAATGTCGCAGTGAATGATGTTATCTTAACTCCTAAATATTTTACCTCTTTTTTCCTCCAGATGAATGGGAACTCCTTTTGATATGTCTGCTCCTCCTGCTTTTGCACATTGATATTTAAGATCTCTGATTTGGATGGGTTCATTTTAAAATTTGATATCTCTCCATATATTTTTAAGCATTTCATTAGATTGGGGAGGGTTATCCTGGGGTTTGTTATAAAAAACAGAATATCATCAGCATAGGCCACAAGTTTATGTTTCTCTTCCCCTATCTTAATCCCCCTGACGTCTGAATTCTGTCTAATCCCTGTCAACAGCGGTTCTAACGACAGAACAAACAACAGGGGACATACTGTCGATCCCTGGTTCCATACCGAGATTAAAATCCCCAGCCATGATGGCTTCCCCTCTTCTAAACTCCGTCAACTTCTCTATAACGCCCATTAGATATTTTTTGGGGGATTTTTATTTGGGCAATATATATTTGCCAGGGAGTACTCCGCTTCATTTAGTTCTCCTCTCAGAAATAAGTAAGCCCTTCCGGGTCTGCCTCTCTCTCATCCAAAATAAACCTTACTCCCCTGGCAAATCCTATGGCCACTCCCTTTGCCCGATTTATTGAGGAATCCCCATAATACCATGGTGGGTAATCTTTTGAGATTATTTTACAGTTCGAGTCATGAGAGAAATAGGTCTCCTGTAATAAGACTACGTCTGCTTTGTAATGCTTTAGTTCTCCTAATATGTTAAATCTTTTTACAGGAGAATTTAACCCATGTACATCATACGACTCTACATTCAATGTCGTCATCCTGGCTTCTTGCACTCTTCACCCCATCTCCTATCGTCCTGGCCTGGCCCTCCTGTTAGATTATAGCAATAATATCCAATTAATGTAGGTATTAGCCTTCCCAGGGTCTCAATAGACCAAGGAGTGTCAGCGCAGCTGCTACAGCCCTTTCCCTCCCCCCTACCTGCCCCCTTCCCCTTTTCGGGGGTAACGGTCCCCCCATGACCTAAGGATCCGAGGCCCTCCTACTCCTTCTAGCCTACGGTTCTCCCCCCTGAGGTGGTGCTCCGCCTATGAGCCCTAGACTGAACCACTGCCCCCCCCCCCCCCTCATGAGGGGGATACCCCCATGTCCACTCCACTCCTCACATCTTAATGTTGTATTTCCATTCCTCCCCCTGCTCCCCCCCGATCCCGTCGCCCATAGGCCTCCCCTCCTTTTAAGTTTTCTTCTTAGTTGTTGCTGCTTCCTTCTTCTTTTTTAAGATCAGATTCCATTGTTGTTGCTCCTCTGTATTTGATATTTTATCCTGCGCTTCCCACCAGCCTGGTATCTCTAACAATGGCATATCCAGTCTATTGCAGAATTTAGGCATATCTTCTGGTAGCTGATTGCCCTTCCTTTCACCCTATCAGGCAGGCCAGAAAGCCCCAGGAGTAATGGATCGAATGTGATTTCATTAGTTCCAATAAAGGTTTTAATGTTCTTCTCCTTGTCAGAGTCTCTGAGGCCAGATCTGGGAATATCTGTAAATTGGTCTCTTCATATTTAACAGGCTGATTGGATTTTAGGGTCACCCAAATCTGTTCTTTGTCTTTATAATTATGGAATCTCACAATCACATTTCTCTGGATTTCTCCTGCCATCTCTGCTGGTTTTCTGATCCTATGTACTCTTTCAAGCTTTATTTTTTCTGTCTGTGAGAGTCCCAGCAGAGGGCCGAATATTTTATCTGTCTTTTCCTGTAGGTCTTCACCCTGTAATTCGGGTAGACCTCTAATTCTTAAATTTTTTCTCCTATTGTGATTTTCCTGGTCTTCCATCTTGTATCTCATGTACCTTTGTTCTCTCAGTACCCCATCCATCTATCCTTTAAAGCCGCTTGAGAGTCCAATTTTTCTTCTGTTTCCTCCACTCTTTTTAATATCTGGTTCAGATCTCCATGTATTGTTGCCATCTCTTTATGGACTGCTCCGGCCTAGCAAACATCTCCGCCATTTCGCCTTTAGTTCGTAATTGCTTATTTTTGGTTATAGGTTATAAACAATCCTGAATGTAGATACTTCAAATTACTGATATTTTATCAGTACGAGATTATCAGTATTATCAGTATATAGACACATTATATGATATATTATATGCACCTTGGCACATATATTACCCTCTTTCTTAACTGTTCGTAAATATTCTCTGCCATCTATACACTACAATCTCCTGTTTATCTCCATTACTGTTCTGCTTTAAAATAAATATGCTCTAAAGACAGTGCTTCTCAACCTTTCTAGTGCCATGACCCCTTGATATAATTTCCACAATTTTTGTGGGGACTCCTTTTTTTTAATTATTTATTTTTGATTTATATCCATATGCCAAACACACCAATAAATTGCAATATGCAAATAAATACAGTATACATTTTCCATCCCTTCAAGAAAAAAGCACTCCCACTCCCTTCCCTTTCCTCTTCCCATCTGTCCCCATCCATCTCCAGTCTAATTTTCCTTATTTTCGCCCATTTCTCCTCGTTTAATCCTGTTTTCTTCCACTTAAAACCTCTGCATATCTCCTTGTTTTCTTAAACGCCTTCCAATCTTTCCATCTATTTATCACTCCCTCTATTTATTCCTCTCCACTATATCTCAGATATTCCATATTATGTGTCTCTTCTACCTTTCTTGTTCAATTTTTTTATTGAAATTTGTATAATAAAATACAAATTATAACAAGTAACATAACATGGGATACAGATATAAACAATATAATTATCACTATATATTCATATCTCAAATTAAACTTGATGAAAGCAAAAGATTATGCATCTTAGAGACTATATAGGTTAATAACATATGTGAAGATTCGAAATAAGATCAAAATTTATGTAAAAAAAAAGAAAAAATTTTTTTTTTAAGTATGCCTCCAGACCACCCGTTCACCCCATATGGGCTCAAACTGTAGACGGGTGGGGGCATATATATCCAAAGTTAAAAACGATATTGTTTATAATTTTTATATTACGTGATATATAATATAAAGGTGTAACAATTTCTTTGATGAACATTAGATAAGCATAACCAGTTCATAAAGAAAAATTGTAAAAAAAAATTGAATCTTCAGAATAAAAGTGAATCCCTATGCTGTTGAGGAATAAATTAGTATTTGAAATAATAAGGTACCCCAAGTACATCATTAGCATAGTAAATAAGAAGAGAAGAGAAAAGGAAGAAGAAGGAAAAAAAGGAGAAAAAGAAGAGGAGAAAAGATAAGAAGGAAATCTCTCAAGGTGATGACCTGGCTCATGACATGGACAAGTTATACAACAGCAATAACACAAGGAGTTTAGCAAGGTAACAACAATGACTGGTCAAAATCAGAGGTAAAGAAGTGTTTAACCCATGGTTGCCAAATCAAACGGAATTTGTTGATAATATTGTCTTCAATAGCTGTCATTTTAGTAAAAATTAGAGCTTTGTTCATTCTATGTTTGACCCCCGCCACAATTAAATCTTTGGTCTTCCATGCCTTGGCTATGGTTTGTTTGGCAGCAGTATTAATGTGAATAAGTAGTTTGAATTGTGCCCTGGTGAGTAAAGCCTGTTTAGGATTTAGAAGTGCAATAGCAGGGTCTGGAGCAATAGAGATATCTAGAGCCTTATGCCCCGTACACACGGTCGGACTTTGTTCGGACATTCCGACAACAAAATCCTAGGATTTTTTCTGACGGATGTTGGCTCAAACTTGTTTTGCATACACACGGTCGCACAAAGTTGTCGGAATTTCTGATCGCCAACAACGCGGTGACGTCAAGCACGTACGACGAGACTAGAAAAGGCCAGTTCAGAACCAAGCGCGGCACCCTTTGGGCTCCTTTTGCTAATCTCGTGTTAGTAAAAGTTTGGTGAGAGACGATTCGTGCTTTTTCAGACTCGTGGCTTTCAGATCGTTTTCTGCAGTTCAGTTTGTGCTTGTGGGTTTGTATCTGCTCTTCAGTGCGTGCAAGAAAGTTCCGCGTGACTTTAAGTAGTCATTGTGTTCTTGTTCGTTCGTTACTGTTTTTCAGGTCGCTCTTCACAGGCCTTGCTGTTCTTCAGTGTGTTCTGTTACTTCGTTCTGAGCATCCGACCGTTTTCTAGCCATGTTGCGTATACGTACTCCTCGTAGAGTTCGTGCTGTGCGGGGGCTTGGTGTTGGGGTCCTGACCTTGACACAAGTCCAGTCCATGAACAGGGTGGGGAGGAGTTCATGGACCAAGAATTGGTTGCTTCAGTGTGACCAGTTCTCTCATATGCCTTTGCTCCGTGAGATCCGTGAGAATAATCCTGATGATTTCAGGAACTTTCTCAGGATGACGGACCCTGTATTTCACCGTCTGCTGGCTTCGCTGACCCCTTATATTAGCAGGCAGGATACCTGCATGAGGCAAGCCATCACTCCGGAGCAGAGGCTGGTCGCTACCCTGCGGTACTTGGCGACAGGGAGAAGCCTGCAGGACCTCAAGTTCTCGACAGGCATCTCCCCCCAGGCTCTGGGTATCATTATCCCAGAGACCCGTTCTGCCATCATCCAGGTCCTACAGAAGGAGTATATGAAGGTAAGATTTTTATCCTTTAATATCACATTTTATTGTATTTAATGTTTGCTAAGATATTGTATATCTTTCCTCATTCCCTAATTACCATGATTGGAATATGCTGTGAATGTCCCCTTTGTCCTCATTCATGTAGGATTTTTACGTAATTATTTTTTTACTCCTTCATACATATTTGCCTTCACTTACCTCCCCAACATGCTCTCCTGGCCCTATAGTCACCTCATGTAGTCACTTAACAATGTATTTTGTCAGCTCCATAGTAGTGCTTTACCCCAAACACCCCCTAAAATGTTTAGAAATGTGATTTGTGCTTTAAATTTAGGCAGAGTGCCAGAGGCTTTTTTTTTGTGGTGTCCCCAAATCATTTTTAGTAACCCTCCCTCCCCCCAACTGCTAAGTCAGCTGATCTCAATTCTCTATCTATCCTCAATCATCTATCTGCTGACTTTGCCAAACCCATACACACTACACCCATCTGTGGTCAGATTTATGTTATATTTATTGAATTCCCCAAAGCATGTAGTGCAAGGGCCTGCCTGTATACTTTCCAATGGTAGTGTTTAAAGTTTTTGCATTCTATTATTATCTTGATAGGTAATATCATAATGTCCAAATGTCCTCAAATGTGTACAGGGTTTATTTATATCTTTGTATTCTGACACTTCTTACCTGTCCAGTGGGCTGCCAATAGTGTAACTAAGGAGGGGCTATTCCAAGTAATACCCTGTATTTAGGCATTCATCTCTCTATGAAGTGGAGAGGGTTACCTGTCCAAGATTCCACCCCCCCTATAATGTTAGAAATGGCCCATGAGGGGGGGGGGGATATGATAGGTGTACCTTATACTTTGGTGTTAATTTTCCCTTAATAAATGCTATCTGGAGGTTGGCCAAGAATGTTTGTGCCTAATCTGCTTGCCATGTTTATGTGCAAAAATAGTAATTTATTTTTGTTTTCCTCAACAGTTTCCTTCCACGCCAGAGGAATGGCAAACTGTGGCCTCCCACTTCGCCCAGCGGTGGGACTTTCCTAACTGTGGAGGGGCAATTGATGGGAAACACGTCCACATCATCCCACCACCCAACTCGGGGTCATACTATTTCAACTATAAGGGGTTCAATAGTATTGTGATGTTGGCAGTGGTGTCGGCTAATTACGACTTCATGTATGTGGACGTGGGGAAGAATGGCCGGATGTCCGATGGTGGAGTCATCGCCCAGACGGAGTTCTACAGGCGTCTCCAGAATGGCAGCTTGGACTTGCCACCTCCAGAGGACAATGTGGAAGGACTCCCATTCGTCTTCGTTGCGGATGAAGCGTTTGCACTGGGGGACCATCTTATGTGGCCATTCCCGATGAGGACCCTCACCCCGGAACAGAGGGTTTTTAATTACCGGCTGGCCAGAGCCAGAAGAGTGGAGAAGAACACATTTGGAATCATAGCCAGCCGGTTCCGCCTATTTCTGATACCCATCCATATGGCGGAGTATAAACTTAATCATCTAATCCTGGCGTGCTGTGTTCTCCATAACTTTTTACGCCAACATTCTGCCAACTATGCTGGCTCAGTTGGGCCTGAGGCTGGAAATCTACATGATACAACCCTGACGGCACTTGAAAGTGGCCGTCCTGGCTTGCCCTCCCTGAGTGCCCGTGATGTCCGGTTAAGATACCTTGAGTTCTTTGCGGGTAGGGGGGCCATCAATATGCCAGACAATTTGTGAAGCATTTATCAAATTAAAAAAAATTAATCTTTGGTAACATTTACTGCTTGTGTTTGTTTTAGCTGATAGCAATGTGTGGAGTCGTGAAAATGGCGTGATTGTGTAACCTTATACAAAGCATTGTTGGCTGTTATTTACTAAAGGCGTAGACACTTTTTGTACTACAAGTGCACTTGAAACTGCACTGAAACTGCACTTGTAGTGCAAAGAGGATTTGCCCTTAGGAAATAACCACCATTTTCTCAGAAAACAGCAATTACATCACCACAAAAGTGTTGTAGCGTTGAGACAATAATGCACACATTCTTGATTAACAAACTTTTTAATACCTGCACAATCACATGTGCATTTAGAAACGGTTTTTAAAACAAACCAACATGTTTGTTGTATAACAATTTTTGGGGTGGCATTATCAAAAATAGAAATGTCCATTTACGATAAAACAGGCCTGTGTAAAACCAACAAGAAACACAAAAAACTTGAACTTACAAAGTTCACATTTGGTAAAACTTGAAGGCAATATCAGACATTAGTATTTAGGAACTGTGTTTGATATTGCATTCAGATGGGGTGAAGTCACCCCTTGAAAAGCCAAATTTGGAAGATGCACACCAATTTACAAATGTCAACATGTGCTAGTTGCCATCACGGGGGATCAAGGGACGTGTTTTGGGGGAGCAACCCCTTCCTCACAGCTACTTTATTATTGAGGAAGGGGTTGCACCCCCAAAACGCGTCCATTGATCTCCCGTGATGGCAGATAGCACATGTTGGCACACTGTGTGCATCCTCCAAATTTGGCTTTTCGAAACATCGCTCAAAAATTTAAAAGATTGGAGCACACAAAAAAAGATATTGATTTTGTGGGGTTTTAAATTCGCCCCAAAACATCAATGATGTTATTATTTTTTTGAATCACATCATTGATTTTTTTCTTGAGGTTTTCCAATTCTAAATTACACCCCATGATCTCCCCGATCAGGATCTGGGCACTTTCTGATGTGAAAGGATCTCGATCCACAACATCACGATCACCTAAAAATAGAGAAACCAAACAAAAACAGGTATCAAAAAACTGCCAGCATCCATCTCTTACCTGAGTCTGTGGTCGCAGACACTCACCTGTTGTGGTGCCTATTTCCACAACATCTTCTTCCTCCTCCTGCTCAGCTTGGGTTGGGGGTATTTCACCTTCTTCCAGAGGTTGGGGGTCTCTGGTCTCCTCAGATGAGAGGTGTCCTCCGAGTCTTTTCTCCCCTATGTAAAACAAAAATGGTATAATTAGCACACAGATATTTGATGGCAGAACTATAAATAGGAAACATTGCTTGGAAGTGGGGTACAATTGTCAATTTTTGAAGAGTTCCAAGATGTAGGTTTTTTAGTGTCCTTTGTCAAACTGCAATACTTTACCTGTTTTGTACAAGCTTCACAGATGGAGACCCCCCTATAGTATACACTGGAGCACCTGTGTGCCCCACCTAATAAAAAAGGGTGTTCTTGTGTCCCACACTAGTGCTCCAGTGTCCAGATGTGAAAACAGCTGCTGAGTGTCCTTTCCTTACACAGAATCTAGTTTGCATTTCATTCTAGTAACAAACCCATCTACACAACCAAATATTTTGCATCCAAGTAGGCCCTAAAAAATGTAGGAAAATGCATATGGCCTAAACAATGGTGTTTTATAGGCCGAAAGAAAAATGTTTGATACGAACGAATAATGGGCCCATGAACATTAAAATTGACATTTTAAACTGTACAACACTTAAGAAAAGCATATGGAGCAGCACGAACGTAATAAAGACAAAAAGAATAGGAACACAGCACAACTACTTACTTTTTTGTAGCACTCTCCGGATCTTTCTGTACTGCTCGGGCTCTCTTAATTTCAGGTCCGACCACCACTTCCTGAGCTGATCTTTCGATCGTCGTACCCCGAAATTCCTGTGCAGACTTTTGACCACTTTCGCAATGATCTTGGCCTTTCTGATATTGGGGTTGGGGTAAGGTCCATACTTTCCATCATAGTCAGCCTTCTTCAGGATGTCGACCATCTCCAACATCTCCCCAAAGGACATATTTGTGGCCTTAAATCTTCTCCTTCTGGATCGGGACGTGTCCGGATCCAGGCTTTCCTCCTCCTCCTCCTCGTTCCTGTAATTAGCAGGCACCTGCTGTGTATCCGCCATGTGCTCTTCACCCACTGGGCCGAAGGAAAAGGGGCGGGGAATAGACTAGAAAGAACGTCAGGGGTGGGCGGAGTTACACGCATGCGCAGTGTGTATAAAGCGTACCACACGTGCGTATTACGTACGATCTGTGAGCGGAGGAAGGAGCATTGGAGGCGCCGATCGTAAGAACGAAGGTAAGAGACATACTTGTGCCTATACTGCTTCTACATTGAGGCCTATATTGTAACAAGATTAGTAGAGTTTGCCCTGACATTAGGGTTTGTCTTGTGTTGTGTCTTGCAGTGAAAATGGATATCTTACAAGATAGTGACTTCATGGCAATATTCATTGACATGTTCAGGGAGCTGCCTTGTCTGTGGGAGATAAACCACTCACATTACAGGAACCAAACAAAGAGGAATGCAGCGCTGGATCAATTGTTGGAAATTGTGAAGCAGGTGATCCCCACAGCAGACATCACATATTTGAAGATCTTAACTGGTGGCCTGAGGAGCACATATATAAGGGAGCGCCATAAAGTCCAGGATTCGCAGAGATCCGGAGCAGCAGATGACATCTATGTCCCCAGGATGTGGTACTATGACAGGCTGCATTTTCTGGCAGGCCAGACTGAACCCGGGCCATCACTCTCCAGTCTTCCTTCCATGCTTCCTTCCACCCCAGCTGAGGCTTCTGACGCCCAACCTGGGCCTTCCAGGCAACAACATGTGGAGGAGCCCAGCTTGAGCCAGGTATAACATTCCTCTAAATATTGCTGGTTGTCCAATCAATGATGTTAACTAGATGTTAGTTTGGAGTACTAATTTCTGATTGTGATTGATGATGCAAAAACTAAAACCATGTCCCTTTTTCATACACAGGGAAGTCTCAGCCAGGAGGTGGCCGGGCCGAGCTGGCTGCCTGATCTGCAGGTCCCTCCCCTACACCTGGAAAGAGAAAGTGGCAGGAGGAGGAGTGCCCTAAAGGAGGCTGCCATAGGCCTCTTTTGGAGGGCTAAAGAGGCCCTGGGAGCACCACAGACCGTGGAGGATGACTTCGCTGCCATCATTGCCTCTAAAATGCAGAGGGGATGGAGGAGGGACAACAACTCATGTGTGAGTTGTTAATATTGGAGGCTCTTAATAAAGGTTTGAGGGCCCAAATTACACCTGATACACACCTTTGTGAACTCACACATGGTCCTCCTCCTCCTCCTGCAGGTCCTCCTCCTCTTCCTCCTTCTCCTCCAGGTCCTCCTAGTCCTCCTCCTCCTCCAGGTCCTACTCCTCCTCCTGCCACATCTCCAACAGCAGAGCCACAGCGTGGAAGGAAGCGTGGAAGGAAGACCAGAAAGTGAGGACCCTGGATCCAGTCTGGTCGGCCAAAAGATGCAGCCTCTTGTGGTACCACAGCCTGGGGACACAGATGTCATCTGCTGCTTTCCGGATCTCTGGGACTTCTGGACCAGACTGCCCTCCCTTACATATGGACTCCTCAGGCCACCAATTTTGATGTTCAAGAATTGATGTCTGCCCTGGGGGTCCCAGGCTTCGCTAATTTCTCCTGTTTATCCAGCGTTGCCTCCCTCTTTGTTTGGTTCTGAGCCCTTAATAAAGGATTTTTGGTTTAAATTATACTTGCCTATGTGTGTTTTATTTCAAAAAGGACAGTTTGTTTGTGAGGATTCAGGTACATTTCAAAAATACAATGTGAAATTAACAAGGGACACCAACAACAAACAATCTCCTTGAGATTAAATAATAAAAGATATCAATGGTGTTGTGGTAACTTGACACACAAAACACACACAAAAATAGTCTGGAGTAAAACTAAAAATAACATTAAACAAAGATCAGCCTTTGAAAAACTACAAACATAAAATCGAAAAGAAAAATGGCTTTAAATCAAAAAAAAAAAAAAAAAAATTAAAATTTGTATGATGTGACAAATAACAATATATTCAGGGAATCCCAAGGAAAAAAAAAAAGTTTGTAAGAAGTGTGTGTGAATATGAGCAGCAAAACTACTTAATTCTTGTCACATTATAAAGAAGAAGAGAGTGCACTGTATTAAACCCTTTTTAACATTGCAGCGTGACGAAAGTGCTGTATCCATTGCGAACGCTAAGTTTACCAGACCGAGCTGTTCCGTGTCGGAATTTCTTCTGAGCATGCGTGGCACTTTGTGCGTCGGAACAGGCCACACACGGTCGGAATTGACGCGATCGGACTTTGTTGTCGGAAAATTTTATATCCTGCTCTCAAACTTTGTGTGTCGGAAAATCCGATGGAAAATGTCCGATGGAGCCCGCACACGGTCGGAATTTCCGACAACACTCTCCGATCGGACATTTTCCATCAGAAAATCCGACCGTGTGTACGGGGCATTAGATGCCATTGATATACTAATTAAGAAAACCGCGCTAGGGAACCTGAATGAAGAAAAAAGATTGTAGCTGCACCAATAAAACACCAATATCCGTGCAAAATATTCCAATAATTCTAAAAGGTGCGCTTACAGTTTGTAAGCACAAGTGATGTCATTAAATAAAAACATGTGTATAAATAAATTGAATTTGCATGAAACAAAATATTAAAGAATAAAAAAATAAAAAATAAACAATATATGAAGTGTACATTATCGTGCCAAAATACACATGTGAAAAAACTCAAATATCAAAAATGGTCACAACGGTTAAACATCAATCAAGATAAGGTGTGACAATGATGAAAGTATCTATTAGTGGTGAAATAATGCAAAGGTAGTGAACATAGTCCATATAATAAAACAGCAAGAAAACGTTCATGAAAACAGGGAAACACATCCACTTTCCATCAGGACGTACTCCATATGATTGAAGAAAGAAAAAAAGAAGTGACTTCCTATTAAAGTGAATCCAAGAAAAAGTGATAAAGGTGGACCCTTACCCTCGATGGTGGACCCCCCTATTAGCGAGGTCTTGCGAGCGAGCAGATTTAGCCCTCTGCAGGGACCGTGTGGTGATAGCGTCCACAGCAGCTGACACGTCCAGCGTCTCCAATCTGGTCTGATCCAAGTCGTATGCCTGGAGGGGGGAGAAGCGCCCACTTGCCCCCAAGGTGGTGGATAAAAAGACAAAAAGAGCTCCAATGGTATAGTATGTACTGAAATTCCTCCTCAGTGAAGCTACCAGATCCAGATCAAGACCAAAACATATCCTGCTCAGGGTAAGGGTCCACCTTTATCACTTTTCCTTAGATGCCATTGCAAATATATTTTTCCAAAATTATTGAGCCACCGGGCAATCCCACCATATGTGGAAATGTGTGCCTGATGAAGAGCAACCTCTGAAACAGTTATTGGGATAGGGGAGGGGCCAGGACGGAGCACGGAGCCTTTCACTCCACTGAGATGAGATGCACAGCTTATCCCTCCTGACAGGCAAACTTTGAGGCAAACTTTGAAGACTGTTTTCAGCACCTTACAAATGTGAGTGCCCTAATGTGGGGAGCTTTTATTCCAATAAACATTTAAAAACGATATCACACTATCCAGTTTTTCTTTTTCTTTTACTTTATTCCTGACTGTGGAGCTGCTGCTGAATACTGTGTATCTGGATTCCATCACTGAGCCGTGGGATGGCTCATAAGCGTGTTTAGATTCAGTCTCACAACTGAGTCGCACGCTCTGAGGTGAGCAGCTGTCCCCGGGAGGGTCACTGGATGGCACTTGAGCATGGAATTCTGAGCACTAAGATTAATGCACGCACGTTGGATTTTTTATGAACTGTTTTTATGGACTTTATGTGCATTTCTTTCATAAATTGGACTTTAATAACCATGTATCACATCTGGGATTTGATATTCACACTCATTGTGTGGCACTTGGCACTTTGTTGTATTTTTTGCACTTATCACTGTGATATTATTTACATATATTTTTTACAGGGTAAAATTCAGATTATATAAATAATTTTTCATTTATTATATATACAGTTAGTAGTTTAATCATCGCTACTCTTATTCTAATGGTATACATCTAGTATATTATTTACACATTGCACCTTATAATCACTTTAAATTTTATTTTTTTTCTACATATATCCTTTGTGCCTTGCTGTGGCTGGATAAGCCACTTATGCAGTATTTTCAGTATACCTCATTTGCATTAATGATCTCCAGATTGACATTTTCACCTTAGCGCAGCGTAACTTTTGTATACAAGTTATTGGGATAGGAAGGAGTAAATTTTGCTATTCTAGCTGGTACCAAGTACCACCTTGCCAGAACTTTGAAGTTGGTTTCCAAAGCAAAGCAATTAGGAGATGATGATTTGGTAGCTAACCAAATATTAGACCAGTCATTGTTGTCAAATATTCGTCCCATATCCTGTGCCCATTTAACAGTATAAGAAGGAAGTTTCTCGTTAGGATTAGTAATGATAATCTGGTACACACATGAAATCAACCATCTAGCATGTGGGTCACTTATATAAATATGTTCGAATTGGGACATTTGATTAAGTGATGTACTTATGCTAAGGAGAGATGTGTAGAAATTCTTAATTTGCAAATAACGGAATATTTCATTGTTTGAGAGCCCGTGATTTGTACATAACATAGGAAATGTTTGAAGATTATCGGTAGATAATAGCTTTTAAAGTCTAGTCAAATTTTTAGAAGACCACGCAGAAAAAGATTTTGGAAATTTCCAGGCAGGGTAAAAGGCTGGATTTTCCAAGAAAAGAGAGGGGGGGATTATGATTTGATCTGAGACCATGTGAGCTACCAAACCTATCCCAAATAACCAATGAATGTTTCGTGATGGGGTTGGTAAGATGAGATCTATATTTTGGTAGAATTCATAGTAAATTGGCAACTGAGATGGGATCACAGTTGATGGATTCAATAGCTATCCACACGGGTATGTCCTCAGTAAATGATATTTAGTTAATATTGATAATTGACTAGCATAGTAATAAGAGGAAACTTTGGTAGCCCTAACCCCCCCACAAGATTTTCTAAGATATAAAGTGGATTTAGGAATATGTGGTTTAACATTATCCCAAATAAAAGACATAACTCTATGTTGCGTGAGATGTGAGAAGTATGATGGCAGAGAAACAGGAAGTACCCTATACAAATATAAGAACTTCGGCAGTATTGACATTTTTATAGCATTTATCCCAACTATGATAATGGTAACGAGTACCATTGTTTCATTAAGGCTGTAACTTGTTTTAATAAAGGTAGATAATTGGCTGCAAAAAGCTCAGAAAGTGAGGGAGTGAGGTGCACCCCTAAATATGGTAATTGATGATTAACCCAATTGAATGGTAAAGAGGTTTGAGCCTGACGCAGGTCGGATTGTTTTATAGAAACATTCAGTGCATTTGATTTGGCGTGGTTTATGAAGAGTCCGGATATGTGTGAAAATGTATCTAATATATTGAGAAGGTTTGTGAGGATGAGATAAGAAAATAAGTATATCGTCCGTGAAAAGACAAAGTTTGTGATGGCGGCCACCTAATTCAATACCTTTGATATCTGGGTTGGATCTGATTAATTGCGCCAAAGGTTCCATAAGTAGGACGAAAAGCAATGGGGATAAGGGACAGCCTTGCCTTGTGCCTCTCCTAATATCCAGCATTGTTGATTTGTAACCAGCGTATTTGATATATGCCTTGGGATTATTATAGAGAGAGGAGACCCAAATAAAAAATGTTTACCAAAACCCCATTGTTGGAGCGTATATTGCATATAAGGCCATGTGACTGAGTCAAATGCCTTTTGGATATCCAGAGATAGAAGGCACGTTGGGATACATCTAGATTTGGCAGCTTGGTTGAGTAAAAGAGCTCTTCTAATATTATCTCCTGCTTGTATCTTGGGTATGAAACCTGTTTGATCTCGATGTATTAGGTGGCCTATGAAATTGTTCAAATGTGAAGCAAGAATCCTCGCTAGTAATTTAATGTCTAAATTGAGGAGGGAAATGGGGCGATAGTTAGACCAGGAAGTGGTGTCAGAGTGTGGTTTGGGTAACATAACTATGATAGATGTTAATGACTCAGGATGAAACAAATGGCCTGCCAAGAGAGAATTAAGTGCTCTGGTTAAGACTGGAGTTAAAATGTGCTCAAAATTTTTGTAGTATGATGCCGAAAACCCATCAGGGCCCGGCCTTTTATGTAATTTCAATTCTTTAATAGCAATCTGAACTTCATTAGTTGTAATAGGGCGCTCAAGTCTTTCTCGCTGTTCAGTATTAAGAGTGGGGAGCTCAATTTTAGAAAATAGTTTATTTGCGTTAGTCTGATTAAAATCAGTCGCGGGGGAGTATACTTTAGCTAGATTAGAACAAATACCTCTAGTATTTTAACCGGATTACTAGTATATGCGTCACGGGAAGTTTTCAACCTTATGGAAGACCTTATGTGGTTTATTGATTTTAAACTCCTGGCCATAGGGGAGTCAGGTTTATTTGCTTTAAGGTATTGTATATGTTGGTGTTTGCATAGAAGTTTGTCTGCTGAATCTGTTAAGAATAAATCTAAATCTAGGCGGGCTTTATCTAGTTTGGCATTAGTAGTGGAATTCTGGGATGACTGAAGTGCAGTATGACAAGAGTTAAAATTAGCTTCCGACTTTGCAAACATAAGTTCATGTTCTCTTTTAAGTTTTGTTGTTTGCTGTATCAATTTGCCCCGAATGACAGCTTTATGAGCTTCCCATAATGTAAGGTCTAAAATATCTCTGGTATTATTAGAGAAAAGATAATCATTTAGTGCTCCTTCGATCTCAAGACGATGGACAGGGTTAGCTAATGTAGAGTCATTTATATACCAAGTGGTATCATGTGACCTGGATATAGTGGAAGCAATAATGGTGTATATTGCACAATGGTCTGACAATATAAATGGGAGAATGTTAGAGGATAAAATTTCAGGAATTATACTTGAAGGGACTAGAATATGGTCAATGTGAGAAAAAGATTTATGCGGATAGGAGTAATGTGTAAAACGCCTACTAGTAGGATTAATTTCATGCCACGAGTCTACCAAACTGTGTTTGGTAAGTAAATGTTGAAGGTTTAACTTGTTGGAGCTAGTGATAGGGGTTGAGGGAGACTTATCCAAAAAAGGGAATATTGTTGTATTTGAATCTCCACATAGGATTACAGTACCCATTTTGTGTGTTTCAACCACTTGGAAAAGATGGGATAAGAAAGCTTCTGTTTTTTTATTTGGAGCATAGTATGATACTATTGTAATAGAAATATCCGATAAGTAACCAGTGAGAAGTATATATATTCCCTCTGGATCTTTAAGTTGTGTTGATAGAGTAAATGGCATGGTGCGGTGAAATCCTATAAGAGTCCCGCGTTGTTTAACTGTGGTAGAGGCAGTATAAAATTGTGGGTATGAGGGAGAAAGAAATTTAGGGGAAGATTTATCAGTGAAATGGGTTTCCTGCAAGCAAATTATGTGTGCTTTCTTGGCTGAAAAGGATCGCATTGCTTTTGTGCATTTATGTGGAATATTAAATCCTTGTACATTTAGGGATAAAATGTTTATGGGAGCCATAACAATTCTAAATTGACTATCATAAGATAAGAAATATGGCCTAAAACTAGAGTAATTGTCATCACCTGGAGAGAGAAAAGAAGAAAAGAAAAGACAGAATAAGGATAAATAAAGTTTGGTCGAATAACCCTAATATAAAAGTACTTAGATATTAAGTAGTGAAAAATCACTAGGGTGTGGGAGCAACTCCTAGGAGTAATCAAAAGACTCCCAGGGACTCCAAAGCCATCATCAGAACCCCGCATAATAATAGCAAGGGTCTGAAGGTGGCAAAAGGGGGCAGCAAGTAGTTCCAAAAAGGATGAATGCCACCAGAGAACCACAGGAACCATAAGATATGCATCTATACATTATAATAACAAATGTGATTATAAATAAACAAACTGTCCAAGCCTTAATCAACCAGGAAATTACCTCATTAGTAAATAAAAAAAAAAAAAAAAAATTTTTAAATAAATAAATAAATCATTAAATGATTTATACTCAAGGAGGCCATGAAATTAAAAATATGGTATCTTAGAAATTAAGTCACTTTAGACAGTAAATAGACCTGTAGATCTGAAAAAAAAAATATATAAGTGAGTGAATCAAGAAATATATGAAAATCAGTCAGTCGAATCTTCGGTATTAGGAATTGGATTTTCGAAGCGACGACGCTTATGCAAATTCTGGCGAGGAGAAGTAGATGGGTTCAGGTCTGCTGCTGTATTTTGTTGAGGGGATCTGGAAGCTGATCTTCTATGGGATTGGTCTTTAGATGGGAGTTGGTCCGTAAGGCCCAATTCTAGCAAGGCCGGACTGTAAGTCCTCTGAAGAGTGACAGACATATCTGGTTTCTAAATGTGTGAATTTGAGAGAAAAAGGAAACCCCCAATGATAGGTAATGTGATGATGTTGAAGTATTTGTAATTGGGTTTTAAGAGCATGTCTTTTAGCCACTGTAATAGGAGATAAGTCTGCAAATAGCTGATAGACTTGACCCTGGAAAATGAGGGAATCTTTTCCTCTAGCTGCTGCAAGCAATTGATCTTTTGTGCGATAGTAATGCATTTTAGCAATTATGTCCTTAGGAGGGCCATTTGGTTTGCATGGAGCCAATGCTCTGTGCCCTCTGTCCATTTCTAATCTCTCCACAGGAATGCCAGGTTGTAATTCCTGATATAGTGCGGTGATAGTGGCTTGCACATCCAGGACAGACTTATGTGTTAGGTCCCATATTTTAAGTACGTTACGTGTCATAGCATGTGTGTTTTCCCCTCGTGTTCTATATTGCGGTGGGATCCAAATAATTCTACTCAACCATGTGTGGCTCATTGTGTTCTCAATTTGTACCCATCTTTTTTCATTTACTACCTTACCCATTCCATTACCCGTGAAATTAACACCGCGTTATAGTATTTTTGCAGATCTGATACTTTTAACCCCCCTTGCGCTTTATCTCTCCTTAATACTGAAAATGCAATTCTTGGTTTACTGTTCTGCCAGATGAACTTAGATATAATATTTTTTAATGTTTTAAAATATGTCTGAGGTAGTGGAATAGGTAACATTTAAATTTGTACATGATTTTCGGTAGTATTACCTAGACATGTGCACACTGAAATATTTCGTTTCGGAATTTCGTTTACGTCCAAAAATAAATTTATTTAGTTACTCCCGAAATTCGTTTTTATTTATTTTGTTTCATTAAAAAATGCATTTGTCTGAAAATCCAAAATAATTAAAGGTCAAATCTGTCATTGAAGGCTTATGGTGTCTGTCGAATGTTCTAAGAAGATTCGACGGAGCAGCTAAACTGTACGTCGCCGCAATTGTACATTTCCGGTCGAATGTTCCGCCTACAAGCTATAGTAGAATTCTAATGTTGTATGACACTAGTAATAATTCTATTTATTAACCTCCCTGGCGGTATTCCCGAGTCTGGCTCGGGGTGAGATTTCAGTACCAAAAGCGGTAACCCAGAGCATCACAGGATCCAGGAAGAGCTTTCTTACCTTGTCCCCTGGATCCTGTGATGTCTCCCCGCTGTGATCTGCAAGCCGCACAATTCACAGTGCCAAGCTCCGTTCCCTGCGAGTATGCGACGCACGGGGGCGGAGTTAGGTGCCAAATTCAAAAAGTAATATACAAAGTAAGATACAGTATACTGTAACAGATTACAGTACTGTATGAAATAATTACACATCCCCTTTGTCCCTAGTGGTTTCTCCAGTGTCCTGCATGCAGTTTTATATTATAAATACTGTTCTTTCTGCCAGGAAACTGGAGATTGTCCATAACAACCAAAAAATGTCAGTTTACGTCAAAAGTGCGTTTAGACCAGCTAGAAAACAGTGATAATAAATTAGAATCACTTGCAGAATTGAGTGATAGTGATTCGTGGGGAAATTCATCATCAAACACTAAAAGTAATGACAGCGACAATTCTGCAACTGAGCAAATTTCAGTGTTTTTGATTTGATTACATTATTGAATAATTTTTATTATTATTATTATATTATTATTTGTTATAATTATTTATAGTTATTTATTATATTATAATTTATTATTTTGTGTTTCAAACTTTACCATACCCGTTTCCATGCAAAATAATGGTACCGCTTTCAGCACCTAAAATCTGAAATAATAATACCACCAGGGAGGTTAATTATTATTACTAGTCAACCAACATTAGAATTCTTCTATAGCCTATGGGCGGAGAATTTGACCATAAATGTCCGCTCGTGGCGACTGCTTCGTCGAATCTTCATGTCGAATCTTTTCTCTCTATGTCGAATAATCTTGGACTAATAGAGTTAGGTTAGGCACATTCGACCTTTTTTGCTATTGTCTCTATAATATCTAATCTTTTCTCTCTATGTCGAATCTTTTCTCTCTATGTACAATAATCTTGGACTAATAGAGTTAAGGTTAAGCACATTCGACCACAGGTTCGATGGACACAGATCGCTATTGTCAGCGTCATGTCGAATCTCCTATCTATATCAAACTGTTGTCGCAACGAAAACAAAAATAAAGCATTTGTTTATGTCGGATCTTTCGGTTTTCGGATTCTGCATGTTCGTTATCGTTTATTGAAAACGATAATGAAAATACCCGAAATTCGGACGAAAATGCATTTGGACGAAAATGAATGCACATGTCTACTATTACCATCTTTATGGTGTTTATTCTACCTATCCATGAAAGGGGTCTACTTACCATTCTTTTTATTTCTGTTTTTATTTCATTTAATAATGGGATATAGTTTGCCTGGTATAGTTTCCCAGAGGACGATGTCAATCTTATTCCTAAGTATTTTATTTCTGTCTTCCAGCTAAATTGGAATTCCTGCTGTAAGAACTTTTCTTCTTGTTTATTTACGTTTATATTTAGGATTTCCAATTTAGAAGACTTTATTTTTAAATTTGATAGATCCCCATAAGCTTTCAATGTCTTCATTAGGTTAGGCATTGTGATCCTAGGGTTAGAAATATAAACCAGTACGTCATCGGCGTAAGCTTCTATTTTATGTTCTTCTGCTCCAATCTTTAAGCCTCCTATGTCTGGATTGTTCCTTATGGTAGCTAATAAAGGTTCTAGTGATAATACAAACAGTAGGGGTGACAAAGGGCACCCCTGTATCATTCCATTATACATTTCGAACAAAGGTGATAGTGTGCCATTAACCTTCACTTTTGCGGTAGGGTGTTTATATAACACTTGGATCCATTGGGCCATCCTTGGGCCCATTCCCATAGCTTCTAAGGTACTCATCATAAATCCCCAGTCTACCCTGTCAAATGCTTTTTCTGCGTCAATCGACAGGAGTAGACCCAGGGCCTTTTCCTCTCTTATTTTTTGAAGTAGGAGCAATGTTCTCACCCCATTGTCTCTGCCTTCTCGCCTGGATATAAACCCCACCTGATCCGTAAGTACCAACTCCGTCATCAAATCTTTCATTCTAATAGCTAATACCTTTGCAAATAATTTTGTATCAGTATTAAGCAAGGATGTTGGTCTATAACTTCCCTTCTTTGGAACAATAGTAATTACAGCTGACGGGGCTTCTCTTTCCATCTCATAGTTTGTTCCTAATCCATTCATATATGAACAGAGTCTGGGTACCAAGTTTAATTTAAATTTTTTATAATAATAGGTCGTAAACCCATCTGGACCTGGACTTTTTCCTTTTTCCGATTCTTTTAGAGCCCTATTAATCTCTTCCTCTGTTATGGGTGCTTCCAATGTACTACACTTATTCTCATCTATTTGAGGTAATCTGGCATTTTTCAACCACTTACCGACCGCCGCACGACGATGTACGTCCAAACTTTGAACGGGGATATCGTTGTTATGGCAGCAGCTAGCTGCCATAACCCTGGTATCCCCGTTTTCGTGCGGCGGCCGGCTTTCAGATAAAAGTGGTCCCTGTGGCGGATTCGCCGCAAGATCACTTTTATTGGTGGCGGGAGAGAGGCCCCCCTCCCGCCGCGATCTGGTGCCCTCCGCCGCTTACTGGAGCCATCGCATCCTTCTCTGTAGTGTGCCTGGAGACGAGTGAGGCTAAGATTACGCCCACTCGTCTCCATGACACTGCTGGGCGGAAGCGACGTCAAAACGTCACTTCCGTCCACGCCTCTTAAAGGCACATTTTTTTCAATGTCATTTTTTTAAATGACTTTTTTTATTGCATTTTCGTGTAAATATGATATCTGAGGTCTTTTTGACCCCAGAGCTCATATTTAAGAGGTCCTGTCATGCTTTTTTCTATTACAAGGGATGTTTACATTCCTTGTAATAGGAATAAAAGTGACACAATTTTTTTTTTTTAAAACAGTGTAAAAATAAATAAAATCATGTAAAATAAATAATAAAAATAAAAAACAAAATTTTTAAAAACCCCCTGTCCCGACGAGCTCGCGCGCAGAAATGAAAGCATACGCGAGTAGCGCCCGCATATGAAAACGGTGGTCAAGCCACACATGTGAGAAATCCTCTTTACCGCAAAATATGCAACTTGTAGAATTTTTTAAACATCGCCTATGGAGATTTTTGAGGGTAAAAGTTTGACGCCATTCCACGAGCGGGCGCAATTTTGAAGCGTGACATGTTGGGTATCAATTTACTTGGCGTAACATTATATTTCACAATATAAAAAAAATTGGGCTAACTTTACTGTTGTCTTATTTTTTTATTGAAATAAGTGAATTTTTTCCAAAAAAAAGTGCGCTTTTAAGACCGCTGCGCATATACGGTGCAAAAAAAAGTATTGCAATGACCGCCATTTTATTCTCTAGGGTGTTAGAAGAAAAACCATATATAATGTTTGGGGGTTCTAAGTAATTTTCTAGCAAAAAAACCTGTTTTAAACATGTAAACACCTAAAATCCAAAAGGAGGCTAGTCCTTAAGTGGTTAAAAACTCTTTTATCTTTTGCGCTCTTGCTATTTCTTGTTGCCCTTTTTGTTTTATTGAGTATTGAGAGCCATAATAATTCTGGAACACTTTCGCTATTTCTGTTGTTGGAAATATCATCTCTCCCTTATTACTCTGTATTCTTTCAATATAATTTAATGACTTTTTTTTCAACAATCTTGCCAGAGGTTTCCCCGTTTATTTCCCCACACATATCTCTCCCTTGCGACTCTATTGAAATACCGTCTAGTCTCTTGTTCAAGTAATTCTTTTAATTCATCTCTTTTTATCACCAATGCCCGGTACCACTCCCCTTCTCTCTTTTTTTATGCCTTTGTTCCAATTCATGGATTTCTTTTATTAATACTTCCATCTTTTTTTTCCTTTCCTTTTTTTTTCTTGATCTTATCTCCATCAGGATGCCCCTAATATAGGCCTTATGGGCCTCCCAAAGTGTGGCCTCTGTTACCTCCTTAGTATCATTTATTTTAAAATAATGTTCTATTTCTTCCTTTATTTTCTCTTCTTCATCTATGTTCTGTATTAGATCTTCATTAAGCCTCCATGCATATGGCTGTTTTTGGGCCCCTGGTATCACCATTTCCATGGTCACCAGGGAGCGTTGTTATTTCGATGCTCGTCTTGACCAACCATTCCAATATCCTCAGTTCAATCATTATATAGTCAATCCTTGAGTATGTCGTGTGCACAGGGGAGTAGAACATATAATCCAGTGTCTTTGGGTGCTGTGCTCTCCATATGTCCAGCAGTTGACATTGAAACTATTTATTTTTTATTGCTTTCAGTTGTACCTTTCTAGTCCCCTGTGCCCGCGATGTACTATCCAAATTGGGGTCCATGCAGAAGTTTAAATCTCCTGTCATAATCACATTTCCTTTTTTGAAATCCATTAATTTCCCAATGACCAGCCTCAGAAAGTATGTTGGATTCTTATTAGGGCAATAAATATTTGCCAAGGTACACTTCATATTGTATAGTTTACCTCTTCAAAAGAGGTATCGTCCTTCCGGATCTGTTATCCTTTCCTCCAATATGAACTGTGTACTTATGGCAAATCCAATAGCTACTCCCTTTGCTCTTCTTGTTATAGAGTCACCATAATACCACATTGGATAGTCCCTCGAGATCAACCTTATGTTGTCCTTGTGGGACATATGCGTCTCTTGAAGGAATACAATCCCTGCTTTGTACTGTTTAAGCTCCTTTAATATCCCATGCCTTTTTGTTGGTGTATTGAGCCCTCAGATATTATATGAGATAAATCTTATTGATGTCATCTTTGGTCATAGTGTGCTCTTTCTAGGCTGACTGGGCACCACATAATCTACTTCATGTAATAGCCTGGATGGGGTTCTCCGGGACCCTCTTTTTTCCTCCCTTTCCCTCCCAGCCCCCCCCTCCTCTCCACTCCAGCCTCCTGCAGTCCCAGAGCCACGAGTAAAAACGCATTCCTCCATTTCTGCCAGTGGCCCTCTAATCCTGGGGTGAGACTCAAATCACCCCCCCTCTGCCCCCTAAAAGAAAGGCTGGGAGCGCCCTAACCACATGAACGTCTCAGACCTCCGTCCCCCCCTCACCCCCCCACCGCCCATCCCCTCCCCTCCATCTCCGTACCCCATCCCCCCAATCTTTTCACTAGAGGTTTCCACTCCTATTCTTCTACAGTTCTGCACTGTTCCTCTTGAACTCTATCTATCTTAAACGCATCCTTCAATACAGTCCCATTCTATTTAGTTTATAGGAAAATCTTAAATCTCTGTTTTATTTCTAAATTTAAGTCTTCCTTGCGACTCTATGCGTTTTTTGCCATATTTCTTCTTCTGTCATTGTTGAAGTTACTTCTTTATTTCATCCTGGGATGTCCAGAACTTGTAAGTCTAATTTGTTGCCAAATTCTAAAAGGTCTTCTGGGTCTCTCAATCTTATTGACCTTCCATCCTTCTTGCCGATTAAACATGCCGGGAAACCCCAACTATATTTAATATTTTTTATTCGCATTTGCTCCACTAGGGGTTTAAGGAGTCTTTGTCTAACCAGCATCTCTGGCGCCAGGTCTGTAAAAATTTGAAGGTCTACTCCCTCATATTTTAATGGCAGTCTTCTTCTCATTTTCCTCCAAATTTGTGCTTTTTCTTCGTATAGTTGGAATCTTACAATGACGTCTCGGGGGAGATCTGCTGATATATTTTAGGGTTTCCTAATCCTGTGGACTCTTTCTATTCCCAGACGCTCCTCAGGTGTTTTATGCAAAATGGGGTTAAATATTTTGTTCATAATTTCGCTTAAATCTTCTCCTTTTTCTTCTGGTAGAGTTCGGATCCTTAGGTTCTGCCTTCTATTTTGATTCTCCTGATCTTCTAGTTTATATAGCATTCTCCTCTGTTCCCATTGCATGTCTTTGACTTGTTCTTTTATTTTTATAATTTCTCGGGCTTGTTTATAGGTTTTATCAGTTTTTCCTTCCGTTTCCTCTACCGGGTCAAAAGCTGGCCCAAATCAGACCGTAGTGTGGAGAATTTAGTTTTAATAAAATTTTCCAATCTCAGGAACATTTATTGAGTTTATAGCGCTACACTTTTATCTTTTGTTGTTATTTTTACCCTGAGTCTATAGGTGTGTTAGCTGCTATCTCAGTGTTCTTTTTGATCTAGCGCAGCGCTGTACTTACCCTTTTATCCAATCTCAGGAACATGTCTACCATTTCCATTTTTGTTGGCATTTGGGCCCCAGCCCCTTGTTCCCCCATTTTGCTTATATCAAGTTTGCTTTCTGTGCTTATGCTTATATCTTCTCTGGGTTGGTCTAGTACCTCTCCTTTCTTTTTTCCAGGGGCTTTTTTCTTGTCTTTGTTATCTTGTTTTTTCTTGTCTGGTCCTATTTTATCTGGGCCTGGACTCTTTGTGCTCCGTTCCTTTGTCAGATATTATTTAATCGCACTTGTATTTCCGTTATCTTTTGGGGTTTTTGGTTTGTTACTTTTTATGGTTCTACCTTGCATGATGGTCTTAAAGAGTCCCTGTTTACCCAATTCCCCAAGTCTCTACCCAGTGGTCTACTGGTCTCTAACAAAAGAGCATCATTTTTATAGTAGTCCTTTAGGCCACCTCACTCCTTGGCCTTTAATGTAGATTTTATAAATAGTTTTCACATATATTCAGTGACAATTTTACTACTAGTTTGTATGCCCTTTTAAGGTTAATCCTGCAGATTGTATATGCATTTCAGCAGCCCGACGTAACTCTACATTCACAGCCGTGTGTGAGTGAGTTGAGCCTGGGCCTATACCCTCTGTTCAGCTTAGGGGTATATACAACTTTCCAAAATATATCCTTGTCCAAGTCCTATTTTGGAAAGGTTCAAGGACAGTTCCCTATTAATTTCAGGAGTAGTCACTAAGACTTTTCATAGCTTCTAAATTTTTCATATATCATTTCATATAAAGCTTTTCTTAGGCAGCTCCTAGGTAGTCTTAAACATGTTCATTGGCCCAATCATATACTATTTTTCAAAACGATCATACATGAAATCAGAGCCAGTTCACATGCTTTTTTCATTCATGGATCCTGTCTTAATTCATAATTAATTCATAGTTCTTTCAAGTCTGAGACAAGACAAGAATAGAATCTTCATTTTATCATGGAACAGTTCTTTTAGTTAGTTACTTTAAAAGCAGAGCAGATCAATATATCACTCTTCTCACTTCTTATCATTCACCAGGGTCTGACCTCTTTTAATACACCACTGCCTCCTAACAGTTGGCTTCCCATAACAAGGGCAAAAGAGTTCAGATACAGTGTGAGGGGGGGGCAATAGGAGGCTAGGCAACATACAGCCCTTTGGAGGTGATAAGTAGTCAGAGCATGCTATGGTGTACTCGGGGGGGTTGGTGCTGTGGTGTTCTCAAAACTCATTGCATGTCCTCCTCCTCCATTCAGTTTCCAGCATCCACCACCTTCACTTCCCCTCATCCCTCCGTTTAGGCAGACAAACTCCCAGCTCTCCGTTCATCTGTTCCAAACCCACTCACCTTTTAGCTTCCTGCCCGGTTCTCTCAATCCCAGTCAGCCAGCAATTCCATTCACAGGGAGGAGGGGGTTACGAGGGGGAGCATTTGCCTGTAGCTGTTGCTTTACTATGCTCCGTCCATCCCTCCAAGGGCCACCAAACGTTACATCCGAGTGGGGGGTATGGAAGCAAGATCCGGAGGTTGTCTTTCATGGGATGCCGCAGCCTCTCACGCTGCGGGTCTCCCTCTGGACTTCAGATCAGCCTTCCATGCTCCCAGTCGGTGGTGCGGTCAGGCCCCTCCCATAACTCAGGAGCATCACTTCCTCGTCGACCTCCCTTGGGCCTGTTTTAGTGGGGACCCCTAACAGTAAAATTATTTTTGTAGAGTGGGTTGTCATCACCTAATTTGCGCCCCTAACCCGCAAACATTTAGTGCTCCCTGAGTCCCTTCCACTCGTACAGTATTAAAACTCCTTCTGGTAGATTTTTGGATGTGCCACTCTCTTTGTTCTCTTTTCTTTCCCTTTTATCTCCCTCTATCCTAATTTCTTGTTTTTTTCCCCCATCTCGCTCTCTATCCATCTTTCTTGTTATTTCTCTCCCTTTTTCTTTGTTTGATCCCCTCTTTTCCTCTCTCTTCCATGTATTCTCTCTTTTTTTCTTCTTCTCTTGCTCCTTGTTGGGGGGGTGAGTGGCAGTGCTGGTGGGGGAGGGGGGGATCAGTGGCAGTGCTGGGGGGCGTTCTGATCAGCCAAATTAGGTGCTCTTTATTCAAGGTCATCTGCTTAACTGATAGCTATAGTGGGGACTTTTAAATGGCAACTATAATCACAGGCACTGTGTTACTCACTGTGTCTCCGGATCCGCGGTGTCTTGCAGTAGTGACACCTATGCCGACATCAGTAGATGGGGTCTCTTTCATCCCCTACCACTCCAAGTTCCTCACCAGTCAACTGTCTCTAGTCTCCATCCCCAGCCATGCCGTGAACTGAATGGGTGGCCACAGGCACCAGGAAGCCCAGCTGGGAAACCACAGGCTCCAGGGACAGCCCTGCTGGGTGGCCATGAAAAGGCTGGGGGAGGGGCATGGGCTCCAGCAAGAGCCCCGGATTCAGCGACCCCTGGCAAATCTGCTTTCGACCCCCGTAAGGGTCGTGACCCACAGGTTGAGGACCGCTGCTCTATAGTATACCTTCCAGTCATAAATCCCACTAGAAACAAAATTGTTACTTTGTAAAATACATTTTAACTGATATTTGTTTGTTCTTCAGCCCAACACACATAATCTACGATGTTCTATATTATTGACTGGTTACTTTTTATATAACCCTTTTTAAACAAGTTACGAACTAGTTACTTAAAGAAAAGAGAAAACGCAGAAACCGAGGACTTTATGTGAGGACATCAAAATGTACCTCCATCCCCGATATTTGGGTAGTTATAAGCAAAATTTGGGACTTGATATAAATCATGTAGCCAGGAAGGTAGCAGAGCGTAATGATGTCTGGTGGGTATAACATAATTGTGACCATTCGTATTGCATTATAACATAATATAAACAATGTATTACAGTAAAAGTGAGGGAACTTAGATTCCAAAACATAATACATGATAGCAAATTAACATAGCAACGTAATGGTATCACAAAAATGACATCATAAATTCGCCAGACACATTGATATGTGTCTCCACAGTGCTAGATATATACTGTATGCTACCAAATAAAGTATAAACCATGTGTGACACATGATTCCATCCACAATAGGACAAATAAAGAGAGGGAGACAAGAATTTTGGACTTTATATGAGGACATCAAAATGTACCTCCTTCCCCTGCAAATTGAATAAGTAGGAGCAAAGGTCAATGGTCACAAACATGGAATATTCACCAGACCCCATTGTGCCGTGTCATCTCCCTGGCTGCATGATTCATATAAAGTCCCAAACTTTGCTCCTTATTATTGAAATGGTTACTTAATTGTTACATCTTTATATAAACATAACCATACACTGATATTTTCCCTCTTGTTAATGTAATAAACTGAGGAAATTAATCCAGTTCTTGCAGGCTCAAAAATTATAACATTCTTATAACATTAAATTAAACAAATAATTGTATAATAATCCCCCCTTCAGGTCTGGTATGGATTTTAAGGGGAACCCTGCACCAAAGTTAAAAAAAAATGGCGTAGGGGTCCCCCCAAAATACATACTGGACCCTTATCCGAGCACACAACCTGGCAAGCTGCAGGAAAAGAGGGGGGGACGAGAGAGCGCCCCCCCTCCTGAACCATACCAGGCCACATGCCCTCAACATGGGGAGGGTGCTTTGGGGTAGCCCCCCAAAGCACCATGTCCTCATGTTGATGGGGACAAGGGTCTCATCCCCACAACCCTTGCCCATTGGTTGTGGGGGTCTGCGGGCAGAGGGCTTATCAGAATCTGAAAGCCCCCTTTAACAAGGGGACCCCCAGATCCCACACCTCCCCCCTGTGTGGAATGGTGTGGGCTACCAACCACCAAGGAGACGTCCCCAAAATGAGCACACCCCCAGGAATACCCAAAGGGGGAGAGGACACAATTCCAATAGGAGAGTAGGTGGCGGATTTAGAGGGAACTATTCCAATCAGGGAAATTACTACTATCATCAACAGGACACCTCATATCATAGAGGATCTCCAGTTCATTATTATGAACAATCTAATTACCCCAACTATCCTAATTCTTCCTACTACAAACATCCGCCTATATCTACATATAACAGATATTCTCCATTACAGGACCATCGTAATAAGGGAGTTTATCCTTTTCCGAATGCAGAATATGATCCATTCCCTTACAGACATCCACAATCTAATTCCAATTCTCGCCCAACCCAGGGTTTTCACGAGGACCCCCAAGGCAGAAAAAGGGGTCCGGAACCAAGAGAGGGTCCAGAGGAGGGAGGAGGAAACAGAGAAGGAAAGAGAAAGCGTACTTAACTTGCCAAGGGGTGTTTAATCTTAGCAGTACCACATTAACTCAGGATGAAAAAATCATTCTAAACAAGGGCCTAAAATTTGCCCCCCCTGTAGGCTCAATAAATTTAATACGTTTGTAGACATACATAAATACGTTAGAAAAATTAATATTCAATGTTATATTACTTCCAACCCCACAAGGAATGTCGCAAGGGTGGCCACGTCTGGGACGGTACATTCGGGGTTATCTAATCCCTCTCTTTTCAACCCTCCCTTTCAGCTTCCTCCATCTATACATATGTTTAGAGACTTGGTGTTTAAAGACCTTGCCAGAATTCCACTAAAACGTTGTTTTGGTAATTCTTTGCCTCAGGCCGGCTTGAAGTCTTTGTGTGACAACAAGAATAGAAGCTGTACATGAATTCCTGAATAGGGATGGAGTTTATTGTTGAGTTATTAGAATTTGCCACTCAACAAAACTATTTTTGGTTTGACGATCGGTTCTACCTGCAACCCAAGGGGGTTGAAATGGGAGCCAAATTTGCCCCAAGCCTGGATAATTTGTTTATGGCCAAGTGGGAGGAGGATTTCGTCTATGCCATGGATAACCCACAGCTCATACTGTGGGCCCGGTACATAGACGACATCCTCCTCCTATGGGGGGGCACCTCTGAAGACCTGAATCAGTTCTTTTCAGTTCTTAATGCAAACGACAGAGGTATAGCCCTTACCTACGAATCCAGTAAATCCAAAATTTATTTTTTGGATTTGGCCATAGGAAGGAAGGACCAACAATTCATTTTTAGCACTTATTTCAAACCCACGGACAGAAATGGTTATATACCCATTGATAGCTGCCATCACAAGGCATGGCTAAGGTCGGTCCCAAAAAGTAAATTCCTGCGAATACACAGGAATTGTACTGATATTGATACTTTTATGACTCAGGCCTCGATCTTAAGGCAAAGGTTTTTGGAGAAGGGATACAGCCATGTAGAAGTAGACCAAGACCTAAAGTCTGCTCTTGATGTTGACCGTTCTTCATTGCTGGTGGACAAACCACGGAAGGAAGATGGCAACTTTAAATGGTCCTTTCTTACCTCATTTTCAACCCAACATAGACAAATAAAACATATCTTTGAGCAACATTGTGACATTCTGAAGAATGATAAAATTCTAGGCTCTCTTTTGCCTGAAAGGCCTAAAGTGATCTACAGAGGGGTGCCTTCACTTAAAAGTAAATTGGCACCAGCTGTTGTAGATCCCCCAAAAAGACCGTCCTTCCATAATTTGACTAGATTTTAACCATGTAAGAGATGTACACTTTGCCGAGTTAATATTTGCAGTAGAAGGACCAATAAAGAGTTCAGGTTAACAGCAACTAACCGCGTGTATCAAATCAAACACTTTTGCACTTGTACAACTATGAATGTTGTCTACTTAATAACATATCTGTGTGGGAAACAATATGTTGGTTGCACCATAAGATCTTTCACAGTGAGAGTAACGGAACACATTAACTTGATCAAGTCTGGTAGCACCAAACATACAGTACCTCGGCATTATAGACAATATCATGACCGAAACCCTACTGGTACCCAATTTTTGGTTATCGATAAATATATTGCTCCATGGAGGGGAGGAGCTAATCTAAGGGGGGTCTCCAGACTAGAGACATTCTGGATATACGAGTTACAGACCCACTACCCACAAGGCATGAACGTGGAGTGGGACATTAATTTGTTTATCAACCAGTCTTAATAGGAACTATTTTCTTCCTTTTTTTACCAATTCTTTTTATCAATTTTCAATTTTTTATTTTAATTTTTTATTATTTTTTGGTATTGACCTTTTAGTCTCTATCCTATTTGTTATTTATATTATGGGGATGTTGACTTTTCTGCCTGTTTGTAATAATATTTTTTTTTTTTGCATTTTTACTAATGTATATATATATATGTTTGCAACTAATTGACCCCATTTGGATATTGCTATATGGCCCCATATTTTTTATCTAATGTTGAACTTTTTTAATACTGGAACTCACATATAAACATTACCTGGTATTAGATACTGGATCTACACATTATGAGTTTTCATCTAATATATGTTTCCTTATGTGGGTCCAGTATAGTTTTGTTTATTATTTATGTAATTTTAATTTTCCCTTAGGAATATAAATGTGCCTTCGGAATATATATTTTTAAATATTTTTTTTAAAAGTTAACCATAGCCACCAAGGTTGAACCGGGTGATCAATCTGTTCGGCGCCTTATTTACATTGTGGCTTGGTTAAGAAATTTACAGCGTGGAACGCAACGTCTGTGACTTAATTTCAGCATGAATTGCTGTCACATAACTTTCCTCCGGGCGTGGCTTGACTGTCATCTGGGCGGTACGCTGCGGCGCTGTTAAGCGTGCGCGGCGACATCATGGAGCCTCTCTAGAATGAGGCTTGGTATAGTGGTGGTTACAGTGAACTTCCTTTCACTGTTTTATCCGGGCAATGTGCTGTGGCGCTCTGCGACACTGTAGAGTGTACGCAGCGATGTCATGAGGCCTCTTTAGAACGAGGCTTGGTTTAGCAGTGATTATGGTGAATTCTTTTATTGTTTTCATAGAGAAACTCAATACTGATAAAATTATGAATATATACAATATATTTTTGTATATGTATATAAAACTTTTTTTGGGCCAACACACCGGAAGTGATGTAATAATGTTACACTTCCGGTGCCATATAATTTCCAAATAGGGGGTCATTAGTGCTTTATTAGCAGAAACGTGTTGGGTGGACCTACTTACGTACTGCTTTTTTGTTCCTATACATGCCTTTGATGATCGTTATCATGTGAGTTTTTCCTCTTTTTATACAATAAATTTTTTATATTACGGTATCACGCAATGCGAGTATTTCATTTATTTTTGCATGGTTTGTGAATATCAGATCTGAGCCCCCTCTTTGGAGTATTACCTATAAGCTGCTGTACGAGAAACGTTTGCATCAAGTCATCGTGGCTGTCCAAGCAGGTGCACCTTTCCAGTCAGCTGGTTAAAAGTCTTTACGACTTGGGTGGCATACGCCTTCCCAAGTCATTGACATCTGGTAAGCCTCCTTAAGACTATCGGTGGTGGCTTATTTATTATTCCAACTTCCTTTCAAAAGATGTCTGATAAATATGCCTCTGGATATGTGGGATCATCCTCTAATTTTTTGACTCCTTCTTCATATCTGTTGACATCCTTTGGACTTCTGCATGATTGGATCTCTTGTGTTCACAGTGTGGCATACTTTTATATCACTTTAATTTTACTATTTTTTCATTTTTTCACATTTGTATTTACCTTTAGTGTCACTTATTGTGTATCTATATAAGGCTAAATATTCTACTCCCTTATTGGGCATATCTGTATCAACATTTTTTTGTTTGTGTGATAAGTTATTTACTCCATTATTAATTTAATGGTTAATTCACAGTTTATAGCGCTACACTTTACTTTTTTATACTTGTTGCTTTAGTCTATAGCTGTGTTGGCTGCTATTTACACCTTTCTACATAGCGCTGTAATTCTCTTTTTTGTAAAACTGCAAAAGTTTACCACCTATCAGCTATCACTAAGGCTCTACACAATCATTGCATAATATATCATTAGGGTTAATGTACCGAACTAACAATCACCTGCAATGGATCATCTACAGTGATTTCGTCCTTGGAGGAGGGACTGAAACTGCTACACTCCTGGGACATCCAGCCTGACCATTAACCTCTGCAACACTATCCTTCCTTCTAGCTGGACACCCGGGAGGACTGGAAGCTGATGTCTCACAAACAGATAACCACCTCAGACTCACCCTGCAACACTTGCAACAAAAACACTATGGTGCTTAGGAGCTTAAAGCCCACAAATTCACCCCGGCTGTAATGTGCAATACTACTGCTAACGGATTCCTGCTGGGATCCCCCTTTTTATGCTACTACCAATCTGTTTGTTTATTGCTTCTATATGTTGACTTTCTCCTTTATTTTAGCTTTAACTGTTCAAGGTCCTACCTAAAGGCTGTGAAGTGCTTTTTCCTTACTAACAGCTCACCTCCAATCTACCCGCCCTGCTGAACATCTCCTCCTGCTCCTCCCTGCCTGGATTTGAAACATCCCAAATTGAATATGAGTCATCTGAGGTACTGTTCACTCTTTCCCCTCTTTAATACACAGGGTAATTAAGTTTGATTCTTTTAATTTTAACGAGTTAAACCTCCCCGTTAAACGATTGGCACCATGGAAAGAAGCCCTTAAACGCTGACATCCTATGCTTCCAGGAATCCCACTTCCAGGCCTCTAATACCCCAACTCTCAAGCATACACTGTTCCCTTACATCTTATTGGCCTCAGCACCTATAATACAAAGAGGAGTCGGAATAGCTATTAAAAATTCAGTTGTTTTCAACCAACTAGAACTTCATGTGGACTCAGAAGACAGATATCTAATACTAATTTGTGAACTCAACAACAAACTTTAAAAGATCTAACGCTAAAAATAGCATGTGAAAAATTAAATATGAAAACAAATTAAGACAAAAAAACTAAAGCAAGGTCTCATTGAGATACCAGCATAGTAAGTAATCAATGATAAATAGTTGCGTAAAACATAATCATATGGACAATGATAAATAATCATATGTAAAACATTAAAAGTGAAATGTATAAAGAAAAAAGTCCCATAGAATATTAGTCCATGAATAAATAAGAAAATAACACCCATCCGTGAAATGGCAGGAAAAAGCTGGAAAAGAAGGGGTCTCCTCCCTTGGGTGTGTGACTTCACACCTAAGGTGAGTAAATGAATCTGCTTACCAGATGACAATGACTGCTATTACAGCAGTCTCGCCCAGCGCAGGAAAAACGGTCTCCTCAAAACCCAAGCCACAGTACCAGAACAGCAAATAGCAGCGGATGATTCTCTGGAATATAAAACGAGAAACTTCCATAGTGCAGTATGTACAAAAAGGTAATTTATTTAAAATGAAAAAGAATTGCACTTACAATATTACAGTCAGTTAAGAGCGGTGAGGAAACATAAAAGCGGGATTGTGCTGGCTCTGTCTGCTGTACTTCACTTCCTACGCTCGTTTGTTAGCCCATCCAAAAATGTAATGACTTCACCGTCGCAGGCTCCTCCCTACGTGTTTTGTCACGATAGGGCGTCATCTCTCCTTCCTCTCCTCACACTCTGATCTCTCTCATTTCCCTCACAGGTGACGTGTCTCCTCTGTGTCTGGCTGTAGGGGACAGCAAGTCAATAATTCTAGGTATGAATATAAACCCCTCTCTTAAGTCTAGGCTTTAAACTTTGCTTCCCTATTATTGGGCTGATTCCACCATTTCCTGCTTAGGACTCTTGCTGACAGCAGACCCCTCTAAACTGGCTGATGTCAACTACATACCCCTGATAAATAAAATATCCCAAGAAACCAAATGCTTAGCCAGGGTGAAACTAACTTAGTCAGGGTGCTTGGCCTCCTTTAAAATGCTATGCTTACCTCAGATTTTGTACTTGTTCCATACCTTACCCATCCCACTGAAAAAAACACCATTTAAACGCCCTACAGAAAATACTAAAGCAATACTTATGGAAATCTAAATATAGGTGAATGGTGTCACCCCAGTATGGAGTTAAATTGTTAGTGAACCCACATCCCTCGTACAATAGAAAAAAAATCACTCAAAAAGAGTGTGGATCCTCTAGTGGGACTTTAACTTGGGTCACTAAGCACTTGGTGTAGATACAAAGGGAAAGAAGTATTATTTAAAATAAATTATATTTATTATAGAAAAAATATAAAATAAGTAGCTATGACATATGAAAGATTTACATATCTAAAAATTGATGCACATTAAGCGGATGTTGGATATAAACATAAGCCAATAACCAATTCTATTGAAAAAAAGTATTCGACAATAGAGATAACCCAACCCAAATTATTGTTGAATACTTTTTTTCAATAGATTTGGTTATTGTCTCATGTTTATATCCAACATCCGCTTAATGTGCATCCATTTTTAGATATGTAAATCTGTCATATGTCATAGCTACTTATTTTATATTTTTTCTATAATAAATATAATATATTTTAAATAATACTTCTTTCTACCTTTGTATCTACACTAAGTGCTTAGTGACCCAATTTAAAGTCCCACTAGAGGATCCACACTCTTTTTGAGTGATTTTTTTTCTATTGTACGAGGGATGTGGGTTCACTAACAATTTAACTCCATACTGGGGTGACACCATTCACCTATATTTAGATTTCCATAAGTATTGCTTTAGTATTTTCTGTAGGGCTTTTAAATGGTGTTTTTTTCAGTGGGATGGGTAAGGTATGGAAAATAGCACTGAGATGGTATATTACCCAACTGGGAACTTCCAAATTTGTCCCATCCTCCTCGCCTCTTGGCTGGAGGGGATGTTGAGACACTGGACATCTCTTACATATGTTCTGGACCTGCAAAAATCTCACCGGTTTCTGGAGGAATGTTTTCCATTTCTACTCTGACATTACAGGTATCCCTACACCACCAGACCCAACTCTGGCGATACTCGATTTGGGTATTAATAGATTTCCCCCCTCTTGCCACTCTATAGTTACCCATGTCCTCCTGGCTGCTAGATTACTCATAGCAGGGGGGTGGAAATCAGACAAAGTCCCTAACCTCTCTGAGGTAGTTGAAATTGTCCCTTTGCACTACAAATATGAAGCTATTCTTGCTACTAAACAGGGTACCAGAAATAGCTTTGACTCATACTGGCAACCATGAATTGATAGATTTATGGCCAACTAAAGAGTTATAATGTTCTGATAACTTCACAGTGAGCTCAAGAAATGTAATGCTTCCTTTCTGTTTGATCTCTGTATATACGACAGCCTTATGCCCCTTACACACGGTTGGACTTTGTTCGGACATTCTGACAACAAAATCCTAGGCCTTGCTGTTCTCCAGTGTGTTCTGTTAGTTCGTTCTGACCAGCCGACCGTTTTGAAGCCATGTTGCGGGTACGTACTCATCGTAGAGTTTGTGCTATGCGGGTGCTTGGTGTTGGGGTTCATTTTTGACCCAAGCCCAGTCCATGAGCAGGGTGGGGAGGAGCTTATGGACCAAGAATTGGTGACTCCAGCGTCACCAATTCTTTCATATGCCTTTGCTTCGTGAGATCCAGGAGAATAGTCCTGATGATTTCAGGAACCTTCTCAGGATGACGGACCCCATTTTTCACTGTCTGTTGGCTTTGCTGACCCCTTATATTAGCAGGCAGGATACCTGCATGAGGCAAGCTATCACTCCGGAGCAGAGGCTAGTCGCCACCTTGCGGTACTTGGCGACTGGGAGAAGTCTACAGGACCTCAAGTTCTCGACAGGCATCTCCCCCCAGGCTCTGGGGATCATTATCCCAGAGACCTGTTCTGCTATCATTCAGGTCCTGTGGAAGGACTATATTAAGGTAAGTTTTCTCCTTTAACATCACATTCTATTGTATTTAATGTATTCTAATGTTTTCTATTTCTTTCCTCATTCAATAATTACCATGATTGTAATATGCTGTGAATGTCCCCTTTGTTCTCATGCATGCTGTAATCGTTTAGAATGCTCCTTTTTTGTCCTTCATGCATATTTCCTTTCACTAACCTCCCCAGCATGCTATCCTGGGCCCATACACACCTAGCCTAGTCACTTAACAATGTATTTTGTCAGCTCCATTGTAGTGCTTTACCCCAAACACCCCCTAAAATGTGTCCAAATGTTATTGTTGTCCTTAATTCATGCAGAGGGCCAGAGGCTTTTTTTGGGGGGTCCCAAACTCAGCTCGAACCCTCCCCCCCTAAAATTTTTACAATGGGTCATCAGAGGGGGGGAGGAATCTGATAAGTGGGCCTTATATTTTTGGCTTGAAATACTCCTTAAAATGAATGTTATACTGATGTTGGCCAAGAATGTTTGTGTCTAATTTGCTTGCAATGTTATGTGCAAAAGTACAAATTTTTTTTGTCTGTTTTGACTCCACAGTTTCCTTCAATGTCACAGGAATGGCAGACTATGGCCTCCCATTTTGCCGACTGTTGGGACTTTCCCAACTGTGGAGGGGCTATAGATGGGATGCACATTCACATCGTTGTGGAAGAATGGCCGGATATCGGATGGAGGAGTCTTTGCTCAGACGGAGTTTTACCAACATCTCCAGAGTGGTGGCCTGGGATTGCCACCTGATATGGACAACGTTGAAGGACTCCCGTTTGTCTTTATTGCTGATGAAGAATTCAGTCTGGGTGAGCACCTGATGAGGCCATTCCCCCAGAGGACCCTCACCCCGGAGAAGAGGGTTTTTAACTACCGGCTGGCCAGAGCAAGAAGGGTCATTGAGAATGCCTTCGGGATAATGGCCAGCCGGTTCCACCTGTTTCTGACAGCCATACACATTGCGGACTACAAACTGAACCACATAATCTTATGCTGCTGCATCTTGCACAACTTTTAACGCAAAAATGCACACAATTATATAGCCTCATTTTGGCCTGAGGCAGGACTTCCTGCTAATCCCCTGAATGGCCTGGATTCTGGCCATCCTGGCTTGGCACCCCAAAGTGCCGGTGAAGTTTGGGAGAAATATGTTAATTATTTTACGGCTATTGGGGGCCATTGCAATGCCAGACAATGTCTAAATATTTTTTTTTACAAATAAAAAAATTATATCTGATAAAAATCTTGCATTTTCTTTATTGCTTGTGTTTCCTTTTGGCTGTCTCCTAGGTTCTCCTAGTGCACTTGTAGTGTCAAGTGGATTTCCCTTTAGTAAATAAGCCCCATTGTCACTGTAAACACAAAATTACTTACAAAACTGGTATTGAGCATTGAAAGAAGAAGCCACGCATAGTTGATTATCAAAATTTTTACTCTTTACTTTGTGCGTTATAAAAATTTTTTGAAAAATATTTTTTGTGAATTTCATGTTCATGGGCACAGTAATCGGTCGTAGGAAACGATGTTTCCTACGACCGAATACTGTGCTCACGAACATGAAATTCTCCATTTTAAACTGTACAACAGTAAAGAAAAGCACATGGCGCAGCATACAAGTAATAATGATGATAGGAACACATGACAAGTACTTACTTTTTAGAAGCACTCTCTTTATTCTTCTATACTGATCCGGCTCCCTCAGTTTCAGGTCAGACCAGCGTTTCCTTATTTGCTCCTTGGAGCGTCTTACCCCAAAATTCTGCCGCAGACTCTTCACAACTTTCGTCATGATCTTGACCTTTCGCAAATTAGGGTTTAGATACAGTTCATGCTTCCCATCATAGTCGCTCCTCCGCAATATGTACACCATCTCCACCATCTCTTCAAAGGCCATATTGGAGGCCTTAAATCTCTTCCTCCGGGATCGTGTCATTTGGGCTCTGGGCTTTCCTCCTCCTCGTTACTGGAATAATTTCCACACACCTGCTCTTTATCCACCATGTTGCTCCTACTGTGCGCTGAAGAGAGAAGGGATGGGGAATCTTCAAGAAAGAACATCAGGGGCGGAGTTTCACGCATGCGCAGTCTATATCAAGCTAACATGCATGTGTCATACGTACGATCTGTGTGTGGAGGAAGGATGAACGGAAGTGGTGAGAATCCTAAACTAAGGTAAAATTTGAACTTGGCCCATCACAGTGGCCTATACTGCTTCAAGATTGAGGCCTATATTGGGATATGATAATGAGAGTTTAGGCTGACATTAGTGTTTTTGTCTTGTGTATTGTCTTACAGCAAAGATGAATCACTTTAAGGACCCAGAATTCATGGCCAGTTTCATAGACAGATACAGGGAGATGAGGAATTTGTGGGAGGTGAAAAACACCTTATATTATAATAAACAAGCTAGGAGGACAATGCTGGAAAAACTTCTGGAATTTGTGAAGACTCGGGTCCCCGATGCAACCATACAGTTTTTGGAAAGTAAAATTGGGATCTTGAGGAACATGTATAAGAAGGAGCATAATAAAATCCAGAAATCACTCAGATCAGGAGCAGCAGCTTAAGTGTATGTACCCAGGCTGTGTTACTTCAACAAACTGTGGTTTCTGGATGACCAGACTGAAGCCAGGGAATCACTTTCTACCCTTCCCTGCAGCCTTCCCTCCATCCTTCCCTCAACTCCAGCAGAGGCTGATGAGGAACAATCTGGGCCTTCCATCCTGGAAGAAGTGGATGCGCCCAGCTGGAGCCAGGTATATTATTTTACTACATATTTATTGTCCTAATATTAACCACATGCCGACTGGGCCATAGCCGAAAGACAGCCACAGTGCGGTCGGGTTATCCTGGGTGGACGTCCCTGGGACGTCCTCCCAGAATACTGCTCTCGCGCGCCCCCTGGGGCACGCACCCGAGAACTTCCGTGACCGCCGGGTCCAGAGGACCCGGCGCATCACGGATCACGGTGAATGGCCGCTATGGCGGCCGTTTACCATGTGATCGCTCCGTCAAATGACGGAGCGATCACATGTAAACAAACCGGCGTCATGTCATGATGCCGGTTCCTCCCTCCCCTCTGTGTACCGATCGGTATAGAGGGGGAGGAGCGGGGGAGGGATCGGATGGTAGCAGCGTTGTGGGCTGCATCTGTAGTGCCCACAACGCTGCTCTGTGACAAATACAGTCACATCCAGCCATCCATCCATCCATGCTCAGCCATCCCTCCATAATATAATACCCTGCAATGCTCTGCCATACCCCACAATACTCTGCCATACCCCACAATACTCTGCCATACCCCGCAATACCCCACAATACTCTGCCATACCCCACAATACCCTGCAATACCCCACAATACTCTGCCATACCCCGCAATACCCCACAATACCCCACAATACTCTGCCATACCCCACAATACCCCGCAATACCCCACAATACTCTGCCATACCCCGCAATACCCCGCAATACCCCACAATACTCTGCCATACCCCACAATACTCTGCCATACCCCACAATACCCCGCAATACCCCACAATACTCTGCCATACCCCACAATACTCTGCCATACCCCACAATACCCCGCAATACCCCACAATACTCTGCCATACCCCACAATACCCCGCAATACCCCACAATACTCTGCAATACCCCACAATACTCTGCAAAACCCATAATGCTCTGCAATACTCTGCACTACTCCGCAACACCCCACAATACTCTGCAATACCCCGCAATACTCTGCAATACCCCACAATACTCCGCAACACCCCCCAATATTCTGCAATACTCCACAATACTCTGCAATACCCTGCAATACCCCGCAATACTCTTCAATACCCTGCAACACCCCGCAATACTCTTTAATACCCTGCAACACCCCGCAATACTCTGCACTACTCCGCAACACCCCGCAATACTCTGCACTACTCCGCAACACCCCGCAATACTCTGCACTACTCCGCAACACCCCGCAATACTCTGCAATACTCTGTACTACTCCGCAACACCCTGCAATACTCTGTAACACCCCGCAATACCCTGCAATACCCTGTCATACCCAGTCATACTCTGCAATACCCAGCCATACTCTGCAATACCCAGCCATACCCAGTCATACTCGGCGATACCCTGCCATGCGCAGCCATACGCAGCCATACCCAGCCATGCGCAGCCATACCCTGCCATACCCAGCCATGCGCAGCCATACCCTGTCATACCCAGCCATGCGCAGCCATACCCAGCCATGTGCAGCCATACCCAGCCATGCGCAGCCATACCCTGCCATGCGCAGCCATACCCTGCCATGCGCAGCCATACGCAGCCATATTCAGCTGTACTTGGCCTCTGTATGTGGCCAGGCTGTGGAAGTCTCACACATGTGGTATCGCTGTACTCAGGGGGAGTAGGAGAATCTATTTTGGGGTGTCATTTTTGGTATGTACATGTTATGTGTTAGAAATATTGTATAAATGGACAACTTTGTGTTAAAAAAAAAATGTGTTTTAACCACTTCCCGCCCGCCGGCTGTCATACAATGTCCTTGACTTTGTGCGGGGAAATCTGAATGATGGGTGCAGCTACAGGCATCATTCAGATATCGGTTTTTTCAGCCGGCGATTCCCTACACCATAGGAATGATCATAGTGGCTGTTCCACTGCTTGATCGTTCTTATGGGAGGCGAGAGGGGACCTCCCCCCTTTCCCGCCGCCCTCCAGTGCTTCTACCGTCTCACCGCTACGATCGAAGCCAGGATCGTTTTTTTTTTTTTTTATTTCAGGCTTCCCAGCCTAGAGTTGAGATGTGGGGTCTTATTGACCCCATATCTCACTGTAAAGAGGACCTGTCATGCCATATTCCTATTACAAGGGATGTTTACATTCCTTGTAATAGGAATAAAAGTGATCAAAATTTTTTTTTTTTTGGAAAAAAGTGTCAAACTAAAATAAATAAAGTAAAATGAACAATAAAAAAAAAAAAAAAAATTTTAAAGCGCCCCTGTCTGTGTGCTCGCATGCAAAAGCAAATGCACACGTAAGTCCCGCCCACATATGAAAACGGTGTTCAAAACACATATGTGAGGTATCGGTGCGAACGTTAGAGCGAGAGAAATAATTTTGGCCCTAGACCTCCTCTGTAACTCAAAACATGTAACCAGTAAAAAATTTTAAAGCGTCGCCTATGGGGATTTTTAAGTAGCGAAGTTTGGCGCCATTCCACGAGCGTGTGCGATTTTAAAGGGTGACATGTTAGGTATCTATTTACTCGGTGTAACTTCATCTTTCACATTATGCAAAAACATTGGGCCAACTTTACTGTTTTTGTTTTTTTTAAAGCACAAAACTGTTTTTTTTCCCAAAAAAAGCGTTCAAAAAATTTTTGCGCAAATACCGTGCAAGATAAAAAGTTGCAACAACCGCCATTGTATTCTCTAGGGTCTTTGCTAAAAAAACATATATAATGTTTTGGGGTTCTATGTAATTTTCTAGCAAATAAATGATGATTTTTACATGTAGGAGAGAAATGTCAGAATTGGCCTGGGTGCTCCTAGAATGCCTGATGGTGCTCTGTGCATGTTGGGCCTCTGTATGTGTCCATGCTGTGTAAAAGTCTCACACATGTGGTATCGCCATACTCTGGAGTAATAGCAGAATGTGTTTTGGGGTGTAATTTGTGGTATGCATATGCGGTGTGTGAGAAATAACCTGCTAATATGACATTTTTGTGGAAAAAAAAAAAAGAAAAAAAAATCTTGATTTTGCAAAGAATCGTGGGAAAAAATGACAACTTCAAAAAACTCACCATGCCTCTTACTAAATACCTTGGAATGTCTTCTTTCCAAAAAGGGGTCATTTGGGGGGTATTTGTACTTTTCTGGCATGTTAGGGTCTCAAGAATATAGATAGGCCGTCAGTAATTCAGGTGTGATCAATTTTCAGATATTGGCACCATAGCTTTTGGACTCTATAACTTTCACAAAGACCAAATAATTTACACCGATTTGTACTTATTTTTACCAAAGATATGTAGCAGTATAAATTGTGGCCAAAATTTATGAAGAAAAATTACTAAATTTGCTAAATTTTATAACAGAAACAAAGAAAATTTTATTTTTTTACCGAATTTTCAGTCTTTTTTCTTTTATAGCGCAAAAAATAAAAAACCCAACGGTGATTAAATACCACCAAAAGAAAGCTCTATTTGTGTGAAAAAAAGGACAAAAATTTCATATGGGTACAGTGTTGCATGACTGAGTAATTGTCATTCAAAATGTGAGAGCACCGAAAGCTGAAAATTGGTTTGGTTAGGAAGGGGGTTTAAGTGCCCAGTTGTCAGGTGGTTAATGATGTTAACTAGATGTTATAATTGATAACTAATTAATGATTTAAAAGCAAGTGATTTACATATCAATAGACAGTAGTGGCCAAAAATGATTGGGACAAGAATGAAAAATGCTGGGGTCAGAATGTGCGCACCAATGTGTGCACGCGCACATACCCGTGCGCGACAAACTGGCATGGCGGGCATTCTGTTGGTCCTTTGCGCTAGAATATTAGCACGGGTGCAATGTGTGCGAGCATGAGCAGGTATCTGCACTGGCCTTTTGGTGGTGGAGGTCCGGTTTACCTTACAGTTACAAAATACAAGATAATAATGTTATTGTGGTAACTTGACACACCAAAAAAAAAAAAGATATTATGGAGATCAGTAGAAAATAATTTTGCAATAATCCAAAAAAAGGGAGATCTTGATGAAATAAAGAATTCTAAAAAAACATGACTATAAAAAATATTTCAAAACATTATTCTGGAGATCTGGCTTTAAAATAATAGAAGATTATTCATGAGATCATGAGAAATAATAAAGAAATAAGTCTGTGAGAACTCTGTGTCAATATCAGCAGCAAAACAAGTTCATTCTTCTAGCATTATAAAGCACAAAAGAATGCGCTGCATTAAAAGATCACAGAATTTGCAGCGTGAGGAATGTGCTATCTCCATTACGAACGCTAGTTTTACCAGACTGAGCGCTTCCGTCTGGTACTTGCTTCTGAGCATGCGTCGTTTTTGGTATGTCAGAACAGCATACAGATGAGCGGGATTCCCGATAGTAATTAGTTCCGTCAGAAAAATTTAGAACATGTTCACTATCTAAGTCCGTCAGAATTTTTGACAGAAAAAGTCCGATGGGGCATACACACGGTCGGAAAATACGATGAAGAGCTCCCATCGGACTTTTTCTGACGGACATTTCGCTCGTGTGTACGTGGCATTAGCTGGCAAGTGGGACATGAACTATAATATCTTTTCACCTCAAGTAACTGCAGGCAAGTAGATCCAGTCTGTTATTATGGATGAGCCGAACACCCCCCTATTCGGTTTGCAGCAGAACTCCCGAAGAGGGGAAATGTTCTAATCCGAACGGTAAACCCCATTGAAGTCTATGGGAGTCGAACAGGAGAAATCAAAAGTGCCCATTTTGAAGGCTTATATGCAAGTAATTGGTAAAAAAAGGGATATAGGGGTCTGGGTACTGCCCTGGGGGACATGTATCAACAATTATTGTTTTTTCAGTAGCAGTGATTTTAATTATGCTTAAAGTGCAACAATAAAAATGAAAAAATCCTTTAAATATAGTGCATGGGGGTCCCCTTAATGTGCCTGTAAAGTGGTGCATCTTTAGCATGCATACAGATGCTACAGGGGGATCATCATGTTGATGGGGACAAGGGCCTCTTCCCAACAACCCTGGGTTGTGGTTGTCGGGGTCTGTGGGCGGGGGGCTTATCGGAATCTGTAAGCCCCTTTTAACAAGGGGGACCCCAGATCCCGAATCCCCCTTTGTGAATGGGTATCAGGTACATTGTACCCCTACCCATTCACTCAAAAAAGTGTCAAAAAACAATTTTTGACAAGTCCTTTATTAAAAAATTAAAAAATAGTGTCCCTCGATGTACATCCATCGTCAATCACGACTAGAGGAAAAAAGATTTCATCTCCAAATACGGAAAGTTTTCTTCACAGTAAGATCTGTGAAAATGTGGAATAGACTACCTCCAGAGGTGATTCTGGCAAGCTCAGTAGATTGCTTTAAAAAAGCCTGGATTCTTTTCTAAATGTACATAATATAACTGGGTAATAACATTTATAGGTAAAGTTGATTCAGGGAAAATTCGATTGCCTCTCGGGGGATCAGGAAGATATTTTTTCCCCTGCTGTAGCAATTTGGAGCATGCTTTGCTGGGGTTTTTCGCCTTCCTCTGAATCAACTGTGAGTGAAGGATTGTGTATATGGGATTGTATTTTTATTAAATGTTTTGGTTGAACTAGATGGACTTGTGTCTTTTTTCAACCTGACTAACTATACCACTTTATCACTATGTCATGACGCCCGCCAGACCCCAAAAAATAGAAAAAAAATGCTCTGCTTCCTGGGAGGCCTCCCGCCATCTGCCCGCTCTGCGCTTTGACAGTTCTTATATAGGCAAGGGGCGGGGCCACCCGCCTATGTCACCCAGTGGCACTGCTCCTTCTGACATCATGTGACATCACACCCCCCTGCCTCAAAGCACCCACCCCCCATGTTGAGGGCATGTGGCCTGGTATGGTTCAGGAGGGGGGTGCTGCTCGTCCCCTTCCCCCTTCCTGACCTGCCAGGCTGCATTCTTGGATAAAGGTCTGGTATGAATTTTGAGACCCCACGCCAGTTTTATTTTTAATTTTGGCATGGGGTTCCCCTTAAAATCCATACCAGCCCCTAAGGGCCTGGTATGGACTAGGAGGGGACCGAATGCGTTTTTTTTCTTTATTTTTTTTACCGGCACTTTTTATTATTCAACTGTCAGTGGGGAAACCCATTGACAGCTAATGACTCATGGATTGTTAAAGTGGATGTAAAGCCAATTCATGAAATTTGAGCTGGGCACATATATCTGTAGTGTTTTCTTATCTCTCTTGAAAGCAATATGTCCCATAGCTATCTCCTGCTCCGTTCTTCTGTTATCAGCCTGATAACTCTTGACAAGTTCTCCGTCACATATGATAAAAGCAGCCTGAGTTTTGTGTTGGGGCGGATGCTATAAATAGATTAGCAGAGCCCTGAACTATTCAACAATCAGCTCTGAAAGTCTCTACCTATGATGAGAAAGGGTGTGTGTCTTTCCTCCAATCAGCTATCTTGGCTGTACGCCCAGACTTCACTGCAGTGTTGAACAGGAAGAGAAAACATGATCTGAACTTTCTAAACAGTGTATAAAGCTGAAGCCAGCAGATATACATGAAAAACTTATGTAGGGAGATTTGTTTCACCTCTGTGTATCATCTAAGGCTGTTCACCTCACTGGGTATATGTGAGGGTTTCATCCACTTTAAGGACACAGCGGATGGCTTTCAGACCCCACTCCTTAACAACAAGCATACACTGTGCCCTGATTGGGCAAAGCTTTGCCCAGTCAGAGCACAGAATGCACTGTGCAGCGCTCAGTGCACTGCAGGGTGCTTGTCAGAGTGAACACTCAGAGAACACTCTGCAAATTTGGGTGTTCGGCAAATGGCTGAACAGGCAAATATTCGGCCCAAACTCATGCTCGGGCTGAACTGTTTGTCAATCCCTATCTGTTATCTGTGCCTCTGTTTTCTCAGTGCCCCTGGTGACCTCCCAATGTATCATTATCATCCAAATCTAATATTGTGCACCTAGAAAGCTGGGGGACCAAAAAACGATTTGACCACCTCACCCCTGACCACAGTAACTCAGTACAGCAAATCACTTTTGACAGCAACATGTAGAAACCTTTTTATGGCCCCTGGCACTTGGTATACTCTATTAACGACTGTAAATTGTTCTCTGGCATTTTATAATGTGGGTTCCTGAATCTGAGCAGCACCAAATGAATTGCTTTTACACTTCCAGATCAGGATGCATAGGATTAGAGGAACTTTACCTTGTTCCTCCTCAGACATAATCTGTAATGGGGAAGATTTCTCTACATTCTCTACAACCATCATCTGCATAAGAGGAGATTCCCCTCCCCAGGGGTCTCTTTAGCCTTTAAACTGTCTGCCACCAGCACACCCTCATTAGCATTTTCTACAGTCACATTGTCCAGTCCTTCAAAGGGAGTAGGTCAGTAACACTGTCCAGGCAGTCCTTCACTGACATAGTCCCACAGTTCCACAAAGAGAGAACAGTCCTGTCCCACTATAATGTCATGCATGAGGCTGGGCACTACCCCGACCTCCAGGATAACTGTGCCACAAGCAGTAGTGATTGTTACTGGCACCAGTGGGTACTCCTTAGTGCCCCCCTATATACACAACACCCCCAGAGTTTTGTTATGAGGCCCACTCTCCCAACCACCTGGTAAGTACTGGAGTCATCATACTACCTGAGTCTAGGAGCACTTGGGTGTGTAGTTGGTTCACCCCGATGTTTTACCAAACCGTGTCATAAGACCCTGGATGATGCCTAAACAAAAAAAATCTGTAATGGGGAAGATTTCTCTACATTCTCCACAACCATCATCTGCATAAGAGGAGATTCCCCTCCCCAGGGGTCTCTTTAGCCTTTAAACTGTCTACCACCAGCACACCCTCATTACCATTTTCTACAGTCACATTGTCCAGTCCTTCAAAGGGAGTAGGTCAGTAACACTGTCCAGGCAGTCCTTCACTGACATAGTCCCACAGTTCCACAAAGAGAGAACAGTCCTGTCCCACTATAATGTCATGCATGAGGCTGGGCACCACCCCGACCTCCAGGATAACTGTGCCACAAGCAGTAGTGATTGTTACTGGCACCAGTGGGTACTCCTTAGTGTCCCCCTATATACACAACACCCCTAGAGTTTTGTTATGAGGCCCACTCTCCCAACCACCTGGTAAGTACCGGAGTCATCATACTACCTGAGTCTAGGAGCACTTGGGTGTGTAGTTGGTTCACCCCGATGTTTTACCAAACCGTGTCATAAGACCCTGGATGATGCCTAAACAAAAATGGCTCTGTCCCTTTGGAAAGAATTGCAGAAGAAGGCATTGTTTTGAGAGAACTGGGAGAGTACTTGGGGCAGGGGGACATTGTATTTGGAGAGTATTTGGAGGGCACATTGGAACCCCTTACTTTTTCATTCCAGAAAAAAATATACCTTAGTGTTTACCTTAGTAAGAAGATTCTAATATCAGCATAAAAACATACATTAACATTAACTTTTGGTGTATTGTCTATATAGTCCTTTATAAACTGCATACAACCAATCTTTAAGTGCAGTGGAGGTATAAAGAACAGCAACAACAAATGTAAAATGCCATCATCCACTAGGTTATTAATGGCCTATTTAAAAAAAAATATTTCACATTTGCTAACCATGATCCTACACAGTGTAGGAGAAAAGGCCTGAACAAGGGTCTTCATGGCAGATCAAAAGGTATTATTTTAATAAAACCTGCCATTTAAAAAAAAAAAAAAAAATTTTATTACATTAAAATGTTAAAATGTATATTAAATTTTGGTTATTGGTTTATGTATGATTTAATCTCCACTTTGCCAAAGTGCAAGCAGGAGATGTTATGATATGTCTGTAAAATTGTTTTGCTAATTAAAGGAACAATAACTCACACAAGGTTCTGAAGAGTATGTATGTCCAAAATGGAAAACACTTCCTAATTAGATGCACGTAATTCTAAAGTGTATTATATGCCTTTTATCTAGTTATGCAGACTACACTGTCCTGCCTTTATCACAGTAAAAAACTAAATATTTTTGCAGATGCCAGCTGAAAAGCATTTGCAATTAAAACTCATGCTGAGCTTATATTGTGAGGAAGCATTGCAGGAGTGCACATAGGCTGGTGTAAAGACTATATTATTTTTAAAGTAAACCACAATAAAAAATATATAGTTGGGCACAAGTTATTTGAAAGTTAATGCAAAATGAAACCAAGATATCAGCTTTTAAAACTGGCAAAAACTTAAAATCTGGTTGCTTTCACAGATGGTAACAGTATCCTCTCTGTTTACAGTATTTCCCTAAATATCTTCACTTTAGTAATAGGCTCACTGATTTTCCCAGATGTCTGCATGGTGCTTGTAATACATTTTCATGCATCTCTGGGAATGTCCTTTTTGCTGCAGTTCATAATTGCCAAATGTTTAGTGTGTCTGGGAGACAACAGCGGTAAGACTGAAAGGGTGAAACTTAAAAGTAAGTAAAACAAATCCATAATTAAGGCAGGCTTCGTAGTGTGATACAAATAAATAAATAAATAAATAAATATATATATATATATATATATATATATATTTATATATATACTGTATATACTCGAGTATAAGCCGAGTTTTTCAGTTCATTTTTTGGGCTGATAAACTCCCCCTTGGCTTATACTCGAGTGAGCCGTAATTTTTATTACTAAAACAGCGTGTGTCTCCCGCTGTGTAATGCATTCTGTTCAGCCGTCTATTGAAACAAAGCCTGCCCCGCCTCCTCATCCGTCTGTGATAGAGTAACACTGATACGATGCTGGGAAACTGTATCAGTGTTCCACCTATCACAGACGAGGAGGAGGCTGGGTGGGCTTTGTTTCAATGGACAGCTGAACAGAGTACATTACACAGTGGGAGACACACGCTGTGTAATGCGGACGGAGGAGGAGGAGGCGGGGCAGGCTTTGCTTCAATGGACGGCTGAACAGAATGCATTACACAGCGGGAGACACGCGCTGTGTAATGTGGATGGATGAAGAGGAGGCGGGGTGGGCTTTGTTTCAAAGGATGGCTGAACAGAATGAATTACACAGCGGGAGACATGCACTGTTTTATTAATAAAAGGTATAGCTGCAACTGGCCACAGTGTGACTACAGCTGGGCACAGTGTGACTGCAACTGGGCACAGTGAGACTGCAACTGGGCACAGTGTGACTGCAACTGGGCACAGTGAGACTGCAACTGGGCACAGTGAAGCTGCAAATGGGCACAGTGAGGCTGCAGATGGGCACAGTGAGGCTGCAGATGGGCATTGTTTACCGGTAGCTGCTGCATTTTCCCACCCTCGGCTCATACTCGAGTCAACATGTTTCCCCAGTTTTTTGTGGTAAAATTAGGTGCCTCAGCTTATATTCGGATCGACATATACTCGAGTATATACGGTATACAGTATATAAAAATCATGATGAGTCCATGAAGGTAAATATAAATTGAATGTATAATCTCCTAGAAGAATATGAGCATGTAATTAAAGGAAGTCTTATTAGAATAAATATTGTAAAGTGCAATTGGAGCTCCAAGATTTAAATGTATTCCAATCTATAAATCTTTTTCATATAAGCAATGTCTTACCAGCCCTCCTAAACATAGGAACATGATTAATAACCATATATGGGTATTGTGACTGAGCAGCTGAATGTGAATATTCAGCAAAAACTTTAGATTCAGGCAAAGATTTGTTTTTCTAAATGGATTATTTATGTGCTACGATGCTAAGCTTAATTTGTTATGTATTCTCTCTGGTATAATAAAAGCCACAAGGACATCTCAGAACTTTGGTATGTAAAATGTCTATTAGTTTTGAATGAATATCCTTTTACAGAAAATTGAACTAATTTCCATTTATTATATTCTGTTTTGGGGCAGCATAGTTACCAGAACAATATGTGCCTGGAGTTTGCAATTTACCCCGTACTTGTGTGTTTTGTTTTCTGGGCACTCTGGTTTCCTCCCACACTCTAAAGTAATGCTACTAGGCTGATTGGCTCAACTGAATCTTCCCAAGATAACTACTTCATCTCCAAAGAGCTATGAGTCCCAAGGGAAAAAGAAATAATAATAAATAAAATTTATGTCCCAACATGAAATGTAAAACAAGATTAAATACTCTAAAGTCAATTACTGAATATAAATTTGTAGCACAGACCCGGCACTGGTCTGGCTGCTTGTCTGTCAGTCACACAGTAGCTCACAGTCACTCAAGTAAGAAAACAGGCCGTGCATGTCTTTTTGCACTTTTGCTTTGTTGAAAGCACTGGGACAGGGTGAGGGTGAGCCTTGGGATGCTCCAAAAAGTCTCCTCAACAGGAGTATAGTCCTGGATGTACTGTAGTAAGCTCTCCCAAATAGTGCAAAGAAAAGTCTCTACAATCCACATAACAGGAACTTACTATGCCCTGTATACTTTAATGTCACCCATAGTATCAGTCAGCTTCTGTACTTGTTGCCTGTGACCTAGATACTCAGTAGAGCTTTCTGAGTGTTCTAGGATGCTAAGCCAGAGGACCCCGAGCTCTAACAGGAGCTAGGGCCACCAAAAGGATTTCTTTGGTATTCCAGGAAGTATCCCTGTGATGCTTCAGTCCTCAGTTTGGGTCTTACTTCTCCAGGAACAAGAGGAAGCAGTTCTAAGTGCCAGGCACCCCTCTCAGCCCCATGCTGGTCACTCACTCTCCTGACCAGGGATTGGCTGAAGAGTCATAAATATACAGGCCAGGGTCAAACTCTCCCGCCCACTATATCTCAGGGTTCAGTAGAATGCATGAGAAAGTAGCTGAGCCTGCACCAGCAGAACCTAAAGAAGACACTATTACTGCTCTCCCTGATTACAGTGAGGCCAAAAACTAAATTAACCTAACACTAGTAGCCTACAAATTGTATCTAAAATCAAGGCTACATGACAGAAAGTGAAATGAAGAGAGATTTCCTCAATGCGACATGAATGGCAAAAAACTGAAAATACTAACACTTGGAATAATATTGCAATTATTTGATATTCAGAAAATGAAGGATCTGCTCCCCTGTGACTCATGAATGGAATTATAGGCTCTAAGCATAAACTGTATCTAAACCCAACATCAAAAATGTAATATATTGCAGATCACCAATTCTTAGATGTGGTATCTGCATTTGTTTTATTTATTTTTCCCTACTTATTTTCACCTAATGATCCTGCCAGTAACATGCTTCCAGAACACCTCGTCTTCCCATCATGTAGATTGTGTAGAATAGAGGATATTATGGTAAAAAATCCTACTTACAAATAGACAATATCGACATACTCATGTTAAGTAAAAGGCATTCTTGCAAAAGTGAGCCTATTGATGGAAATGTAAGACATTGGCAACAAAGTGGAACTGTCATACATGCTATATTCCCCCAGCAGGTTAATAAAAAATTAGAGTAGTAAGTAAATTTAGAAATTCATTTTCTACAAGTACTCCGCAATGATGCCTATGGCAGTGTGAAATTATTTCAATGGAAAAATGTTATATTATGAAATTAATAGAGCTGTTGGAAATGGTGGAGTGTCAGTAAATGTAGCCACAAATATAAAATTTATGCTAAAGCAGCAGCTTTATCTATAAGGCAGAAAGGGTAGTTGCCTCATCCCTTTAAATGTTGTGGGATATTTTTTTATACTAGATTGTGGTCAAATGCACTACATCCTATTTCTCAACTCCAGCTCAGTCTGTAGATTGCAGGTAAAATGTTCCACTCAAGGTTACTTGTTTCTGTGGACTATGTCACAATATTATAATATTTAATCACACAGATTTACCTCTGAGTTCAGCACTCAATTGATTCCTGTGAACGTATTTTTACATTTACATATATAGTGTATGTCATCTTTGCTGGGTTCGATGACATTGTGTGAACCTATGCTACATGATGGAAAAAATATGTAACAAAGTGCATGTGGGGGACGCCCCTTTGGATTTTAAAGGCAGAAAAGAAGTAAGAGGAGTAAATAGGGATAAAAGGCAAAACAGTGCCAACTTTATTATTGTACATAAATGAATAAAATACTGACAGTAGGAACATCCACCGCACGAGAAGGTACCTAGGGTTTTACAGGTATCCCCTCTATGTGATTTGTACTCACTTTTAACTATCCGGTCACCAACAGACGGGGCTCTCCTGTAGGTCACAGCCGGCGTATCTGTGACAAAGGGAGATAATAGCGGGTCCATTTTGAGCCTTTTTTTTGGTGCAATCTTTCCTCCTAATGGTGACATTGTTTGCTACAGGGAGGACTGGGCATCCCTTGTGAAAGTGCTCTTGCGGCTTTGCATATTGCCACGGGCACCCTCTCCGTCAGCTGTGGACCTTTACAGCCAGCATGTGATCCCTTTATCTGTTTTTTATTTATGACATGAGTTTGACTATGTAAGTACTATGATTTTGGTTACTTTATATAATAACGGCCAAAAAACAGACCACTTTTATGGTCTTTCTTTGCTATGTTATTGTCAATTACTTACTTACTTATATATTTATGTTCTAGAGACAAGAAACATTTTTCACCCGTCTGTATGTAAATTAATTACCCTGAAGAAGGAATATACAAGTTTGACTACGGTCTTCTCCGAAACATGTCGGGATATATTAACTAGCCACCTTCCCCCACTACACCCATTTTTGATTGGGTTGGTTCTTTGGGGTCAATGGCATTGGGTGATATTATCTATTCATGCTCTGTATGTCTTATATCCAATTATTTTTAAAGATATTTATTACCTATTGCACATGTTTTTCTTGTGTTTTAGACATTTTATTCATTTATGTACAATAATAAAGTTGGCACTGTTTTGCCTTTTATCCCTGTTTACTCCTCTTACTTCTTTTCTGCCTTTAAAATCCAAAGGGGCGTCCCCCACATGCACTTTGTTGCATATTTTTTCTAGTATTAGTTAGGATGATGGCAGTTCCTGCACACCAGTATATTCTCTTATAACATGATCTTTTCATTATGCTACATGATGGACTTTTTCACTCACCTGTCTCTTTACATTTTTTTGAGTGGTTTACCCACATCAATATTTAGGTGGCTGATGATGGTATTTATTACTCTGCTACTCATCTCCATGATTACCACTTGCCGACCGTATTTAACTTAAATATATGGCAGCAAGGTAGCACTGCTGCGCTGGATCAGGGTTGGGGGCACGCATTTGGCTTTCCGGCCTGCTCCCATTGTGCTTATACACAGCGGGAGCTGATCTGTGGGTACCGCAGACTCAATGTCTGCTGGCACCCCCGATCATCCAGCACAGAGGCAGAATGGCGGTTTGCTTACGTAAACAAGACAGATTGCTGTTCTGTCAGTAGGGAAGGCATTTATCCTGTGTTCCTGCAAAGCAGGGACATGGACCCATGCCTTCCCCTAGTAAAAGCACCTCCTGCACTGTAAAAAACACTGGCTAGGCACATAGTTAACCCTTTGATTGCCCCTGATGTTAACCCTTCCCAGCCAGTGTCATTAGTAAAGTTACAGTGCATATTTTTAGCACTGATCACTGTATTAGTGTCACTGGTCCCCAAAAAGTGTCAAAAGTGTCAGTTAGTGTCTGACTGTTCACGGCAATATTGCAGTCCCACTATAAGTCGTTAACCACCGTCATTATTAGTAAAGAAATAAATAAACAAAAATATCCCATAGTTTGTAGATGCTATAAATTTTGTGCAAACTAGGGTTGCACCAATACCACTTTTTTTAAGACCGATTACAAGTACCAATACTTTTTTCAAGTACTCGCCAATACCGATTACCAATACTTTTTTTTATGTCATGTGACAGTGGCACTAATATGCAGCACTGATGGGCACTGATAGGTGGCACTGATGGGCACTGATGAGGCATGGACTGTGTCAGTAGTTTTTTATTTAAATTTTCTTTTCTTTTACAATTTTATTTTTTACAATTTATTTTTTTCTTATTTTTTACAATTTATATTTTTTTTGGTTATTTTTTTTTTAAATGCTTTCTTTTTTTTTGGGGGGGGGGTGGGGTGGGGAGTGGACGGTGTCAGTGTTTTCTTTTTATTATATTTACTTTTAAATATTTATTTATTACAATGTTTCCCTTTTTTTTCACACAACCCTGTTGGGGGGGTTTGGTGAGATATCAGGGGTCTAAACAGACCCCCAACATCTGCCCTTTGAGACAGGGAAAGGGACTGAGGACACAGATTCCCCAGTCCCTTTCTCTGCAGCCTCAGCTGTACTGAAGATAAATGGACAGGAGACAGCGGCTGCTCTCCATTCATAAACTGAAGTATTGTAAACACAGTTTATGATGCTCAGTTATGAATGGACAGAGTCAGTAATCACTGACTCTGTCCATTCAGAAAAGAAAGGAGCCGGTAAATAACATATATACCGGCTCCTTCCTCCGCTCTCCATCCTGAAAGATCTGGGATGGGGGGGCGGAAGAGCACAGAGGGGGACCGGAAGAGGACACAGAGGGGGACCAGAGGGGGGACTGGAGGAGCACAAGGAGGACACAAAGGGGGACCAGAGGGGGACCAGAGGAGGACACAAGGGACAGTCAGGAATGATTGGTGCGGTGGTGGGGGAAGTAACAATCACTGATTTCCATATGTGGCTTTCAATAAAGCAGCTGAAAGCCATGGGGGGGAGAAGCAGCTGTCAGATGCTTTATTGAAAGCTGAGCAGGGAGATCGGTGATTGTAACTCCCCCACCACCGCACCAATTGCTCCTGACTGTGCAAGTATCGGATCAAGCACAGGAGCATTTGCACAAGTACAAGCTTTTCACTTTTGTGTGTGTAAATTGCTTGTATGTATATTTTTTAAAACAGTTGTATACCCCGCTTGGTGATTTTTACCTACAGGTAAGCCTATAATAAGGCTTACCTGTAGGTAAAAAGAATATCTCCTAAACCTGTATGCAGCCGCTGACGTCAGCGGCGCATGCGCTCTGCAGGTCCGGCGTATTCTGCCGGAACATGCCAGAATGGAGGGCTCCCACGTGCATGAGCAGGAATTACATCATTGCGGCTCCTGCCACTCACAATGCCGGAGCCAACAATCTCAGAAGAAATGCAGAGGAAACATGTCAGCTCCCTCAGCAGTGACCGGGCGCCACTGCAGGGCTTCGTTCTAAGGTAAGTACTTCATGATGTGCTAGCAAGCGATGAATACATTATGCTAATGTCTTGCAGGTTTTTCTTTTCCTGCAGTTTACTACAGCTTTACTTGATAATTGCTTTAACTACCTTGATTGATTCATACTGGATAAACCAATTATCAGACTTACATAGACTTATCAACTGTCCCTGATTTTGAACAAAATCCCTCTGTCCCTCATTCCTCCTCATTTGTCCCTCATTTTGGTCTGATCTATATAGTTGTATATAAAATGCACTCCCAGTGCTAATCCTTTCATCCAATTTCTAAATTGTTGCATTTGTAAATTTCAAAAGAAAAATATAAATGAATAGTATTGGTAAAAAAGCACTTGTGGGTTTAACTAATAATTTTTTTTTTTTCGGTTTATTTCTTCTTTAAGGGGTGTGGCAGGGGCTGTGTCCTATGCCTACATACTTTTGCTCATAGCTGTCCCTCATTCCCATCTCAAAAAGTTGGGAGGTATGGACTTACCATACACTTAGAGCAGTGTTCATTTAACTGGTATAGTGTGCTGTGTTTCATTTGGGCTTTTCTAGTCCATCCACTTTTCACTTTGAATCTTCAGGATGAGCAGGCTGAGGATAAAAGAACAAAGGATGTAGACATTTTTACAAAAGAAGGAATAGCACATTTATAGCAACACAATAGTAATGCTAAACAAGTGTGTTGTGGTCCTAACAAGACCCATCATACACAATGGGGTTGATTTACTAAAGGCAAATATGCTGTTTACTTTGCAAGAGAGTTTTCACTTTGCAGGGGAATTTTCCAATAGCTTCATGAATGAGGTGAAGCTCTGCTGATTTGCATCAACAAATCATATGCAAGCAAAAATATTTTTTTTTTCTATTTTCCTTGCACATGATTGAGTATTCTTTGCTAGTGAATTTTCACCACATTCACAAAACTAAGGGGGAATTCTTTCTGACTTTGGGTCATCTGTCACCTCATTGCTGATATCGGTTTGCTCCCTGACCAGATCCCACTGATTACCCATTGTTGACCTCAGCTTGCTTCCTGACCACAATCCTGCTGATTACCCATCACTGACCTCAGCCTGCCTTCTGACCTGCCTGAAACCTGCCATCTGGGTTTTCAGCCACTGGAGCCTCAGACCCTGCCTTCAGCTTGTCATGGGTTCTGGTATTCTTGTCAGCTGTTGTTCCAGTCTGCTCCTCTGTAGTATCCTCACCTGATTCCCCAATGATCTCCTCAGTAGTCTAGCAGAGTACTTTTTGCCAAGTCGCCTACCAGAAGTGATCATCTGTGGATTGGACTCTTTCACAATTCACTCTGTTCCCTTTCACTCCCAGTCACCATTCCAGGGGTATTTGGATCAGAGCTGTAAGCGAGGTCCCCTCGTCACATCGGCCTCTAACAGGTAAGTGATACTACATGGTCTATAAAATGTAGCTATTAATGCAAGGCAAATTAAATTGTGTAAACTTCAATTCTAACACCAATGTGAATAAGGCCTAATAGATAATGCTATTAAAAATAAAATAAAATTGAAGAAAACAGATATTTTTGATTTTTAGCTTGTATAAATACTGTACTTACATGTGAGTAAATCTCTGTCTACCATTTTTCAAAACAGACTATAATAGTTTTTCTTAACATATTTTTCAGTAAAAAAAAAAAAGCCATTAGGCCTCTGTGCATTGTCCTGTAAAAATGTGTTCTATATTCTTTCCTTTTAGTCAATAACATTTCAAAATTAAAGTGTCCTTTTGTTTGCGAAACCTTCGTAACCATTAGTACATATCAAATGGTACTTGCACATTCATAACAGAGCACCTAAGAAATGTATGCCTTTCACATCAGTAATTGAAAGAGCATCAGCAAAGCAGAGGTCTAAAATTGCTGTAGCTTACAACGTCTTGTACCATCACTTTTTGATAACAGCTTTAGAATTAAAATTGTTATTTTATCTAAAAAGCTTTGAAGAAGACATAAAGTAGAACTAATTTAAAATGGGATATAAATTGCCTCCCTTAAACATGTCATTTTTAAGATGTTTAACATCTGTAAAAAAATAACCCTATTTGGCCCACTTTCAATAATTAAATATGAATGATGAAAGAATTTTATAATTGCTTTTTATTTCAATGTACCATTCTTTATAATAGAGACAGTTTATGAGATAAACGTGTGGTTACATGCAAAGATGTGACAAGCTTTCTTTCTTTTATTCATTTAATTTTAGATTTGATGTAGTAAGGCCTAGTTTACACTTGCAGTTAGAGGGGTGGTAAAAACAAGCAATGAAGCTGTCTTTTTTCCATCCCCCAATTGCCCACCTAATCAAAATCAGCCATACTGGGGTATACACATGCCACTTCGGAGTGCTTTACATCGCAGCATGGCAAAAATCACTCCCCCCCATCATTTACAGTAAGTGAATGGGGCCTGTATAGTTAAAACAGGAGACAACATAATGCTTCCTCATAGACTTTCAAATGCCCTCTGAAAACTGATCAACCACAGATCACTATTCAAAAGGCAATGATAGCGTATATAAACCCTAAGAATTACATTAACCACCTCATGGCTAGCCACTATATAGCATGTACGGCTGGGTGGGAGCGTCATCAGAAGATATAATGTCCTCCTGTTTTCACTGCTTGTGTGCAGCCCAAGGCCATGCAGCAGTGTGATCACAGATCAGGTTACAGGGCCAATTTTACTGGCCCTGTACTATGTGGTCACTGTGATTGGTCACAGTAGTAAACAAAACAGGTAGTGGAGAACCCAAAGGCACCAACATATACAAAACATATACATATCCAAAATGTAAATAAGTGAGATTTTTTTAGGTGCCAATATATTAGTCGAAACTGAATGTATAAAAACAACATACTTTTATTGACACAATACTGGTAAATAAAAACATTTTAAAAGGATGGAAAGAAAGGTACAGGAGTTCATCAAGACCAATTAGGTTATTAGATCCAGTGGTTGGTTCCATTCAAATCTCTCCAAATGATAGCTTCAAGCAGTGATCTCATCCTGACATGTTTTGCCCTTAACAGATTTCATCGGGAGAATGTTACTACCAAAAGCAAACTGTAGCAAAAAAACAGATATTGAAATCAATGGTACGAACATCTTGAATAAAGCTGGAAAAACTGTTAATATTAATCAAAAAGCATCCTCACAGCATCACCACAAAAGATCATCACTTAATATTCCAGTCACATACAACTCCCCCCCCCCCAAGAAACAAGCATTATTAGGGAAGACAAATGACAATTTGGAAGCTACCCCTATATAGAGATTGCACTTCAATATGCAGCCAAGATGGTGTGTGACAGAACCCAGGAGAGGTACAAATGAACCCGCTATCTAAAAAAGTTAATAAATGCAAGTTTGAATCACTACAAATGTTCTACAACATCCAAATCTTCTATCTAATCTCCTGTGATGTATACACACTCAAAGATTCACTATTGGTACATGTCCACAAGGGGGAGCCACCACTGGATACTCCAGCCTCGTATATTGTACTACATAGCAAGTTTGTTCTAAAAATGCCATAAAAGCATTTATACAGTCATCCATAAATATTGCCTCTGGCCATATGAAATTGGTTAAAGGGCCTATTTCCTAAAAGATATATTGGAAAAGGCTATAATATTTGGTAGAGCAAAAAAAGGTTGGTGTTCTGGGGTACTTTATATTGAGAAACTCCCATGTATTCTTATTTTTTAAGCCCTTGTTGGTATGCTTGGACAATCAGTGCCCTATATATTAATAAATTGATCTACATGATCTACCGAGATGGATTCATACCACTCTTGATTCAATTGTTGAGCATTTGAAAACACTTATGTTCATCGTATAATCGATTCTATGATGTTACCGCCTTTGTCTGAACGCTTAATTATGATGTTATCATTATTTTATATGGAAATGTAAGCATTTCTTTGAGATGTGTGGGCAAGGTTAAATTATAGGGCATAATTATTGCCAAGAGGTGGATTAAGTTTCCTTGGATACTTGTACAAAATATTAGAATTGCCCTGCAACACACAAAAAGACAGGGATTTTCACTTATGTTATTGTGGAGGGGAAAATATTCCCTCCACTCTCAGGTTCAAAAATATGAGTACCATGGACTGTAGTAAGGCTTGGCTGTTGTTCCTCACTTAACTCCTCATGGAGATTATTTTATTCCCACAATTCCTAAAGATCTCTTAGTGAACAAAAACCATTAATAGTATAGTTTTTCCAGGCCCGATTAGTTAAAGATTTTGATTTAGCTGATTGATAGCCTTTGTCATGAATAACCTTTAACCACTTGCCGCCATCAGGACGTCCATGGACATCCTCGGTTTGCAGTAGACATGTGCGGTTCCTTTCGTTCCCATGTATCTGAATTTCCAAATTACAACAGTACCAAATTTAAATGAATCCGAAATAACGAAAACATTTTTTTGTACGAAATTCAAATTCGAATAGTTTTAGAATAATTTTAGAATTGTTTTCAAATTGTTTTCAAATTTAAATAGTTTTCAAATTCGAATTTGAATAGTTTTCAGATTCGAAAAGTTTTTGAATTTCGAATAGTTTTCGAATTTCCAAAGAGAATAAAATAGAATAGGATAGAAAAAAAATAGAAAAAAAAAGAGTATAACAGAAAATAAAAGAATAGAATATAATAAAGTAAAACATAACAAAATAGAATAGAAAATAAAATACCTGAATAGACTAGAATACAGTAGAAACAAATATAATAGAATAACATAGAAAGAATATAACGATCTTCTGAAATTCAAATTTCAAATAGAATCTATTTGAATTTAAATACACAAGAAAATAATAGAATAGAAAAGAATAGAATAGAAAAAAATAATAGAATAGACTATAATAGAATAGAAAAACAAAAATGTAAAAAAAATAGAATAGAATTGAAAGAACATAACCATTTGTCAAAATTCAAATATAATCAATTCAAATTTGAATAGAATAGAAAAGAACAGAATAGAAAATAACAGAATACTATAGAAAAAACCAACAGAATAGAATAGAAAGAATATAACCATCTTCCGAAATTAGAATTTTGAATAGAATCAATTTGAATTTGAATAGAATAGAATAGAATAGAATAAATTAAAAAAATAGAATGGAATAGAAAGAAAATAACCAATTCCCAAAATTAAAATAGAATCAATTCAAACTAGAATAGAATAGAAATAATAGAAAAGAATAGATTAGAATAGGAAGATGGTTCTATTCTATTCTATTCAATTCAGTTGTTTTTTTCTATACTATTGTGCTATTTTCTATTCTATTCTACTCTATTCTTTCTATTCAAATTGATTCTATTTGAATTTTGGAAAATGGTTATATTATTTATGTTCTATTCTATTCTATTGTTTTTTTAATTCTATTATTTTCTATTTTATTCGAAATTCAGAAGATGGTTATAGTCTTTTTATTTAATTCTATTATTTGTATTATTCTATTCTATTCCTTTCTATTCCATTCTATTCTGTTCTCTTATTTTCTATCCAATTTTGTTTTGCTCTATTATGTTCTATTATTTTATGTTCTGTCATATTCTTTTCTATTCTACTATATTTTTTTCTTTTCATTTTCTTTATTTTCTATTCTATTTTATTCTCTTTGGAAATGGGAAAACTATTTGAATTAAAAAATGATTTGAATTCAAAAACTTTTTGAATTTGAAAACTATTCGAAATTGATTCAAAAACTTTTCAAATCGATCTGAATTTGAATTAGAAAATTCAAATCGATTTGAATACGAATAAACAAAACAAATTCCAAAAATGGATTAAACGGATTAAACAAATTTAACTAAACTAATTTATGTAAATAACGAATCGAAATCAAACTAAATGCATTTTTTGCACATGTCTAGTTTGCAGTGCTTATGCACCTTGCACCTGCAGGCATCATCCCATTATAAAAACTTTCAGCCAGCGATTCCCTTTTCAGCAGAAGTGATTAGAGTGCCTGAAAAGCCGCATGATCACTTCTGCGGGTGACGGAAGGGGGTTTCACCCCATATACTGTGTAACATAAATCAATTAAAAAAAGTTTACTATTTTGAATTGTGCCTTTCCACTGACAATTTTCGGGGTTGCAGTTCCAAATTGGGACTGGTGCAGTGCGTAACTCCATGTTGGAAACCACTTCTGTGACATCAGTGTAAACAGAGGTTGCATGAATGCAGCCTTTGAAAAGTTTATGAAATTGGACTGCTTACTACAGGCATCAAGGCTGTAGTAAGCAATTATAATATAAAAATTTAAATTAAAAAATGTGATTATCCCCCAAGCAGTACAATGTCATCATAGTGACACTGCACTGCCCTGGTGACGTCATGTATTTTTTTTTTGTGACCAGAGCAAATGAAGTGCCACTATGGCAACATTGTACTGCTGTGGTGGTGACCATGTAAAATGGCTGGCTGCTCTGATATAACTGTGTCTGCTAGCTATTGTTTTTGATTACTGCTACAGCAGTACAATGTCACCAGACTAGTGCTGCCTGTCACAGTGTCCCCAATTACCACCTCACCAGTCATAGTGTCCCTAATCACCACATCACCTGTCACCTAAACACTGCCACACCAGTCACATGGTCTCTGATCACCACTGCCCAGTGTCCTTGATCACTTCTGCACCAGTCATAGTGTCCTAATCACTGCCACACCAGTCACAGTGTCCCTAATCACTGCCACACCAGTCCCAGTGTCCCTGATCACTGCCACACCAGTCACGATGTCCCTTATTACTGCCATACACAGTGTTTCTAATAATTACAGTACCAGCCACGGTGTCCCTAATCACTTCTGCACCAGCAGCCCCAGTGTCCCTGATCACTGCCACACCAGACAGTGTCCATGATTACTGGCACACTGTTCACAGTGTCCCTGATTACTGCCATATCAGTACAGTGTCTCTAATAATTACAGCACCAGTCACAGTGTCCCTAGTCACTACTGCACCAGTCCCAGTGTCCCTGTTCACTGCCACACCAGCTACAATATCACCATAAAGACTTGTTCACATGTGTGATGCTTTCTGAAGAATGAGCCCTGTTTAGATCACTCTTCAGAGGGCATTTGACAGGTAGTGAGAAGGTGTTGTATTGCCTCCTCACCTCCTACTTTAAACCCTTGGACCCTACACAAATGCCCCCTTACACTTGTACTAAATATATCAATACATTTGTTGGGGGGTTAAATGAATACTAAGGGTGCCAAACCCTGTCATATAGGTAGGTGTCACGACAGAAATCAACATAATCTAAGCAAGGAGAGGAACATGACAATACAGACCCCAGGGAAGGCTACCCTTTCCAAAAATATAAAATTATATTTATTATATAAATTCAGATTTAAAAAGACAACAATCAATGCATAATTAATAATAAATGTCACTAGTACAAAAACCCAGCCCTGCCTCACTCCTTCTGAACCCCCCCACCAACCCTATAAAAAACCCTTTCACTTGTATGGGTTGTGATTGCAGGGTAAGCAGGGGCTATAATTCCTGCCACGGCTGTGAAGCGAATTATCACAGCCACAGCATGTGTACATCCCAACCACTGTCTCTGCAGATAAACAGGAAAGCAGTTCTCCTGTGTGAATGTTACTTTAGAACAGGCCAGGATATCAGGAAACCAGAAATTCAGCATAGTGGAACAGCAAGCAGGATCTGGAACCAGAAGGGACGTCAGCCAAGCAAGTCTTTAACAGGCACGCAGGAGAGAGTCTCTGTGATGTTGACCAGGCAAAGGCAGAGAAGATCTGGGCTAGACAGCTTAAGTAGGCAGGACTGATGAGCAGGATATCATCAACAGGTGAGTCACTGGGGAGAGATAGGAGCTGGCAAATAACGGACAGCTGAGCAGCAAGCCCCAGAGAAGGAAGGGCTGAGCCCAGCCCTGGCAAATATCCAGGACATACTCAATCCAAATGTTGAAAAAATCTCACACATTTGGTATTGCCATACTCAGGGGGAGTATCAGAATGTGTTTGTGTTGTACTATGTGTATGTATGCAAGTATACCCATTCAGAGTGTTAGAATTATCTTATTAAATTTACAACTTTGTGTAAAAAAAATCATTGTCATTTTAATTTCGCATTTTCCAAAAACTTGTGGCAAAAAAATGAAGTCTTCAAAAAACTCACCATGCCTCTTAGAAAAATACTTTGTGGTATTTTCTTTCCAAAATATGGCCTCCAAAAATGTGTTAGGTAGTCACAAAATTAGATGTGTAATTTATTCACCTGGAAGGCCTGAAGGTGCTCTTTGCATTTTGGACCCCTGTATATGGCTAGGCTGTGAGAAATTCTCACACATGTGATAACACCATTCGAGAGGAGTAACAGAATGTGTTTTGGGTTGTAATTTTATGTATACATATGCCATGTGTTAGAAATATCCTATTAATTGACAACTTTGTTCAAAAAAAATTCATTTTCAATCCTGCATTTGCAAAAATTTGTAGTAAAAAAATAACATTTTCAAAAGACTCATTATAGCATTCAGAAAATACATTGGGATATTTGCTTTCCAAAATGTGATAATTTTGTGGGTGTTTCCCCTGTTCTGGCACCTCAGGGATTCAAGAAATATGATAGGTTATAAGGAAATTAGATGCATAATTTATGCTCCCTAAAACCCCAGGTGTTGCTTGGATTTTGGGCCCCTCTATTTGTCTAGGCTGTGAAAAAAATCTCACAAATGTGGTATCCCTAAATGTGTGTGAGAATGAACTTGTTAAAATGACAACTTTGAGCCCCCTCCTCCCCCCGTCTGGAGTCAACAATGTTTGCATACTTTGCATATTTTACCTCTGTTTAGTCTACAGTCTACATCAAGTCTGGTTATGCATTATTGAAACTAACTTTCCTTATTTCTGGTTAAACTTGCTACAGTCAGAACATCCAACATGTTGTAACAAACGTAATCCTTGTTCATTTTAATGAAAATATTAATAAATAAATATTGAAATTAAAATGACAACTTTGTGAAAAAAAACATTTATTTAATTTTTGTCATATTCAAAAAAATTGTGACAAAAATGATAACTTCAAACTGACGATGTCCCTTACTAAATACCTTGGACTTTCTACTTTCCAAAAAGGGATCATTTTGGGGGTATTTGTACTGTCCTGGCACTGTCCAATCAGGATTGGTCAATATGCCTTAGTTTTTAGACTCTATAACTTTTACAGCCTAAATAACATACACTTTTATTTTCTCCAAAGAAATGTAGCAGGACATATTGTGCCTCAAATGTATGAAGAAACATAATTTATTTGCAAAGCTTTATAATTAAAACTTTATTTCAAAATGTTCTTTCCTTATAACAAAAAAACCTCTATCTGTTTAAAAAAAAATATAATATTCATTGCATGGTTTGTTGCATGACTGAGTAAAGTCATTCAAAATGTGACAGCGGCAGGAAGGGGGTGAAACAGTCAAGTCTTTAAGTAGTATGTTTCTTATGTTATAAGAAAATCCTAGGATGGATCCAGGTAATCAGTTGTAGGTTCAGGGATCTTGAAGCAATCAAAAAAATCCATGGTCTTACTTTCCATTTTCTGCTTATACCTATGATCCTGTGAGCACCTGCACATTTGCTTGCAGAAAAACAAAATAGCTATGAAACTCTGCAGACCAGGCAAGGCTTCATAACATTTAAAGAAGAAGTCCAGCCTGAGCTTTTTCGGCTGGGCTTCTCCTAATGCCGCGTACACACGAGCGGACTTTCCGGCATACTTGGTCCAGCGGACCAAAGTCCACCGGACAATCCGACCATGTATAGGCTCCAGTGGACTTTTCCGGCGGACTTTTTCCCAACCGGATAGAGCGTCGTGTCAACATCTGGAGAAGAGAAGAGGGAAGAAGACAAGAAGCCCAGAAGTCCGGACCTCTGCTGGCAAAAGAGCAGCATGAAGACAGCGGAGGAGCCGGCAGAAGAACTGGAACACCGGGAGAAGAGGCCAGAGAGAGCGGAGAAGAACCAACCGGATGCCGGGAGAAGAGGAACCCGAGGGACCCCCGAAGCCGGAAGAAGACCCCTGAAGCCGAAGGAAGACCCCCGAAGCCGGAGGAAGACCGTTTAATAAATTATTTTAAAAACCTGTGTAGTGTGTTTTATTATTGACACTATTACCCTAGGTGAATGGGTAGGGGTACCATGTACCCCATACTCGTTCACATAGGGTGGGGGGCCAGGATCTGGGGGCCCTCTTATTATAGGGGGCTCCTGGATTCCGATAAGCCCCCCGCCCACAGACCCGACAACCAACGGCCAGGGTTGTCGGGAAGAGGCCTTTGTCCTCATCAACATGGGGACAAGGTGCTTTGGGGTGGGGGGGCCCCGCAGGGCGCCCCTCCCCCAAAGCACCCACCCCCATGTTGACGGCATGCAGCCTGGTACGGTTCGGGGGGGGCGCTTGCTCGTCCCCACCCCCTTTCCTGACCGGCCGGGCTGCGTTCTCGGATTGGGGTCTGGTATGGATTTTAGGGGGGACCCCACTCCTTTTTTTCGGCTTCCCTTTATAATCCATACCAGACCTGAGGGCCTGGTATGACCCGCGACATGGCTCGCAAGGTGTCAATCTCGCCGATAAAAGCGGCAAGATTGACTTCCTTTTCTAGTCCTGTCGTACCTGAGTCACATTCAAAATGAACGGACTTGTCCATGTGTGGGCAAGTCCGTTCATTCTGAAAGCCCACCGTAACTCCGGGGAAAGTCCGTCGGAAGGACGGGTGGACTTAGCCTGCCAGAAAGTCCGGTCGTGTGTGGACAAGTCCATACGTTTTCAAGTCCGGCGCACCTGGCGGACAAAGTCCGTCGGAAAGTCTGCTGGACCAAGTATGCCAGAAAGTCCGAACGTGTGTACGCGGCATTAGGGTCACAGGAGTGCAATTTGTTTTACACTCTTGTGACCCATTTTCAGCAGAGAGCGGTATTAATCCTTCTCCACTGACATCACTGCAATCAGTCGAGGCAGCACGTCATCCCAACTTCCCAAGTCTGGATCCGCCAGCTGCCATGACTGATGGCAGTCTCAGTGAGATGCTGAGACGGCCGCTCCTCCTCAATGAGCGTGGAGGAGCAGAGAGGAGAGTTGCTGTCTGACAGTCAGCAGCTCTCCTTTCACATACCTGGTCAGAGACTGAAATGACAAGGTCGGCCTCTCCAACCTAGGTCCCGCTGAAAGTGGAACAGAAGGAACTGAGGGCCAGGAGGAACACGAGTGCCTGCAGATGTAGACTCGGAGACTTGCAGCAGAGGATGCGATCTTGGAAGAGCAGGAAAACCGTCAGCTGGGATTAAAGAGGCACTCCACTGGAACAGTGGTACTGGAACATTAGATGATGTAGAGTTCTTGGTAGATCTGCAGCAAGAGGTTGACCGTGGTTGCAGGCACTTGAAGAATGATGAGGAGGAACACCAGAGGCAGGAGCAGGATCTCAAGGATAGCCGGGTCTGGTAGCAGGTGGTCAGTGAGGTACAAGGCAGCAGGCAGAAGCAAGGTCACAGGGATAGCTGGATCTGGAATCAGGAGGACAGCACAGTACAAAGCAGCAGGCAGAAGCAGATTCCAATGGGAAGCCAGGATCAGAAACAGGTAATCAGAGCAAGAACAGGATCCAGAAGCAGGGTTAAGGCAAGCCAGGTTCGTCAACAGGTATCAAGCAGGATAATAGCAGGATTCAGATATCAGGGAACAGATAAAGACCAGTCAGCAACGGTCTGGGGTCAGAGCACTTCTTTAAATAGGCCGTCTGGCACCAATTGGCATTATGGGCACACTCCTGCACGTGCACGCAGTTCGCCATGCAAGCGCATGCGCATTGATGCCCCCAGGCAACTGCAGATGCCCGTGTGCACGCGCATGTGTGCGAGTGCGCACCGGACGGGAACTAATAGTTCTCTTACATCTCCTCTCAGGGATCTGTGAGAACCGAGCCATTGGCAGTGTCTGGTGGCCTGGTTCTTAGTGCAGGGACACCAGGGGAAAGCTGCAGCATCAGTCTGATGTTGCATCCACCTAGGTAAGTATAAATATCCCCCAAAAAACCCATACCTACTCTTTTAAGTGGTGCTTCCCATTTAGAAGTTTCCAAAAAGTCCCTTATTTTGCTTCCAGAAACAAGACTGTCTAGAAGTTATTTGTCTGAACGGTGTTTAAAATGAACCTGTTGTTTTGCTTGGGTCAATGACAGGGAGTTAGATAAAAAGGAGGCAGTTGAGGAGAATAGGAAACAGCTGCAAACTAAATTCATTTTTGCTGGTTGTGCAGCTCTTCCATTCTCAGACTTGCACCATGTGAATCGGATGTTTGAACCCAGCACTCTGCATCTGTATTACGCTATGGTGCCCCTCTTCTGTTTTGGGATACATCTGAACACCATCATTATCTGCCTATACTTATGATCTGGGATTGATGAGTTTGGTGGCCCCTGTCTTGTATGCTGACCATCTTGAGGGTTCTTCCTGGTATCCATTCGCTTGGCCCTTCAGTGGATAAAGGCCCGGGCCGGGTATAGGTCACAAGTTCTTACGGCTTGCCGTCTGGTAAGCGAGCATTTTGTGTGTTCAGCACTGTTGCGCTGGAGGATGAAATTAACCAATTGAATCACATTCACAGTCCGGTTAAATTGTTTGAGCACTGTGTATTCATGAAGATGGACTTTTAATTTAATCATTAATCACTCTTCCACTTATTGCACATTGTTTAATATATTGATTTGTATTGTACAATCCTAGTAGGTTCAGCGCTGCTACTTTTTGGTTTATTTATGGTTGTGAAGATGTTTCAAAGCTTACCAACTACTCTCTCAGCAGTAACCCATCACAAGTTATTTAGGTGAGCTAATGGATCATGAAAACAATGTACTGTCCCTGGAAATGGTTGCTTCTTTGCAGTCATTAATGTGGGCTTAATCAAAAAGAGAGAAGTCTAGGGACATAGATCTATTGCCAGTGATGTGACAGTGCAGAAAGGAGACAACTTGGGTGAAGTAACGATGAATAGAAACATTTGAAAGGATACAACTTAAAATAATTTCTACCAGCTGATAAAGTTACAGCTGCAGTGCTAGCATCCTAGACAAATGACCATTTACTCAAGAAACCATGGGACATATGAGATTGTGCTCTTGCTTTCTTTGCTGGGATTGCTGATGAAATACTGATGATGGCAGGGTCCAGCAAGAGAAACTGGAGGAGAAAGAGTAGTTTCTGGTGGTTATGACTAAGGCCTTATAGGCTGAAACGCGTCAACTGTTCTCATTTGAGTTTGGTCACTGTGGCTTGACAATAAATACAACATATTTTAAGAGCAATCAGCGGAGTGCGGATCATCTTTTCCTCATTTCTCTACTCAGCCAGCGACTGTGGATCGTTCACCTGGTAGCTCTGTTTTCTATGTGATGTATGGGTAGTAGCACTGACTTTTTTGTTTAGTTTCTGTTTAACCCCTTTGGCAGATGAGGCAGCATGGTCTGCTTGTTGAGCTGTTTTAATATGGGTCCTTCCATTAACATTGTAATCAAGACATAAGCTGGCTTCTTTAAAAGTAGGCATCATCGAATAGCTCAGTTCAAAGACACAGTGTTCAGAGCTCTGTTCCATGCAATTGCTCGTCCTGACATGTTTCATCACAGGAGGACGTCATCAGGGGACAGACATCCTCCTGTGATGAAACACGTCGAGGAGAGCCTAGTTATGATGTCATCACGATTGGCGGTTTATGTGAGGCAGTGTCTCTGAAGTTCTATACTGTGATTACTTTTCATTTTATACATTTTATATATTTTTAAGCTCTATCACATGATTTAATCTATACTTGTTCCACTCTTTCTCTCAACTCTCATGTTGCTGGATCTGCTCTGTCTGGGAACAGTATAAAGTTTGTCTGTGGAATCTTGCTAACCTAATTTGCTGGGCAAAGCTGTGACACCTAAATAGAGGTGAGGGGATATGGTTGTAGGGACATGGGCAATCATCCCTAGTAGAAATATGCAAGAAAAATCCCCCAATATAATGAGATTTTAGCAGTCCAAAATGGAAAAGTTAAGTCATGTGTAGACAAAAAGTATATATAAAAATATAACAAATTTGTTAATACATTTTAAAAACTGATACACAACAAGTTAATGCTGGTATGCAATAGAAAAAAGCCATTGGTACACAACAAAGATGCATATATTAGTATGATGGTATAAGCATATTGCAGCTGAGCAATAACTGCTGTGAATCATGAAATCCCAACGTGTTTCAAAATAAAGATTCCTTCTACAGGGGGTTGATAGAAAGAAGCAGGGTAATTGTTCTATAAACAGAGATCTGTAATAACATACATCCTCAAAAAGGTGTAAATATATATTGTACATGTCTTTATAATTTTACATTGCAGTATATACATACACACAGTACACTTACATGTCCTAAGATGGTACAAAGCACAAGTACACCAGTCAACATAGATTTTAAAAGCCAAATGTCTCATCCATCACCCCACCAGAATAGCTTGTATGCTGCTAGAGAGATCCAAATGAAAAGAGGCCAAATACAAGAACCGATATAGGATAGCAACAAGCCTGTGTGGCAAGGAAATAAGACAAAGACTAATATGGTAAGAAGACACGAAAAAGAATTATAATGATTTATGTTTCAATTGCAGAGACATAGTGCTCAAATACAGAGCAAAATTCAGTACCCAAAAATGCTATACCGATGCAATAAATGCATCCAATTGTTTAATTATGATGCTAAATCAGTCTAGCAAATGGCAAAAGTGACACCTATTAATGAAGTAATCACCAGAGTGAATTGGGAATTGTCACAATGCATTGTGCTAAAGGAACAGTTTGCATTCACTGAGATTTTCTAACACTGCTTTTATATGAGTTTACAAGTTTCAGTTTACAATTTATGGGAGCAGAGCACCTAGTATAATTGTATATTTAAATCACTGGTTGAATGGGCAATCTGTTATATTATATTGTGCTGAAGGAATAATAAATGGATGAATGAATACTTTATTCATTATTTTCATATCAGTACTCTCTAAGGTTGTGGGATTATTTTCCTTGTCAAAAGAAGTTTATTGAGTATACAATGTTATAAAGATACATAAAGTAAGTTTACAAGGATCTATAAAGTAAGCTCATTGTTTTACAGTAGGGTTTATATAGGTAAATATCATGAAATTTCAAATATTAAACATTGGGTTCACGTAAACCTAAATTAAAGATATATATCATTTCCTTAGTTACTTTTGTAGGTATTTAAATGATTTATACCTACTATACATATTGTTTACAAGTAGAGTGTATATAGGTCAAATAAATTCTGATAATGAGCTTTAATCGTAAGGTGGAGAAAAGGAAAGAGAAAGAAGAAAAAGGGTTGAAAGGTAGAGGTATGGTCCACAAGGTTGTCCCACTCGTCAGTTTATTATTCTTTTTAGTTCTCTTTGAAGCCTTAGAATGGGTGTCTCTGTAAGTCATTTAATCTGTTACCATGGCAACAGGACAGAGTCATTGAAGTTTGACAGGAACTGTTGTTTTATCCAAGGATGCCAAAGTTTTTCAAATTTTGGAATTTGATTTTGATCGATGGCTACCATCTTAGCATGGGACATTGTATTATTCATTCTGTGAATTGTTTCTGCTAGTACCAATGTAGGAGATTTCCATGCCTTGGCCACTGTTTGTTTTGCAGCCGTTATTAGTTGGATCATAAGTTTGAATTGAGAGAGTGTTAACCATTCCGGTTTTAGATTAAGTAAAGTTAAACATGGATCTGGTTGTATTATTTTTTTAAATATTTTAGATGCAATCACGAAGACTTCCTTCCAGAAGGTTTGGATTACTGGGCACGTCCACCATATGTGTAAATATGTGCCTATTTCTGGGCATCCTCGAAAACAAAGAGTTGAGGTATTAGGTGAATATTTTGCCACTCTAGCGGGTACAAGGTACCAGCGAGTTAGGACTTTATAATTTGTCTCCAGTGCTAAGATGTTGGGTGAAGATGACTTAGATGTGAGCCATATGTTAGACCAGTCCGTGTCTTCTAAAGTTCGTCCCAGGTCCTCCTCCCACCTCTGAACGTAAGAGGGTCTATTAAGATTTGCTACTCCATATAATTGATTATAAAGTGATGAAATTGTACCTTTAGCAAATGGATCTTTTGTACAGATTGATTCAAAAATGGATAATTGGGATAATGGTGTATCCCCCTTTAGGAATGGTGTATAGAAATTTTTGATTTGGAGATATCTAAATATCTCAGAGTTTGGTAGATCATATTTTTCTCTAAGCGATGGGAATGAAAGGAATGATTTAGATGCTATGAAGTCATTTAGTGTCTGAATGCCTGATGTTGTCCAAGCTTTAAAAGAATTTGGGTAGATCAATGCCGGATAAAAGGCTGGATTTCTGATAAAAGAAAGGAGAGGATTGTGTGGAGATTGTAACTGATATTTGGTTTTTAGTTTATCCCAGAGAGATAAGAAGTGTTTAGTTATGGGATTATGAATTTTAAAGCGGTCTTTAGGATCAAGCCATAATAAATTTGATATTAATAGAGGGTCATTTTCTGAAGCCTCTATAAATACCCATAATGGGATTTCCTGTTTTGCATGGTATTTGGACAGACTGGCCAAATGTGCTGCTCTGTAGTAGTTAGTAAAATTAGGGTATCCTAGGCCTCCTTTATTTTTGGGAAGATGTAGTGTGTGTATAGGTATACGTGGTTTAGAAGAGCCCCATATAAACGAAGTTGCTCTTTTTTGTACTATTCTCAAAAAATAGGAAGGAATTGGAATAGGGAGGACTCTGAATAGATAAAGCAATTTGGGTAGAATAGTCATTTTGATTGCATTAATCTTCCCTATCCAGGATAAAGGAAGTTGCGACCATTGTTTTATTAGATTTGTGATCTGTCTTAATACAGGAGGATAATTGGTTGAGAATAAGTCAGAATGAGATGCTGTTAAATGAATTCCAAGATATGGGATTGATTTTTCTGCCCATGTGAATGGGAGTGCAGCCCTAGCCGGGATCAATTCCATGTTTGTGAGTGAAATATTAAGCACTAGGCATTTCTTAGGATTAATCATAAGGCCGGATAGGGCTGCAAATCCATCAAGAGCTGGTATTAAGTTAGGACCAGAGACCTGTGGTGATGATAGAAAAAGTAATATATCGTCTGCAAATATACATAATTTGTGTGTAATACCTCCTACTTCAATGCCAGTTATAGTTTGGTTTGTTCTGATGTATTGGGCCATGGGTTCGAGTATAAGGGCAAATAATAAGGGAGATAATGGGCAACCCTGTCGGGTACCTCTTTCGATATTAAAGGCTTCAGATTTGTATCCAGCATATTTTATATAGGCTTTGGGTTTATTATATAATGCTTTGATCCATGTTAAAAAGTGGGGTCCAAAACCCCATTTTTGTAATGAATATTGCATATATTGCCAGGATACTGTGTCAAATGCCCTCTTAATATCGAGAGATAGAAAACATAAAGGGATTTTCCGTTTTTTAGCAATATGTGCCAATAACACTGCCCTGCGTATATTATCGCCTGCCTGTCTATTTGGCATGAAGCCTACTTGATCTTTATGTATTAATTTTCCTATAATGCTATTGAGGCGTTTTGCTATTATTTTTGCTAATAATTTAATATCGAGGTTTAACAGAGAGATAGGCCGATAATTCACACAGGAAGTATCATCAGAAAGGGGTTTTGGGATCATACAAACAATTGCCATTAGTGTTTCTTGCCGAAAAGAATGTCCATCTAGAAGTTTGTTAAAAGTTTCAGTGAGAATGGGAGAGAGTATTTCTGAGAATGTTTTATAGTATAAAGCCGAGTAGCCGTCTGGGCCTGGTCTTTTGTTAAGTTTTAGGTCTTTTATGGCGTTAGCAACTTCATCTATAGTTATAGGCTCATCCAAACTGCTTTTTTGATTCTGAGATAACTCAGGTAAGGTTATTTTTGAGAAGAAGGATTCAGCTTCTGTAGGATTAAATTCATTGTTTGTCTTGTATAAAGTTGCGAGATGTGAGTGAAATTTATGGACTATTTTAACTGGATTACAAGTGTAAACATTTTTTGATAATTTCAAACGTATTGGTTTGAAAGATTTGTTAGTTGAATTTAATGCCCGAGCCAAATATGTACCTGGTTTGTTTGTATTCATGTAGAAATTGTGTTTGGAGCGTTTGAGGGATTTATCAACTGACTCAGTGAGAAATAGATCGTATTCCAATCTAGATTTTTCCAGATGAGATTTTGTACTCTGAGATGGATTATCTTGAAATGATATGTAGGCTGCATTAAAATTGAGTTCTAGTTTTTTTGCTAGATTTTTGCGTTCCCGTTTAAATAGTGCCATTTGTCTTTGTATTGTACCACGCAAGACAGGCTTATGAGCTTCCCACAGTGTTATTGGGGAGATGTCTTTTGTATTATTAATTGATATGTATTCCTTTAAAGCTTGTTCAATGGCCATCTGATGTAGTGGGTGTTTGAGCATTATGTCTGGTAAGTACCACGTTGGGTCATGCGCTTTTGGTATGGCTGAGGCTATAGTAGTGTATACTGCATTATGGTCAGACCACGGAATCGGAATTATATCTGATGCAATAATTTCTGGTATCATTCCTATTGTTAGAAAAATATGATCTATTCTGGTGAAGGTTTGATGAAGGTGCGAGAAATAAGTGAATTTCTTTTTCATTGGGTTACTTTCTCTCCATGAATCTACCAGATTGTATTTGGAAAGAAGTTGAGAAAAAGGTAATCTAGAGGTTATTTTGGATGGTGTAAAAGGTGATTTATCTAGAAATGGGAGGAGGACCTGGTTCGAATCCCCACACATTATCACTGTTCCTATTTTGTGTGTATTAATCACTTGTAATATATGTGAGAGGAATGGTGTAGGTTGTTTGTTAGGAGCGTAGTAGGAAATCACCGTGATTGCTGTATCCATTATATAACCCATGAGTATCAGGTATCTACCTTCTGGGTCTTTAATTTCTGATGATAAGGTGAATGGTGTGGATCGGTGAAATGCAATTAGAGTTCCCCTTTGCTTGGTACAGGCAGAAGCCGTGTAAATTTGTTGATAAAAAGGAGAAATATATTTTGGAGTAGAATCTTTGGTGAAGTGTGTTTCTTGGAGGCATACTATGTGAGCCTTCTTGTTATGGAAAGTACGGAAGGCTTTGGTCCTTTTTTGAGGGACATTTATTTCCTGAACATTCAGGGAAAGTATATTCAGTGGTGCCATGGCAATAGATCAAATAGTTTTGACTTACTTTTTGTTATACAGAGCTGACTGCGCAGATCAACCTGTGTGGACTGAAGAGATGAATAGATAGAAAAGAAACCAGTGAATTCTGGAGTAAAGAGTAAACAAAAAACATATGAGATTAGATGATACATTGTATAAATTATTTTTTGCAAGTAATCACAATTTACCCGTGAAAGAGAATAAATATCTCTCTCAGGGGAATAAGTGCCTTCGTCACACTCCCACATAATTGGTTGGGAGAATGAGGAGGGCTAATGGGGGTACACGGATCTTCCGCTTACAGGAGAGAAGTGCTATGTCAAAAGACATCAAAATGATGTTTCATTAATTGGAGTGCAGAATATAGTTTTTGTTGAAATTATTTATTCCAGGGTGGTTGTATATGGTTAGTCTTGCCCTAGGCTAAATAATTCAGTTAGAAAGGTACTGTTAATAACTTTGGTATTGATGAAGATAGTTTGAATTATTTTGGGATTTTAACCCTTTTAGAGTAAACAATTACATATTTTATTCATATGTAACTGTTTAGATATGTTAACTCATAAAACTGAGGTTGTATTGCTTCAGATTAGAATAAACAAAAACATAATTCTAGGAACTAGTTAGGTAATAATATATTTGTTTTAAGAAAAGAAAGAAAAAGCTTCCATTACTTCTGGATTATTGAACATATTTGTCCTAAAAAGTAATAAATCTATTGTTATTACCTGATAATATATAACTGAACAAGAATTTCCTTATTTCACTTATATATTCTAAGGCTATATGAATCAGAAGTAATAAGAAATATAACTGGAATGTAACATGATCCTACACAGTGTGTGACTATCAGAATGCAGTTACGTTCAGTTATAAATATAGGTTTTTTATAGAGAACCATCTCTTAGTATAATAAATGAAGAGATATCAGGAATTAGGATGTCAGTCCATTGAATCTTCTTGGTCCATGGATGATGTGGCATAACGGCCTCTTTTGTGAGAATGATGATTCCCATTTTGTTCTGAAATTTTCTGGGTGCTGCCTGAAGGTGAAGATGACGCCATTCTTCTGCGTGTGGGAGTGTTGCTGCTTGTGGGTTCTGTCAGATTTAATTTTAAAAGGGTTTGTTGTAGTTCATCTGCTGATCTGCTTCTGTAAATTGTACCTTGGTAGTTAAATCTGACTGAAAAGGGGAAGCCCCATTGATACATAATGTTGTGGCGTTGCAGTTCCATTAGTTGGGGTTTCATGGATCGTCTTTTAGTAATAGTAAGTTGGGATAGGTCAGCAAAAATTTGATAATTGTGTCCTTGAAAATTAAGTTCCTTTTTTTCTCTTGCAGCAATTAGTATTTGTTCTTTCGTTCTGTAATAATGAAATTTTGTGATTATATCACGTGGGGGTCCATCTTTCTTTTTGGCTGTGAGGGCTCTGTGTACTCTGTCCAGTTCTAAACGTTCAATAGGTATATCTGGCTTTAGTTCTTGTAATAGAGCAGTAATAGTAGATTGCAGGTCTGTCACAGTTTCAGGTATTCCCCTTATGCGCATGTTTGAACGTCTGGCTCTATTTTCGTAATCTTCGAGCTTAGTTTGAAGTATTAAATTCTCTTTTTTTAATTGTTCCAATTCTGTTATATTTTCTTGGGTTGTAATTTTAATTTCATCCATTTTTATTTCTAAGGCTGCGGTGCGGTTTCCCAGCTCTCTTATTTCTTTGGTTAGGCTTTTTGTTATTTGGTCTGAGGTTTGTTTTAAAGCCTTATGAAGCATCTTTTCAAATTGTAATAATATTACTGGGGATACTGAGGAGGCTTGTGGAGAAGTTTGTGAGAGGATTTGTTCTGTATCTGACTCAAATGGAGAGTCTTGCTGTGACATTTTCTGTCTGTGAGAGCGCCCTGATGCTGTATATTGTGAGGTGACTGGAGCTGCTTCAGCTGCAGTGAGTGCCTGTGAGCTCTTTGTGAGGTGATTTTTATTTCTGCCACGGTTTCCTCCCAGTACCATATTTCCTGCCCAAACTTTCACAGTTTGTTCCCTGGGGCAAAAAGGTTCAAATGGATACCTTTTGAGCCTGCAGGCTCCGCTTTGTCCTTCTCTTCTCTCCTCAGCGGTGTGGAGCTCTAACAATGCATGTCTGCTCCGCTAGGCTCCGCCTCCTGCCCCTTCTGTGGGATTATTTTCAACCCTTTCACTGTATATCTCAGCCCTATGCTGTCTCTATAGTGGCTTGTATATTAATCCATTCTCTCTTATCCCACACATCTGTACATTAATGCTTTCATCTCCATCCTCTCACGGTATGTGATGTGTGCATTAACCCCTTCACCCTCTCTCCATGCATAAACTGTACATTTACTGTATCTAGTGTAATTAATGTAATTAATTAAATGTAATTAAATGTAATTAACTTGGGATGTATACTTTTGAAAAAAAAGGGTAAAATGTTTTTGGTTTTTTTGTTACCTCCATTTTACTTGACATGTTTTATAACAGGCGGTAAGGGAACCAGTTATTTTCTAAATGCCTCAAAAAAGACACTAATTTGGGTAAAGTGTTGCTTGATCTAGTAATTGTCCCTTAAAGCGGTATTAAATCCAGAAACAAAAATCTATTATATCGCAGAGTACTAATTCCAAGATGTGGTGGCTGCATTCGTTTTTCTTTCTTATGCTTTTTTTCCCTTATTTTATTATTATTATTATTATACAGGATTTATATAGCGCCAACAGTTTACGCAAAGCTTTACAATATAAAAGGGAGACAATACAGTTATAATACAATAAAATACAATAGGATTAAGAGGGCCCTGCTCAGAAGAGCTTACAATCTAATAGGGTGGAGCAAGTGGTACAAAAGGTTGTAACTGTGGGGAATGAGCTGTTGGAAGTGGTAGGAGATTAGTTGGAGATGTGATAGGCTTTCCTGAAGAGATGAGTTTTCAGGGATCGCCTGAAGGTAGCAAGGGTAGGGGATAGCCGGACAGGTTGAGGTAGTGAGTTCCAGAGGATTGGAGAGGCTCTCGAGAAATCCTGGAGACGAGCAAGGGAGGAGAAGATGAGGGAGCTTGAGAGCAGGAGGTCTTGAGAAGAGCGAAGAGGACGATTTGGTTGATATTTGGAGACAAGATTGGTGATGTAGCTCGGGCAGGGTTGTGAATGACTTTGTATGTTGTGGTTAGTATTTTGAATTTAATTTGCTGGGTGATTGGGAGCCAGTGTGGGGATTGGAGGAGAGGGTTGGCAGACACTGTGCGGTTGGTAAGGTGTATAAGTCTGGCAGACTGATAGACTGAAGAGGGGATAGCCTATGGAGAGGCAGGCCAAGGAGAAGAGAGTTGCAATAGTCAAGGCGAGAAATAATGAGGGAGTGAATGAGGAGCTTGGTGGTTTCATTTGTTAAAAAGGGGCAAATTTTAGAGATGTTACTGAGGTAAATTCTACAAACTTTTGACAACGATTGGATTTGAGGCTGAAATGATAAGTCAGAGTCTAGGATTACAACTAGTACCCTGGCGTGAGGGGAGGGACTGATGGTTGCATTCTTGATTTTGATGGAAAAGTCATGGAGGGGGGCACGGGAGGGGGGGAATATTAATAGCTCAGTTTTAGAGAGATTTAGTTTAAGGAAGTGGTGCGACATCCATGCTGATATGCCAGTTAGTAAGTTAGTAATGCGAGAGGAGACTGAAGGAGTGTGGTGAGGAGTAGACACATAGATTTGGGTGTCATCAGTAGGGATGAGCCGAACACCCCCCGGTTTGGTTTGCACCAGAACCTGCGAACGGACCGAAAATTCGCACGAACGTTAGAACCCCATTGACCTCTATGGGACTCGAACGTTCGAAATCAAAAGTGCTCATTTTAAAGGCTAATTTGCATGGTATTGTCCTAAAAAGGGTTTGGGGACCCGGGTCCTGCCCCAGGGGACATGTATCAATGCAAAAAAAACTTTTAAAAACGTCAGTTTTTTTCAGGAGCAGTGATTTTAATTATGCTTAAAGTAAAAAAAAAAGTGAAATATTCCTTTAAATATCGTACCTTGTGGTTAGTATTTTGAATTTAATTTGCTGGGTGATTGGGAGCCAGTGTGGGGATTGGAGGAGAGGGTTGGCAGACACTGAGCGGTTGGTAAGGTGTATAAGTCTGGCAGACTGATAGACTGAAGAGGGGATAGCCTATGGAGAGGCAGGCCAAGGAGAAGAGAGTTGCAATAGTCAAGGCGAGAGATAACAAGGGAGTGAATGAGGAGCTTGGTGGTTTCATTTGTTAAAAAGGGGCAAATTTTAGAGATGTTACTGAGGTAAATTCTACAAACTTTTGACAACGATTGGATTTGAGGCTGAAATGACAAGTCAGAGTCTAGGATTACAACTAGTACCCTGGCGTGAGGGGAGGGACTGATGGTTGCATTCTTGATTTTGATGGAAAAGTCATGGAGTGGGGCATGGGCGGGGGGAATATTAATAGCTCAGTTTTAGAGAGATTTAGTTTAAGGAAGTGGTGTGACATCCATGCTGATATGCCAGTTAGTAAGTTAGTAATGTGAGAGGAGACTGAAGGAGTGAGGTGAGGAGTAGACACATAGATTTGGGTGTCATCAGTAGGGATGAGCCGAACACCCCCCGGTTTGGTTCGCACCAGAACCTGCGAACGGACCGAAAATTCGCACGAACGTTAGAACCCCATTGACCTCTATGGGACTCGAACGTTCAAAATCAAAAGTGCTCATTTTAAAGGCTAATTTGCATGGTATTGTCCTAAAAAGGGTTTGGGGACCCGGGTCCTGCCCCAGGGGACATGTATCAATGCAAAAAAAACTTTTAAAAACGTCAGTTTTTTTCAGGAGCAGTGATTTTAATGATGCTTAAAGTAAAAAAAAAAAAAGTGAAATTATCCTTTAAATATCGTACCTGGGGGGTGTCTATAGTATGCCTGTAAAGTGGCGCATGTTTCCCGTGCTTAGAACAGTCCCTGCACAAAATGTCATTTTTAAAGGAAAAAAAGTCATTTAAAACTGCTTGCGACTTTAATGTAATGTCGGGTCCTGGCAATATGGATGAAAATCAGTGAGCATGAGTACCCCCCAGTCCATTACCAGGCCCTTTGGGTCTTGTATGGATATTAAGGGGAACCTCGCACCCAAATTAAAAAAGGAAAAGGTGTGGGGCCCCCCAGGCCCTATATACTCTGAAGAGCAGTATACAGGCGGTGCAAACAAGACAGGGACTGTAGGTTTGTTGTTAAGTAGAAACTGTTTGTAATTTTGAACTGGTACATTTTTAACATGTTTAGCTCCAGCCAAAAAATCTATTTTAAGCTTTTTGGAAAACCTAGGGAAGGGTTATCACCCCTGTGACATTTGTTTTGCTGTCTGTGCTCCTCTTCAGAAGATTTCGCCTCACTTTTTGTCCCAATGACAAATGTTTTTTGAAAATTTGGGTTTTTTTGTGAAACAAGGATTGGTGATAAAGCATCAGTGGAAAGGAGAAAAGTTTTTCCTATATTAACTCTTACAGGAGAGAATTTCCCTTCCATGGGGTAGATTTCATCTCACTTCCTGTTGTCTCCTTCCGTTTGCAAGTAGGAGTCATTTGTAAGTTGGATGTTTGAAAGTAGGGGCCTGCCCTATATACTCAGCAGAAATTTGGGCCTTAGGTGTTGTTGTGGCCACAATACTGTAAGCCCTCACAGGGCCCTGCTGTGAAATATTAGATCAAGAATTGCAATTACATGCCCCTGTTAAACAGGGGCAGAAAAATTGGGCCTTTGATGGTGGTGGTGGTGCTGGTGCCATAACACTGTAAGTCCTCACAGATACTCTTGGTGGGTGCAGAAACGGGCCCTGCTGTGAAATATTAGACCAAGAATTCTATTTACATGCCCCTGTTGAACAGGGGCAGAAAAATTGGGCCTTAGGCACTGGTGCTGGTGCCACAACACTGCAACCCCTCACAGATACTCTAGTTGGAGTGCAGGAACTAGCCCTGCTGCAAAGAATTGCATCAAAAATTGTAATTACACGCCCCTGTTAAACAGGGGCTGAAAAATTGGGCCTTAGGCACTGGTGCTGGTGCCACAGCACTGCAACCCCTCACAGATACTCTAGTTGGAGCGCAGGAACTAGCCCTGCTGCAAAGAATTGCATCAAAAATTGTAATTACACGCCCCTGTTAAACAGGGGCTGAAAAATTGGGCCTTAGGCACTGGTGCTGGTGCCACAACACTGCAACCCCTCACAGATACTCTAGTTGGAGCGCAGGAACTAACCCTGCTGCAAAGAATTGCACGAAAAATTGCAATTACATGCCCCTGTTAAATAGGGGCTGAAAAACTGGGCCTTAGGCACTGGTGGCGGGACTGGCGGCGCCCAGAACCAAAAATTTTCTTACAAGCTATCATCATGATCATTGAGGAGGAAGAGGATAATTGCTCAGTATAACAGGATAGTCACTCAGCATCAGCATAGGCAGTCTTTGAAGGGATCTGACATTTCAAAAAATGTATTCGGTTACATCAGCATCAGGTGCTTGGTAGCTGGTGGTGATCCAAGACTGATTCATTTTTATGAATGTCAGTCGATCAACCAAGTCGGTGGACAGACGCACCCTGTGATCGGTTACAAAGCCTCCAGCAGCTTAATTGCATACTGTGCAAGCTCTGACCAGTGATCCATCCTCAAGACCCAGTAACCCAGAGGATTTTCAGTGGTAAAGGTGTCCAAGTCAGATCTTGCCCCTAGGTATTCCTGCACCATGTAAAACAGACGCTGGCGATGGTTGCAGGAACCGATCATACCTTGGGGCTGCGGACTAAAAAATTGTCTGAACGCATCGGTCAGACGGCCACCTTCTCCAATGCTCCTTCTTTGACTGACAGAAGCCTCAGCAACACGTTGTCCAGTAACAGGAGTTTGTAACCTCCGAGTCTCTGGGAATGCGTTGCACAGACCTTTCTGCAAGGCCTCCCGAAGATGTTTCATCCTCTGCTCCCTCTGCAACGGCAAGATAAGGTCCACAACCTTACCCTTGTAACGTGGATCAAGGAGGGTTGCCAGCCAGTAACGATCCCCCTCCTTGATACCACGAATACGAGGATCCTTCCTCAAGCTTTGCAGGATCAGGGAGGCCATGCAGCGTAGGTTTGCTGAGGCATTCGGTCCGGAGTCCTCTGGGTCACTAAGGATGACATGATCCGCAGCCACCTCCTGCCAGCCACGTACAAGTCCATGTGTTTCTTGGGACTGTAAACGATCCCTTAAAGACTGCTGCTGATGCTGAGTGCCAGGCTCCACCTCCATACTGACACAATCCTCCTCCTCCTCCTCATCCTCTTCCTGTGTGACCGGCGGGTACGCAGGAACACTGTCTGGATAAAGGGGGCCTTGAGACCTAAGGAAGTCCTCCTCTTCCTGACTCTGTTCTGCCTCAAGTGCCCTGTCCATTATTCCACGCAGCGTGTGCTCCAACAGGTGGACAAGGGGGACAGTGTCACTGATGCATGCACTGTCACTGCTCACCACCCTCATGGCCTCCTCAAATGGTGACAGAACAGTGCATGTATCCCTGATCATGGCCCACTGGCCTGGGGAAAAAAAAACAAGCTCCCCTGACCCTGTCTTGGTGCCATAGTCACACAGGTACTCATTGATGGCCCTCTGCTGCGTGTGCAGCCGCTGCAGCATGGCCAACGTTGAGTTCCACCTGGTGGGCATGCCACAGATTAGGCAGTTCTTGGGCAGGTTAAATTCCTTTTGGAGGTCTGCCAGCTGAGCACTGGCATTATATGACCAGCAGAAATGCACACAGACTTTCCTGGCCTGCCTCAGGACATCCTGTAAGCCTGGGTACCTGCCCAAGAACTGCTGCACCACCAAGTTAAGGGCGTGAGCCAAACAGGGCACATGGGTCATTTGTCACTGTCGGAGGGTGGAGATGAGGTTGGTGCCATTGTCGCAAACCACCATTCCTGCCTTAAGTTGGTGTGGCATCAACCACCTCTGAACCTGCCCCTGCAGAGCTGACAGAACCTCTGCCTCAGTGGGGCTCCTGTCCCCCAAGCACACCAGCTCAAGCATCGCATGGCATCTTTTGGCCTGCATACTTGAGTAGCCCCTTGAACGCCTATGGAGCACCACTGGTTCCGAGGACAAAGCACAGGAAGAGGCCATGGAGGAAGAAGAAGAGGAGGGGTGAAGGAGAGAAGGTGTGTCAGAATCATTAGTAGTGGCATTTTGGAGGCGTGGTGGTGGAACAACCTCCAACACTACTGCACCCTGTCCTGCATCCTTCCCAGCTGCCAGCAGAGTCACCCAATGCGCCGTGAAACTTAGGTAATGTCCCTGTCCATGCCTGCTGGACCATGAGTCAGCGGTAATATGCACCTTACCACTGACCGCCTTGTCCAGCGAGGCATGGACATTGCCTTCCACATGCTGGTAGAGAGCCGGAATCGCCTTCCGTGAGAAAAAGTGGCGTTTGGGTCCCTGCCACTGAGGAACCGCACATTCCACAAACTCACGGAAGGGGGCAGAGTCTACCAACTGAAAAGGTACCAGTTGAAGTGCTAGCAAATTTGCCAAGCTAGCATTCAACCTCTGGGCATGTGGATGGCTAGGAGCGAACTTCTTTCGGCGGTGCAGCAGCTGGGGCAGGGAAATTTGCCTGGTACAATCTGACATCGGTGTACCGAAAGCAGATTGCCCACAAGTACTTGGCTGTGACACACCTAATTCTACACCTTCATTCCTCTCAGTGCAGGTCTCAGAGAGGACTGAAGGTATAGTGGGGTTGTAGATCTCAGCTGATGAGGAGCAAGGAGAAGTCCTTTTTGTTCTTTGGTGTGGGTCTTTTAGATACGCTTGTCAACGAACTGCATGGCAGGTCAACATATGTCTGGTCAAGCATGTGGTGCCCAAGCGGGAGATGTTTTGGCCATGCGAGATACGCTTGAGACATATGTTGCAAATAGCAGTGGTGCGATCTGATGCACTCATCTCAAAAAAGGCCCACACCAAAGAACTTTTGGAATAACGCACAGAGACAGCAGCGCCCTGCACATGTGGAGCTTTGCGGTGTGATGCAGTCAGTGTGCTGCCCTTAGGCTGGCCCTGGAGGGCATCCTGCCTCGTTGGTGATGTGCCTCCTCCTCCTCTCTCCTATCAGGCACCCATGTTGAGTCAGTGACCTCATCATCCCCTCCCTCCTCATCACTGGAGCAAACCTGGCAGTATGCTGCAGCAGGGGAAGCATGACTGCCAGATTGCTGTCCTTCTTGGGCACCCCCTCTGTCCGTGCTCATGTTACTGCCTTCATCTAGCTCAGTATCATCATCAGAGCCTTCTAAACGCTGGGAATCCTCCTGGAGCATGTGGTCATGCTGTGGTCAAACAGTTCGAGGGACTCCTCAGGAGGACATGGTGGGGCTAGGGAAGGAGTCACTGATGCCATTGAGCCGAGGGAAGAGGCAGCTGCTTTGCCAGACAAAGTACCCAGAGCATGGGTGAGAGAGGATGAGGAGGATGAGGACGGCCTGGTCATCCACTCGACCAAGTCTTCCGCAGCTGCTGAAAAAAAGGCCAAGCATGTCCCACGGCCACGTGCTGATGAGGATTCACCGTCTCCACGACCAGCACTGTTGCCTCTAGACACAGAGCCTGCTTTCCCTCTTTTATTGGCTTGTGACTGTCTGCCTCTCCTTGTTGGCCTTTCAGACATACTAATAGCCTGCAGTGAGATGTAGCTGCACTAAGCTGGGATATATACATATATATATATATATATATATATATATATATATATATATATATATATATATATATATATTGCCTGCCTGTAGTATGAGAACACCACCAATCTTCTACAGGTAGCTTTAGATGAACACTGTGCAGAGGACGCACTACACCAATGTTAAAATAATGTAGCTGCCTGCGGTAGTGATAGGATCAGGAAAACACCACCAACCTTCTACAGGTAGCTTTAGCTGAACACTGTGCAGAGGTCGCACTACACTAACGTTAAAATAATGTAGCTGCCTGCGGTAGTGATAGGATCAGGAAAACACCACCAACCTTCTACAGGTAGCTTTAGCTGAACACTGTGAAGAGGACGCACTAGACTAATGTGTAAATAATGTAGCTGCCTGCGGTAGTGATAGGATCAGGAAAACATCACCAACCTTCTACAGGTAGCTTTAGCTGAACACTGTGCAGAGGTCGCACTACACTTACGTGTAAATAATGTAGCTGCCTGCGGTAGTGATAGGATCAGGAAAACACCACCAACCTTTTACAGGTAGCTTTCACTGAACACTGTGCAGAGGTGCTGCCTGCGGTAGTGATAGGATCAGGAAAACACCACCAACCTTCTACAGATAGCTTTAGCTGAACACTGTGCAGAGGTTGCACTACACTAACGTGTAAATAATGTAGCTGCCTGCGGTAGTGATAGGATCAGGAAAACAGCACCAACCTTCTACAGGTAGCTTTAGCTGAACACTGTGCAGAGGAAGCACTACACTAATGTTAAAAGAATGTAGCTGCCTGCGGTAGTGATAGGATCAGGAAAACACCACCAACCTTCTACAGATAGCTTTAGCTGAACACTGTGCAGAGGACACACTACACTAACGTTAAAATAATGTAGCTGCCTGCGGTAGTGATAGGATTAGGAAAACACCACCAACCTTCTACAGGTAGCTTTAGCTGAACACTGTGAAGAGGACGCACTACACTAATGTTAAAATAATGCAGCTGCCTGCGGTATTGATAGGATCAGGAAAACACCACCAACCTTCTACAGGTAGCTTTAGCTGAACACTGTGCAGAGTTTGCACTACACTAACTTGTAGCTTTAGCTGAACACTGTTCAGAGGACACACTACACTAACTTGTAGCTTTAGCTGAACACTGTGAGGAGGATGCACTACACTAACTTGTAATTTTAGCTGAACACTTTGTACTACACAAACTTGTAGCTTTAGCTGAACACTGTGAGGAGGACGCACTACACTAACTTGTAGCTTTAGCTGAACACTGTGAGGAGGACGCACTACACTAATTTGTAGCTTTAGCTGAACACTGTGAGGAGGACACACTACACTACTTTGTAACTTTAGCTGAACACTGTGAGGAGGACGCACTACACTAACTTGTAGCTTTAGCTGAACACTGTGCACTACACTAACTTGTAGCTTTAGCGGAACACTGTTCAGAGGACACACTACACTAACTTGTAGCTTTAGCTGAACACTGTGCAGAGGACGCACTACACTAACTTGTAGTTTTAGCTGAACACTGTGCAGAGGTCGCACTACACTAACTTGTAGCTTTAGCTGAACACTGTGCACTACACTAACTTGTAGCTTTAGCTGAACACTGTTCAGAGGATGCACTACACTAACTTGTAGCTTTAGCTGAACACTGTGCAGAGGTCGCACTACACTAACTTGTAGCTTTAGCTGAACACTGTGAGGAGGACGCACTACACTATCTTGTAGCTTTAGCTGAACACTGTGCGCTACACTAACTTGTATCTTTAGCTGAACACTGTTCAGAGGATGCACTACACTAACTTGTAGCTTTAGCTGAACACTGTGCAGAGGTCGCACTAAACAAACTTGTAGCTTTAGCTGAACACTGTTCAGAGGACGCACTACACTAACTTGTAGCTTTAGCTGAACACTGTGAGGAGGATGCACTACACTAACTTGTAGCTTTATCTGAACACTGTGCACTACACTAACTTGTAGCTTTAGCTGAACACTGTTCAGAGGACGCACTACACTAACTTGTAGCTTTAGCTGAACACTGTGCAGAGGTCGCACTACACTAACTTGTAGCTTTAGCTAAACACTGTGAGGAGGACGCACTACACTAACTGTAAATAGTCTAGCTGCCTGACTGTGGTACTAATAGGATCAGGAGAACACCAGCAATTTTCTTTAGGTAGCTGTAAATACTGTAACAACACAAGCCTGCCTGTCAGTAGGAAGATGATAACAGGAACGGATCTAGCTAAACTGAATACAGTGTATATATATATATATATACAACACCTGGGATGCATATATATACACAATACACTGTAAGTGCAGCTAACTGACTGACTGTCCTGCCTAATCTATCTAACTTAAATCAAATGACACTATCTCTCTGTCTCTGTCTCTCAACGCTGGAACACACTACACAGGGCTGCCGTGCAGGCGGCCTTATATAGTGTGGGGCGTGTACTAAACCCCCTGAGCCATAATTGGCCAAAGCCACCCTGGCTTTGGCCAATTACAGCTCTCTCTACAGATGGCGCTGTGATTGGCCAAGCATGCGGGTCATAGTGCATGCTTGGCCAATCATCAGTCAGCAATGCACTGCGATGCCGCAGTGAATTGTGGGCCGTGACGCGCCACACAAATTTGGCGCGAACGGCCCATATCGTTCGCAATTCGGCGAACGAGCGAACAGACGATGTTCGAGTCGAACATGGGTTAGACTCGAACGTGAGGCTCATCCCTAGTCATCAGCGTATAAGTGGTATTGGAAGCTGTGGGCGGTTATCAAGTGACCAAGGGAGGAGGTAAAGATAGAGAAGAGAAGGGGTCCAAGAACAGAGCCTTGGGGGACTCCACAGAAATGGGCAATGGAGAGGAGGAGACAGAGTTGTAGGTGACACTGAAGGAGTGCTGTGATAAATAGGCAGAGAACCAGGATAGAGCAGAATCTCGGAGGCCAAGGGAATGTAGTTTATTGAGAAGGAGCGGGTGGTCAACAGTATCAGAGGCCGCAGAGAGGTCAAGTAGTAGGAGTATGGAGTACTGGCTGTTGGTTTTAGCAGTTAGTAAATCGTTAGTGAGTTTCAGTAAGGCAGTTTCCGTGGAGTGCTTCAAGCGAAAGCCAGACTGTAAGGTGTCAAGAAGGTTATTTTCACTGAGGTAGGAGCTAAGACAATTGTAGACAAAGCGTTCTAGAAGTTTAGAGGTGAATGGGGAGCAATGAGATGGGTCTTAAGTTGTTCAGGTTGGTAGGGTCCAGTGAGGGCTTTTTAAGTATAGGAGTGATCTGCGCATGTTTTAGAGGGGAGAGGGTGCCACTAGAGAGGGAGAGATTGAAGATGTGAGTGAGGGAGCATAGCACAGAAGAAGCTGGTGACCGTAGTAGTTGTGAGGGAACAGGATCCAAAGGGACAATTGGTTAGGTGGGCATCTGAGAAAAGTTTTGTAACCTCTTCATTAGTAGCCAATTCAAAAGAAGAGAGTGTTGAATGTGCTGCTAGGCAAGGTATGTTGGGTGGGGAAGACATACGCACAGTGGAGGTGTCCTCATGAATTGCATCAATCTTGTCATTGAAGTTATTGGCAATCTCTTGGGCAGTTAGTGAGTTAGTGGATAGAGGAGGTGGGGGACAAAGCAGAGAGTTAAAGGTTGAGAAGAGCCGACGGGGACTGGATGACAAGGAATTAATAAGAGAGACAAAGTAGGCTTGTTTGGCAGCATGGAGGCAGGAATTGTATTTTAGAAGGGCAGATTTATATAGGGTGAAGTCTTGCAGGCATTTGGTTTTACACCACAGTTGTTCAAGAGCACGGCAATGTCTCTTGAGATTTCTAGTGGTGTCAGTTTGCCAGGGTTGTAACGGTCGGGGCCTGATTCTGTGTGTGGTTAGAGGAGCAAGTGTATCTAGTGATGATGAGAGTAAACTGTTGTAGACAGAGGTGGCCAGGTCAGGACGGGGGAGAGATTATGTCATATAGGTGGTCAGTAGCAGAATAGAGAGGAGAAGGGTTAAGGTGGCAAAGGTTTCTACAAGTAATTGTTTGCTGCTTGGAGGGATGGGTGGTTGGAGGCAAGGATACAGTGAAAGTAATGAGGTTGTGATCAGAGAGAGGAAAGGGGGTGTTGATGAGGTTGCCAGGGTTGCAGAGATGGGAGAATACAAGGTCAAGGGTATTACCATTGGAGTGAGTGAGTATGTGTCCATTGGGTTAGGTCAAAAGATGAGGTTAAGTCGAGAAGTATAGCTGTGGTTGGGCTGTTAACATTGACAGGAGTGTTGAAGTCATCAAGAATTATTGTGGGTATTTCAGAGTATTCAGAGTATTTCAAAGTAGAGTAGCCAGGCAGCAAAGTCATCAAGAAAGCGTGATACCGGTTTAGGAGGCAGATAAATTGCTGCAATCCTCAGAGAAATGGGAGAAAACAGACAAATACAGTGCATCTCGAAAGAAGAGAGGGATAGAGAGGGAGGGACAGGAAGGACTTGGAAGGTGCTTTGTGGGGATAGAAGGAAGCCAACTCAACCACCTTTCTGTCTGTTGGGTCTGGGGGAGGGAGTCCAATGGAGACCACCATGGGAGAGGGCAGCAGGAGAAGCTGAGTCAAAATTTTGAAGAATTTTGCTGTTATGGCGAGTATGTTAAAGCCATAAGAGATGAAGGGGTCATGTACAGATGTTAGCTTGTTACAGATGGAACGGGCGTTCCAAAGGGCACATGAGATTTTCACCTGGATTTTGTCAGGGAGTCATCACTTTAACATAGATCAAACCAGTAAATGCATAACTAAATTGTATACAGTGTAGGAAATGTACAATGAAAGGTGTATAACATAGGACAATTCAAGATTATTTATTATAAAATTATCTATTAAAGCGGAACTTCACTCTCTCAAACAAAGTTGACTATTTTCAATCCTTATGCTGCTGGCTTTAGTAAATAGATTGGAAAGTATATTATATTTACTTGTTTTAGATCTTTTTACATTTCTTCAGTTACTTCCAGGTTTCCACACCTAGAGAAATGATGCCATACATCCCAAGAGGTTTCAGGGGGTGAGGAGGGATTTTCTCAGCTAAGCACACCCCCTGCCTGCATGCCAGAGCTAAGGGCAGTTGAATTCCAGGAAGTAAATGCTACGTGAATCATCTACCCTTACTTAAGATGGCCATTGATAGAAATGATAGGGGGGTGTTTTTCAAAGTAATTTCTCAACTAAATAAAGCATTAGGACATGAATGGGTGAGGGTTAATTTTAGAAGACACAACATTTTTAAGCCCAGGAGTTGAAATAAAAAATAGTTCAATGTAGAGTACATCTGATGTACTAGGGAATAAAGGGTAGTGTTTAACCCACCAAGAGTCAAAAAGACGGTGCTCTCTTATAAGTTTGAAAAATTAATTAGACGTTTTAATAAGACTGTTTGATGGGGTACTACAAATAACTTCCTATCTTTGTAGGGAGACCTAATCGTATTAAAGTCACCGCCAACAATAGCAAGTAAGCAAGATAGTTGGTGTAATTTAGTCAACGTCTGGTGCAGGAATTGGATCTGGTCATTGTTTGTAGCAAAATCATTCAATAGTATAAGTTGTTGCCCTGCAAGTATACAATTTAGCAGGATATAGCATCCTTAACCACCTCCCACCCGGCCACTGTACATAAACGGCCTTTCCTTGTTCTGAGTGGACGTTCAGGAACGTCCCTCAGAACGAGTGTGCAAGGCGGCTCGATCCTGTGATCATTATGATCACAGAATCCAGCTGAGCAGAGATCGGGATATGGGCGCTGTGATTGGCCCTCCCGATCACAAGCTATATTTATCAGAAAAATTACTTATTTGCAAAATTTTATTACAGAAACTAAGAAAAATGCATTTTTTTGGAAAATTTTCGGTATTTTTTTACTTGTAGCATAAAAAATAAAAACCCCAGCAGTGATTACATACCACCAAAAGAAACCTCTATGTGTGTGAAAAAAATGATAAAAATGTCTATTGGGTAGTGTTACATGACCGTGCAATTCTCATTCAAAGTTTGACAGCACTGAAAGCTGAAAATTGGTCTGGGAAGGAGGAGAGTGAAAGTGCCCAGTATTGAAGTGGTTAAGAAGATCTAGAATAGAGGAAGTAACTCTCAATGGTGGTGTATTTCTAATTAAAATGGTAACTCTGCTTTTCCAGAAGGATTTGAAGCTTTAAAAGGTTTATTTTACACAAACTTAAGAGAACCCTCTTTATTGAAATGAGTCTCTTGGCTGACATCTGTTTACTAATTTTATCCATAGAGGCCTCTCAATGTGAGCAGATGCTGATCCAGAGTCCTCCCATATTGTTAGCAGCTAGTAGAAGCATGGCGGCAGGATAAAGAAGCAGTGTCACAGCAGAGCTCTCACTTCACAAGTCCGCCATCAGCCGCTGCTGCACATGCAACCCTTTTTAACTTACTTTAACAGATCAAGCTGATCAGACAAAGTAGGTGCTCACAATGGTCATCCTTTACTCATGTATGTAGTTTCCAAAATAAATAGTCATTCATGTAAAACTTTTATGCCAAAAGGAATAAAAAAATATTGCTGTAAAGTGCTTAAAAAGTGTTAGCTGGAGTTCAGCTTTAAAATTTTAGTCAAGTCCACCTAAATTATGTTAGTCTAATACTACCTCCCCCTGACTGATAATGCTGCTGTCCAAAGACATCTGCCTACTACTTCATACAGAATTCAGACTTCCCAAAGCAGGAAGTGTGTTACTGGCTGAATCAGCAAGTGAAATAAAGGGAAAAGTCTAACAAAAGCAATACTAATGCAGCCACCACATCTAAGGATTGTTAAACTGTTATAATTGTTATATAATTGTTATATTACATCATTGTTTTTGGGTTTAATACCACTTAATCTTTAAAAATGGCCTGGTAATGATGAAGTATTTCAAGCTAGTACTCAAGTGGTTAAAATACTCTTTAATTGCACAATCTGTTGAATATTTTCTGTTCTTTAATCTAGCTTTAACAAATTTGCATTTGATACCTCATCTACAGTTCACCTAGATATAGATCATGTACCAAATCATGCCAATTTCTATTAATAATATGTTCTTTACTTCAATATCTCATAATATATTGAGTTATAAAAGCCCAGTAACATTGATTTATTTTTTCCCCTGACACCATCGTATTTCATCACATTGTCATCCTGTAATTCTTTTTGAAAAATGTACCATTTTTGCATTATAATTTCTCTCCTTAAATGGAATTTATAGTTATTTCATAAATATTACATACAATTTATTGCTGTGAAGACTAAATTAAAAAAAATGAGTATAATAGTATACAGCATATTAATTTTTTTTATTTAATATTTTGTGTGCAGGAGCATTATGCTGTTTTTTCTGATTCAAAGTTTTTTGTTTTTTTTTCAAAAACATACAAAACAACAATACCAAGAAATAAAAAGAGAGAGGGGCGCACCGGCCATGTGCATTATCTTTTGCAAAATATTTATTGAATAAAATGATAAAAGAAATTACTCACAAGCAGTTGTGGAACAAGGTGCAATGTGAATCAAGCACCGATTAGCAGCAAACAGTTCTTATGATGAGCGAAACCTTCCAGAGGTCTTAGAGGAACATACAAGCATCACTACCGGCTTACACGTTTTGGAAGGGCACGTCCCTTCTTCATCAGAGCTCAGCAGTCAGAAGGGACGTGCCCTTCGAAACGCATAAGCCGGTAGTGATGCTTGTATGTTCCTCTAAGACCTCTGGAAGGTTTCGCTCATAAGAACTGTTTGCTGCTAGTCGGTGCTTGATTCACATTGCACCTTGTTCCACAACTGCTTGTGAGTAATTTCTTTTATCATTTTATTCAATAAATATTTTACAAAAGATAATGCACATGGCCGGTGCGCCCCTCTCTCTTTTTATTTCTTTGTCTGCTAGGATTCCCCATCCTTGAGGGCAGCAAGGCCTGTGTCATTTTACCATCTGTCTGGTTGCCCACTTGTGCGCAGAAAACAACAATACCGTCTGTGCTGGGGCTGTTTAATCGTTTCAGCCCCGGAAGATTTCACCCCCTTCCTGACCAGTGCACTTTTTGTGATTCAGAACTGCGTCACTTTAACTGACAATTGCGCGGTCGTGCGACATTGCACCCAAACAAAATTGACGTCCTTTTTTTTCCCACAAATAGAGCTTTCTTTTGGTGGTATTTGATCACCTCTGCATTTTTTATTTTTTGTGCTATGAACAAAAAAAGAGAGACAATTTTGAAAAAAAAACGCAATTTTTTTTACATTTTGCTATAATAAATATCCCCCAAAAACATATAAAAAAAGTTTTTTTTTCCTCAGTTTAGGCCGATATGTATTCTTCTACATATTTTTGATTAAAAAAAAATGCAATAAGCGTATATTGATTGGTTTGCGCAAAAGTTATAGCATCTACAAAATAGGGGATAGTTTTATGGCATTTTTATTATTTTTTTTACTAGTAATGATGGCGATCTGCGATTTTTATCAGGACTGCGACATTATGGCGGACACATCGGACATTATTGACACATTTTTGGGACCATTGGCATTTATACAGCGATCAGTGCTATAAAAATGCACTGATTACTGTAAAAATATCAGGGAAAGGGTTAACCACTAGGGGGTGATCAAGGGGTTAATTGTGTTCCCTCTCTGTGTTCTAACTGAAGGGGATTGTTCATAGCGCACAATAGCTCTAGCTGAAATTTTCACATGAAGGTGAAAGAGTAGGACACCCTTTCTGTTTGTTTCCTTCCTTTTAACTCCACCCAAGGTCTAATTTAGAGACAGCGGGTCTGAATGGAAACCATCTGCTCTGCTCACTCATAGTGCTCTGGGAATTCGTGTCATATGTCAAAATTCTTTAGGCCTCTTTCACACGGACTGTCCGTTCAGGTCCGCCTGTCAGTTTTTTAGGCGGACCTGAACGGACACTCCATGGAGGTCTATGGAGCGTCGGATGTCAGCGGTGACATGTCCGCTGACATCCGACCTGCTCCGATCTGAAAAAGTGTAACGGAGGAAAAACCTACTTTTCCATCTGTTTTCGGATTGGTTTGGGTGACGACGGACTCTACGGTCTGTCATCACGCGATCCCCCATAGGGGAGAGTGGTGCTCTGACAGGTCCGTCGCTGCACAGTGTGCAGCGACGGACCTGTCATCTTCCTGCTCAGCGGGGATCGGCGGAGCGATCCCCGCTGTGCAAGCGGATGTTACGGGGCGGATCATCACTGATCCGCCCCATGTGAAAGAGCCCTAACAGTTCTCCTTCAAAGAGACACCAGCAAGGTATAATGCTTTGACTGTGCTGATAAAGAGGTTCCTGTTGGACCCCTATTACACATACACACAATAATTGTTAGACATGTGCATTCATTTTCGTCTGAATGCATTTTCGTTAGAATTTCGGGTATTTTCGTTATCATTTTAACAAACGATAACGAATGTGCAGAATCCGGAAACTGAAAGATCCAACATAAATAAATGCTTTATTTTCGTTTTCGTTGCGACAACAGTTTGATATAGATAGGAGATTCGACATGACGCTGACAATAGCGATCTGTGTCTATCGAACCTATAGTCGAATGTGCCTAACCTTAGCTCTATTAATCCAAGATTATTCTACATAGAGAGAAAAGATTCAACATAGAGAGAAAAGATTCGACATTATAGAGACAATAGCAAAAAAGGTCAAATGTGCCTAACCTAACTCTATTAGTCCAAGATTATTCGACATAGAGAGAAAAGATTTGACATGAAGATTCGACGAAGCAGTCGCCGCGAGCGGCCATTTATGGTTAAATGCTCCGCCCATAGGCTATAGAAGAATTCTAATGTTGGTTGACTAGTAATAATAATTAATAAATATAATTATTACTAGTGAAATACAACATTAGAATTCTACTATAGCTTGTAGGTGGAACATTCGACCGGAAATGTACGACTGCAGCGTCGTACAGTTTAGCTGCTCAGTCGAATCTTCTTAGAACATTCGACAGACACCATAAGCCTTCAATGACAGATTTGACCTTAATTATTTCGGATTTTCGGACGAATGCATTTTTTAACTAAACGAAATAAATAAAAACGAATTTCGGGAGTAACTAAATATATGTATTTTTCGGACGAAAACGAAATTCCGAAATGAAATATTTTAGTGTGCACATGTCTAATAATTGTACATAAAATCACAACCTAAGAAACGTGTTGCTGTTTCTGTCCTTGCATAAACTTTGCAATCCACTATTTAGACCTAGCTTATTTCTTTATCCTAGTGTAGAGTTGTACTATTTTTACAAAAAGACAAAGCCGCGCTTGGCAGCTTGTGCAATATGAAAATAGGTTAAATAAACCTACAGTGAAACATAACACTAGTATGTTATATAAAGTTCACGTGAATAAGTGAAAAATTAGTGGAGAAATCTTCTTTAAAACCCATTGGTAGAGATTCAAACCAACAGTGAAAAAGACTACTTCTGTGAAAACCTTCACCTCCAATAATAGGGGCTCGTACGAGATCCTATTGACGCTCCATCTCTAGAGAGGTCAAACGAGCAGTGATCATAACCATCTATGGGGTATTGCAGGTAGAGATACACTTCTATGGAACCTGACCTCCACTGCTTGTCTCCAGAGCGGCCACGCCAGATACCATGGACATTCCGAACATTCTGCAGGATTAGTCAAGATAAGGTCACAATTGCGCAGTTTGGCTGTTGAGAATGGATACTCCAAATGTCAGTAGTCTTTATCACTCTTGGTGTTGGATCTCTTTCAATGCGTTTTAAAGAAGATTTCTCCATTAATTCTTCACTTATTCATGTGGACTTTATATAACATTCTAGTATTATGTTTCACTGTATGTTTATTTAACCAATTTTCATACTGCACAAGCGTGGCCTTGTCTTTTCGTATGTGCAATTACTATGGTGATATCACATGACTAAGTTGCTGCTCTGCACAAACAATTTTAGACACTATATTGGCACTAGCATGATTTCTGAACAAGATTTGTCCTATTTTTAGAAAGTAACATAATATTCCGGACGTTTATCATGAGAAAGATGACATGAAAATGTTCTCAAGGGTGTAATAATATTTTTAAAAGACACACGTGTCCAAGAATGGAAAACTAAAATGTGATTCATATACTTCCTAAATAGTTTGCAGCTGAAATTAAATGCTATGATTTCTTACAGGATTTTTGTGTTGCCAAAAAAAAACTTGGCTAAAAAATAAGCACATTTACAAATTATGTCTAACTATAGGTTTTTCAGTTGTGGACTGACTTCATAAACAATGAATTGGCCAATTAAATGTCCTGACGATATTGTTGAATAAATATCCTAGTATTAAAGTATATCCACGACCAGGACTGAATTTACCAGTAGACACAGTTAGCCTGTGCCTAGAGGCAACAGAGGCAAAGAGACAGTTTTTCCCTGTATCGATATTGGCCACAATTTTTTGTCATCAGCAGACATACAGTAATCTCATATAAGCTTGTTTATTGAAGCATAAATCCAGGAGCACTGAGAAGACAAATACACCAGCAACTGTAAGCTAGCAGGACAGCCAGATGCAGGATCTAAGGATAAAAATTAAAAACACTAATGCCGCGTACACATGATCGGACATTCCGACAACAAATGTTCGATAGGAGCTTGTTGTTAGAAATTCCGACCATGTGTAGGCTCCATCGGACATTTTCCTTTGGAATTTCCAACAACAAAAATTTGAGAGCTGGTTCTCAAATTTTCAGACATCATAAATTCCGAGCATGTGTACACAATTCCGACGCACAAAATTCCACGCATGCTCTGAATCAAGTACGAGACAGAAGCGCTCGGTCTGGTAAAACTAGCATTCGTAATGGAGATAGCACATTCGTCATGCTGCAAATTTTGAAATCTTTCAATGCAGCACATTTTCTTCTTCTTTATAATGCTAGAATTATGAAGTTGTTTTGCTGCTGATATTCACACAGAGTTCTGACAAACTGAGTTCTTTATTATTTCTTGTGATCTCATGAATAATATTTTTTATTTTTTCGCCAGATCTCCAGAATAATGTTTATAATTTTTGTTTATAATGATCTAATTTTTTTTTTTTATTAAATCAAGATCTCCTGTTTTTTTTTTCTAGTGATTTCCATAATATTTTTTCTCATTTTGTGTATCAAGTTACCACAACACCATTATTATCTTGTATTTTTTAACCTCAAAGAGATTGGTTGGTGTTAGTGTCCCTTGTTAATTTGACATTGTATTTTTGAAATGTACCTGCCTACTCACAAAAGAACTGTCCTTTTTTAATTATAACACATAGCCAATGATTTAAGAAAAAAATATACATTTGTTAGGGTTCATAACAAAATAAAGAGGAAGGCAACGCTGGATAAACTGGTGAAATTAGCAAAGCCTTTGTACCCCAGGGCATACATCAACTATTTGACAGGCAAAATTGGGAGCCTGAGGAGTCCATTTAATAGGGAGCACAATCCGGTCCAGGACTCTGAGAGATCAGGAACAGCAGCAGGTGACATATAAGTTCCCAGGCTGTGGGCTTACAACAGCTTGTGTCTTTTTTCAGACCAGACTCAACCCAGGCCATCACTCTCTTGTCTTCCTTCCACGCTTGCTTCCAGGCTGAGGCTCTGGTTTTGGAGGTGGAGGAGGTGGAGGAGGATGGTCCAACTCACACAGGTGGGTTTTACTTGTGAGTTTGCCCCTCTAGCCCTTATTTGGGGCCATATATATCACTTCCTCACAAAAGAGGCATTGGCCCACCTCCATTTCCTGCATTTTGTTGGCAGTCATGCAGGCATAGGCCTCAAGAAGACTGGGGGTGGTTCTGAGGGCCGCAGAAGCCTGCTGAATTAACCCAAGTGCTGATTCCTCCACGCTCCTCCCCTTCTTGGGCCTTTTTTGTTGAAGGCGGTTGGTAGGGACCTGGGATTCGGTCAGGCTACTGGGCCCGGCCACCTCCTGGCTGCCACTTACCCCGCCAAATCCTGGCTGTCACTTTCCCCTGCCACCTCCTGGCTGCCACTTTCTACAGCCTCCTCCTGGCTGAGGATTTCCTGTGTATGAAAAAGGGACATAGTTTTAGTTTATTGTTCATTAATCACACACAATTTTGATAAATATGTTGAACAATGCTATACCTGACTCAAGCTGGGCTCCTCCACATCTTCTTCCTGGGTGAAAGGCCCAAGTTGGACGTCGGAAGCCTCAGCTGGGGTGGAAGGAAGAGTGGAAGGAAGGGTTGAGAGTGATGGCCTGATTTCAGTCTGGTCTGACAGAAATCGCAGTCTGTCATAGTACCACAGCCTGGGGACATAAATTGAAAGGAAAGAGAAGGAGAAGAGGTGCCTCTGGGTGCAAATTTTAACAAATTTTAATATACAGTAAGTACTCCATATAATGTACTTACATTTTGTAGTTGAAAAGAAGTCATTGGATAGTTTCCCAAAATATGGGGCTGTCCTCAGCGGAGTTGCTCCCTTCGGCCCGTGTTCATTCTTAGGCGTTTTCTCATGTGCAGTTGGGTGATGTCCTGCTGGCTGTAGTGGAGCCTCTCAGCTGTATGATGTATCCGATGTTTTCAGGTACTGCTGTAGGGTGCTTGGCTTGCTGCTGTGGAATCGATCACCACCACAAGGTATGGAACGCAAGGAATTGTCCAGGAGGGGGGGAAGATGTTACTGAACCGCAACGCATTTCACGAGCGTGCAAGCTGTGGGTGATTTACACAGCCGCGCTCCTTTCTCAAGCTATTGGACAGTCACTAACCAGTCAGTGATAAAGGAAGGGGAGGGGGAGTGGTTAAAATTGAGTACACATGTGAGGGGGGGCGGAACAGGATAATGGACCGCCGGGACATGAGCATGGATAGTGCATGTAGAAAAAAAATATATATACGCACTTAATCACATAGACTTGGGCACAGGTGAATCAAACGCAAATAAGGCAAAAAACATGGAGACAGAAAACAAAAAAAAAGAAACAAAAAGCAAGAAACAAAAACAAAAAAAAAAAAAAAAAAACAGAGCCAGAAAACGAAGGGCTGGGAACTGTATGTAAAAAAGGGGGGGGGGGTGTAGTGTGCAGATGTGCACATGTATGGAAAAACAACAATATTAATAATAATAATAATAAGCAAGGTATAATGACTGTGGATGGTTGGTGTGTGTAAATAGTGGAAAGGGAGGAAAGGGATGATATGCATGGGGCAATGGTCAGGCTTATGCTGGCGTGTCTCCGCATAACTATATACATTAGAAGCCTGATATGCACATTTAGGAAGCCATCTTGGGGGCACATTATGATGGTGGTACATACTGATATGAAATGGTGGGGAAAGAAGGGGGAATCATACTTACGAGTACCCACCACCCCCGGGGACTCATGAGAAGGATGTGGACAAGAAGGCCAATCTATAACGAGGAGGAAGGGATAAGAACAATTTACTGGATGATACAATAAAATAAACTAGATAGGCTATGGGGGGCTATTGGTGGGCCATAGCAAAGTGTTTGGGAACACTATGTGGGTCTGTGCCACCCTCGATGAGCCTTCTGTGTTCCCCAAAGCGTTGTCTGAGGGGTCTGATGGTTCTACCCACATAAATTAGGTTGCATGGGCAGGTGAGGGCATATACGACGTATTCAGAGAAACAGTTGTAAAATTCCTTTAGCATATAAGTCTTTCCTTTAGTAGAGAAGGTTTTTTGGCCGTGTTCCACCAATTGGCAGGTCTTGCAGAGCACTTTGCGACACTGATACATCCCTGGTATTGGTATCAGGATGGGTACAGGGGGTGGGGCAGCAGTCGGTTTTATTTTGCGGGGGGCAATTTTGTTCTTGAGGTTGGAGGCCCTACGGTATATGATTCTTGGATGTGGTGGAAGGATAGTTTTTCAGGTGGGGATCTTGTAGTAGAATGTTCCAGTGCCCAGACAGTATTTTTTCCATCTTCTTGTACTTAGAATGGAAGGTGGTGATGAACCTGCTGGACTAATCTTGTTCGGATTGATTAGTTTTGGAGGGTTTTCCATGGAGATATAGATGGTATGCTTCATCTATAAGGCTCTCAGGATATTGTTTGTTGAGGAATTTATTTTACTGAGTTTGGTATAGTCTGTATCTCTGGTGCAGTTTTGTCTGAGACGACAAAATTGTCCTTTTGGAATATTTTTAATATTTAATAGTAGGTATGAATTTCCAGCCGTCGGTTTTGTGTGTTTTTTGGCATAGATTTCTTGTCCCTCATGTCCTAGTTTGAGGTCTAGGAAGGCTAAAGAAGTAGAGTTGTTTTCATGGGTAAAGGATAAACCATATATATTGTCGTTGCAATGTTTAACAAACGAGGTGATGAGTTCAGGGGTGCCATCCCAAATGATGATAAGGTCATCAATGTATCTTCCAAAGAATACAATGTTGGCAGAGAAAGGGTCGTTGTGGTAGATGTACTGATTTTCCCAAAGGTCCATTGCCAGGTTGGCATAGGAGAGAGCAAAGTTTGTGCCCATGGCTGTGCCCTGTTTCTGTAGATAGAAGTTCCCATTGAAGGTGAAATAATTGTGTGTAAGACAAAACTTTGTTGCTTCCACGATGAAAGTTGCTTGGCGGGAGTTGATGAGAGGGTCATTTGCCAGGAAGTGTTCTAGTGCCATGATGCCGAATGTGTGGGTGATGGAAGTGTAAAGTGAGCTGACGTCCAATGATAACCAGATATAGGTTGATTCCCATGTGTAGGGTGACAGGAGTTCCATAAGATGTGTGCCATCATGGATATAGGACTGGAGCTGACGGACTATAGGTTGTAAAAATTGATCTACGTATAAGCTGAAGCCAGAGGTGACGCTGTCCATGGAGGCTACAATTGGTCTACCAGGGGGGTGCTGGGGGTCTTTGTGGATCTTGGGCAAATGATAAAAGGAGGGTATGGAATAAAAGGATTTTTGTAGAAATAAGCTTTCTGTTTTGGAGATAATACCATCTGTTAGGGCCGTTGAGATCAGGCACTCTGCTTCCTTGGCAAAATTGGTAGTGGGATCCTTTTTAACTTGGTGTATGTGGCCAGGACAGACAGAAGTCAGTCCGCCTCTCTGATATAGTCTGATTTGTTTTGGAGCACAATACCTCCCCCTTTATCCATGGTTTTGATTACAAGGTCTTCAGCATGCATCAGTTCATCAAGTGCTTTAATTTCGTGGGGTGAGAGGTTATTGGATTTGGACGTGGTAGTGGAGTTGCACAATTTTACAAGATCTGCAAACACCACTCTGTAAAATGCTTCGAGATATGGACCCTTGGATTGAGTGTGAAAAAATATGGATTTTGGTTTGAGTGATGAATGGGCAATGGGGGGAGATGTAGCTAGGTGTGTTGATTGAGCAATCTTATAGTATCATCATCAGTGAAAGATATGTCAAGATTATCACAATCAATGGCTTCTATAGTAGAATTGGACTTAGGTGGAGAAAAAGCGGGGTTAGTTATGGGTTCCATGGCAATATTATTTTGTTCCTTTTCATGTTTTATATGAAAATGTCTCTTGAGGGTGAGGTTTCTTATGTAACTGTTAAGGTCTTTGAACAAGAGAAATGGATTAGGTTTGTTGACTGGGGCAAAATTGAGTCCACGACTGAGTAGGGAGATCTCAGCAGTGGATGGGATATGTGTAGATAGGTTAAAGATTTTTACCGTTTTTGCACTTTCGGAACATTTTGTTTTGGATCTGTTGCGTCCTCCTCTACGGCCTCTTCTGTGAGCTTTCTTTTTTGGGATACTATGGCTGGAGGAGGACTGGGCACTAAAAAAGTGACTTGGCGGCTGGTGGAGGGTGATGTGCAGCTGGTAGGAATGACTGGACGTGGGTCACTGGAAGGTTGGTTATGCCGGTCCGAAGAGGGGGCCAAAGATGTGTTGGCCGGAGTAGTGGTCTTGGTGACCTGTGGTTTGTCAGGAATATTATGGCTGATGGACGAGATTGTGACCATAGTGGCAGTGGTGGAGAGGTTTGGGGTACTGGTATCCATGGATGAGGTGTTTTCTGGGTTACCCAAGGTGGAGGGATTGGGATCCAGGGCCAGTGTGGTGCTGGATCTGTTATAAAATTTATTGAGGGCAATGATCAATTCCTCATTTTTGTCACCATTGTGTTTATTCCGTTTCATTTCGACGTTGTTCCTCATAGTGCGGTGAGGAATGTGGGATGGATAATGGGCCTGTGGGGGAGGAAAGTTTCTTTGGTATCTACTAGAAGTTACGGTACCAAATGATTGGATGTCCATTAGGGGGCGAGGGGGAGCAGGTGTAATTAAGTTCTTAGAGGGGGGGTTGTTAGATGAAGGTATAAGTGGTGGGATGATGGGGTTGTGAGGATGTTTCTTATTCCATATAAAAAACTCTATCTGAGTTGTAATCATCCAAGTCTCGTTTAAATTTTCTCATCTTCATTTTTATAAGGTTATCCTCATCTTTCTTTGTATTTTTCTTTAGTACTTCTAGCCATGTTAGTAGAATGGGTGTGTGGTAAACCAATGATGTCATTAATGAGGGTTTTCGTTTGTTCATTTAATTTTTCAAACCTGTTGTTTCTATGTGAGATGAGTATCCTCATTAGGGATGAGCCGAACACCCCCCGGTTCGGTTCACACCAGAACCTGCGAACGGACCGAAAATTTGCATGAACGTTAGAACCCCATTGACGTCTATGGGACTCGAACGTTCGAAATCAAAAGTGCTCATTTTAAAGGCTAATTTGCATGGTATTGTCCTAAAAAGGGTTTGGGGACCCGGGTCCTACCCCAGGGGACATGTATAAATGCAAAAAAAACTTTTAAAAACGGCTGTTTTTTCGGGAGCAGTGATTTTAATGATGCTTAACCACTTGCTTACTGGGCACTTAAACCCCCCTCTTGCCCAGACCAATTTTCAGCTTTCAGTGCTCTCACACTTTGAATGACAATTACTCAGTCATGCAACACTGTACCCAAACAATTTTTTTGTCCTTTTTTTCATACAAATAGAGCTTTCATTTGGTGGTATTTGATCACCTCTGGGTTTTTTAATTTTTGCGCTATAAATGAAAAAAGACCGAAAATTTTGAAAAAAAATGCTTTTTTCTTCGTTTCTGTGATAAAATTTTGCAAATTAGCAATTTTTATTCATAAATGTTGGCCACAATTTATACTGCTACATATCTTTGGTAAAAATAACCCAAATTAGTGGATATTATGTGGTCTGTGTGAAATTTATAGAGTCTACAAGCTATGGTACAAATCATAAAAAAATGATCACATCTGATCACACCTGATGTACTGAGGCCCATCTCCTTTCTTGAGACCATAACAAGCCAGGAAAGTACAAATGCGCCCCAAATGACCCCTTTTTGGAAAGTAGACATTCCAGGGTATTTAGTAAGAGGCATGGTGAGTTATTTGAAGTTGTCATTTTTTCCCACAATTCTTTGCAAATTAAGGTTTTTTTTTTATTTTTTATATTTTTTTCAGAAAATTGTCATTGTAATAGCTTATTTCTCTCACATGGAATGTGCATACCACAAATGACACCACAACATACATTCAGCTACTCCTCCTGAGTATTACAATACCACATGTGTGGGACTTTTTCACTAACTGGCCACATACAGAGGCCCAACATGCAGGGAGCATCATCAGGTGTTCAAGGAGCATAAATTACCCATCTAACTTGTTGACTACCTATTACATTTTGAAGGCCCTAGAGCACCAGGACAATGGAAACGCCCACAAAATGACCCCATTTTGGAAAGCTAACACCCTAACGTATAATCTATGAGGCATAATGAGTCTTTTGAACGGTTCATTTTTTTCCAGAAGTTTTTGGAAAATGTGGAAAAATATGAAAACGCATTTTTTTTTACACAAAGTTGTCCGTTTATAAGATATTTCCAACACATAGCATTTACATAGCAAAAATAACACCCCGAAATACATTCTGCTACTCCTCCTGAGTAAAACGATACCACATGTGTGAGACTTTTACACAGCCTGACCACATACAGAGGCCTAACATTGAAGTAGCACCTTCAGGTGTTCTAGGAGCATAAATTACACATCTCGATTCTCACCCACCTATTACACTTTTGAAGGTCCTGGAGCACCAGGACAATGTAAACGCCCACAAAATGACCCCATTTTGGAAAGCTAACACCCCAACGTATAATCTATGAGGCATAATGAGTCTTTTGAACGGTTCATTTTTTTCCAGAAGTTTTTGGAAAATGTGGAAAAAAATTAAAATGCATTTTTTTTTACACAAAGTTGTCCGTTTATAAGATATTTCCAACACATAGCATTTACATAGCAAAAATAACACCCCGAAATACATTCTGCTACTCCTCCTGAGTAAAACGATACCACATGTGTGAGACTTTTACACAGCCTGACCACATACAGAGGCCTAACATTGAAGTAGCACCTTCAGGTGTTCTAGGAGCATAAATTACACATCTCATTTCTCACCCACCTATTACACTTTTGAAGGCCCTGGAGCACCAGGACAATGGAAACGCCCACAAAATGACCCCATTTTGGAAAGCTAACACCCCAACATATAATCTATGAGGCATAATGAGTCTTTTGAATGGTTCATTTTTTTCCAGAAGTTTTTGGAATATGTGGAAAAAAAATGAAAACACATTTTTTTGACACAAAGTTGTCCGTTTATAGGATATTTCCAACACATAGCATTTACATAGCAAAAATGACACCCCAAAATACATTGTGGCACTCCTTCTGAGTATGGCAATACCACATGTGTGAGACCTTTACACAGCCTGGCCACATACAGAGATCCAACATGCAAGGAACACCATCAGGTGTTCCAGGGACACATAGCATGCATATACCAAGAATTACACCCCAAAATACATTATGCTGAGCAAAGAGAAACAAAAGATTACCTGTGGTTTTAGTAGTATAGTTGTCCCCAGGAGGATAGCACTGGTCCAGGCAGCAGGCAGGGACTTGGTCAGCAACAGCGAACACAATTTTTCAGGCAGCAGGCAGAAATACTGTCCATAGTCAGTACAGGCAGCAGGCAGGGATACTGTCCATAGGTCAGTGCAGTGCAGGGTCAGTGCAGGCAGAGATTGTCAGCAGTGCCAAAATATTGGTCTTGGTAGTAGGCAGGAACAAGGTCCATGTGCTGTGGTCAGTGCGACAAACAGAGGCATGACAGCAGTAACTCCTACAGGCAGCAGGCAGAAGTAGGGCCTCGTTCAGGACAGAATGGGGACAGGGGTAGAGGCTTCTCCCACCCAAATCTCTTTGAAGCCTCCGAGTCTCCAGACCCTAAACTAGGAATGAGAAAACAAAGAAAATTGTTTTCTTCATCCAGAAAAACTATTCTGGAGCCCCTCACATATGTGAGACCCCTGTGTTGAATCCCACTAGTCCAGTTGCAGGGTACAAGATCAGTCCAAGAGGCAGGCAAGAGGCATGGTCAAACAGTCCAAGGTCAGTTCCAGATCAGGCAAAGGTATGTACAGAATCGTTAGGCAGAAGCATGGTCGAATAACAGTCCAGGGTCAGTTCCATATCAGGCAGAGGTATGTACAGAATCGTTAGGCAGAAGCATGGTCGAAAAAACAGTCCAGGGTCAGTTCCAGATGAGGCAGCGGTATGTACAAAATCGGCAGGCAGAAGCGTGGTCAAATAACAAGCCAGGGTCAGTTACAGAGCAGGCAGTGGCATAAGGGGTGTGAAGGCAGGAACTGAGGATTACGGTTACCATACTTCACTAATAATTTAGTGAAGTATGGTAACGGCGGAAGCATTCACCTATACAGAGGCCTGGTTCGGAAGGACATTCTGCACAATAATAAGATGTGTCTCTTCTGACTCCTGCTCTGGTACACACCTTACATCTTTTTTGGCGTCTTTGGCCCGTTGGTCTGGGAGGGAGTTTATCTGGAAAGTGGCGCTCGGAGAGTCGACTAACAACATCTGATCGGATGTTTACTGGTGGGCCGTTCGGGAATATAAGGGCAGTGTAAATTTCCTCCAGGTAGCCAAGGAAGCGTTGGGGGTTTTGGGTGGATTTGCGGTAAATGATATAGGAGTTGTATATGGCCAATTGAAAAAAATAAATCACTACTTTTTTGTACCAGTGGTATGTCCTTCTTGAGGCAAGATATGGTTCCAACATTTGATCGTTAAAGTCGACTCCCCCCATAAACAAATTGTATTGATGGATGCGTGTGGGTTTCTGGATGGGGCCATTCCTTCTGTGGATTTCCACATAGGTGTTGTTGTCGATGGAAGACAACATATACACATCCCTTCTGTCCCTCCACTTCACTGCCAGAATCTCTTTGTTACGCAGACATGCCGTTTCTCCTTTTCTCAACTTCTTATTAACAAGACTTTGAGGAAAGCCCTTCCGATTTTTTTTCACGGTGCCACATGCTGGCGTCTTCTTCCGATGAAGGTTGTGGAACAGGGGCAGAGAAGTGTATAAGTTATCTACATACAGGTGGTATCCTTTGTCAAGTAGGGGGTATATGAGGTCCCAAACAACTTTCCCGCTGGTTCCCAAGTAGTCCGGGCAATTAGGAGGCTGCAGCTGGGTGTCCTTCCCTTCGTACACCCTGAAGGAATATGTGTACCCTGTGGCTCGGTCACATAGTTTGTACACCTTCACCCCATAGCGGGCCCTTTTGCTGGGGATATATTGCTTAATTTTAAGCCTGCCGCTAAATTTCACAAGGGACTCATCTACACATATTTGTTGGTCCGGGGTGAACAGCTGGGGGAATACTTCGGAAAAATAATTTAATATTGGGCGAATTTTGTAAAGCCTGTCAAAATTTGGATCAGTTCGGGGAGGGCACTGGGTATTGTCGCTGAAATGTAGGAACCTCATTATCATCAGATACCTGGTTCTGGGCATTACCGCGGAGAAGAGTGGCATGTGGTGGAGGGGGTGGGTTGACCAATAGGAACGGAATTCGTTTTTTTGAGTGAGCCCCATATTCAATGTGAGGCCCAAAAAAACCTTGAACTCCTCCACTGTCAGGTCTCTCCACTCATAGGGACGGGCATAATATGATGTGGGATTTTGCAAAATAAATTGCTGTGCATACAGGTTGCACTGGGCCACAATTGACGCCAACATGTCCTCCGTAAAAATTAAATTAAAAAAATTAATTGGGGTGAAATTCCCTGTATCCACCTGGACTCCTGGCTGGGCCGTGAAAGGGGGAACGCTAGCTTCTCCTGAATTGGGAGGAAGCCACAAGGGGTTCTGAAGTGCAAAGGGAAGGCTGGCATGGGACCTAACCCTTTGGGGCTGCGGTGACACCCCACTGGTACTTGGCCTTTCTTGCCGAGGCACTGCGGTGCTAGTGGATGGCACTGCAGTGCTAGTGGATGCCACTGCGATGCTGGCGGATGCCACTGCGGTGCTGGCGGATGCCACTGCGGTGCTGGCGGATGCCACTGCCTCCTCACTAGAACGCCTTCGTTTGGCGGGCTGAGTTTCTTCCTCCGAGTCTGTAAGTGTTTCACTACTGAGGACTGGCTCGTAATTTACGTCAGAATCCGAATTGGAGAGGGAATCTGAAAAAGAGAGCTCCGCGTTGCTCTCGTCGGCCGTAGAAAGAATTTGGTATGCCTCCTCGGCGGAAAAGCTTTTTTTGGACATGGCTGCTGGTGGTTTATGAGATTGCACAGCTGTGTGCTAAGCCTGCACTGATGAGGTGGCACTAATTGATGGCACAGATGTGCACTGATGAGGCGGCACAGGTGGGCACTGATCGCACAGATAGGCACTGATGAGGTGGGACAGATGGGCACTGATGGGCACTGATGAGGCGGCACAAATGGGCACTGAGGCAGCAGATGAGCACTGAGGAAGCAGCACAGATGTGCACAGATTTACACTAATGAGGCGGCACAGGTGGGCACAGATATGCACTGATGTGGCACAGGTGAGGTGGCACAGATGGGCACTGATGAAGCGGCACAGATGGGCACTGATGAAGCGGCACAGATGGGCACTGATAAGGCAGCACAGATGGGCACTGATAAGGCAGCACAGATGTGCACTGAAGCGACAGATGGTCACTGATTGGTACAGATGGGCACTGATGAGGTGGCACAGATGGGCACTGAGGAGATGGCACAGATGGGCACTGAGGTGGCACAGATGGGCACTGATGAGTTGGCACAGATGCGCACTGATTGCACAGATGCACACTGATTGCACAGATGCGCACTGCACAGATGGGCACTGATGGGCACAGACGGGCACTGATGGGCACTGATGGGCACAGACGGGCACAGATGGGCACAGATGGGCACAGATGGGCACTGATGGCACAAGTGGGCACTGATGTGCACAGGTGGGCACAGATGGCACTATATTGGTGTCACTGTGGGCACTGTTGGGCACTTTTTGGGCACACTTTGCTGTTTTACTACTCACAGAATCTCTCTCTCCTCACACGCTGTCTCTGTGTGAGGAGAGAGAGAGCCGGCAATGAGAGATGATTTCAATTGTTTACCTTTTAGATCATCTCTCATTGGAGGCGGCGATCGCGCTGTAAACGGCCGCTGTGATAGGCCGTTTACAGCGATCTGTGATTGGCTGTGTCCAAGGGACACGGCCAACACAGATTTTCCCCGAGGCGCGCTCACGAGAGCGCGCTGGGAATGAGGAAAGGGGACGATGTCAATGGACGTCGTCCCGGTTTTTCAGATCCGCGCTGTTGCCGTCATTTGGCAATGGCCCGGATCTGAGCAGGTTAAAGTAAAAAAAAAAAAAAGTGAAATATTCCTTTAAATATCGTACCTGGGGTGTGTCTATAGTATGCCTGTAAAGTGGCGCATGTTTCCCGTGTTTAGAACAGTCCCTGCACCATATGTCATTTTTAAAGGAAAAAATCTCATTTAAAACTGCTTGCGGGTTTAATGTAATGTTGGGTCCTGGCAATATGGATGAAAATCAGTGAGACAAATGGCATGGGTACCCCCCAGTCCATTACCAGGCCCTTTGAGTCTTGTATGGATATTAAGGGGAACACCGCACCCAAATTAAAATAAGGAAAGGTGTGGGGCCACCAGGCCCTATATACTCCGAACAGCAGTATACAGGAGGTGCAAACAAGACAGGGACTGTAGGTTTGTTGTTAAGTAGAATCTGTTTGTAATTTTGAACGGGTACATTTTTAATGTGTTTAGCTCCAGCCAAAAAATCTTTTTTAAGCTTTTTGGAAAACATAGGGAAGGGTTATCACCCCTGTGACATTTGTTTTGCTGTCTTTCCTCCTCTTCAGAAGATTTCACCTCACTTTTTGTCCCAATGACAAATGTTTTTTGAAAATTTGGGGTTTTTTGTGGAACAAGGATTGGAAAGCATCAGTGGAAAGGAGAAATGTTTTTCCCATATTAACTCTTACAGGAGAGAATTTCCCTTCCTAGGGGTAGATTTCATCTCACTTCCTGTTGTCTCCTTCCGTTTGCAAGTAGGAATTGTTTGTAAGTTAGATGTTTGAAAGTAGGGGCCTGCCCTTGTAACTCAGTAGAAATTTGGGCCTTAGGTGTTGTTGTGGCCACAACACTGTAAGCGCTCACAGGGCCCTGCTGTGAAATATTAGATCAAGAATTGTAATTACATGCCCCTGTTGAACAGGGGCAGAAAAATTGGGCCTTTGGTGGTGGTGGTGGTGCTGGTGCCACAACACTGTAATGCCCCTTACACACGGTCGGACTTTGTTCGGACATTCCGACAACAAAATCCTAGGATTTTTTCTGACGGATGTTGGCTCAAACTTGTCTTGCATACACACGGTCACACAAAGTTGTCGGAAAATCCGATCGTTCTAAACGCGGTGACGTAAAACACGTACGTCGGGACTATAAACGGGGCAGTGGCCAATAGCTTTCATCTCTTTATTTATTCTGAGCATGCGTGGCACTTTGTCCGTCGGATTTGTGTACACACGATCGGAATTTCCAACAACGGATTTTGTTGTCGGAAAATTTTATCTCCTGCTCTCCAACTTTGTGTGTCGGAAAATCCGATGGAAAATGTCCGATGGAGCCCACACACGGTCGGAATTTCCGACAACACACTCCGATCGGACATTTTCCATCGGAAAATCCGACCGTGTGTACGGGGCATTAGTCCTCACTCGCTCTTGGTGGGTGCAGAAATGGGCCCTGCTGTGAAATATTAGATCAAGAATTGTAATTACATGCCCCTGTTGAACAGGGGCTGAAAAATTAGGCCTTAGGCACTGGTGCTGGGGCCAAAACACTGCAACCCCTCACAGACACTCTAGTTGGAACGCAGGAACAAGCCCTGCTGCAAAGTATTGCATTAAAAATTGTAATTACACGCCCCTGTTAAACAGGGGCTGAAAAATTGGGCCTTAGGCACTGGTGCTGGTGCCACAACACTGCAACCCCTCACAGATACTCTAGTTGGAATGCTGAAATGAGCCCTGCTGCAAAGTATTGCATCAAAAATTGTAATTACACGCCCCTGTTAAACAGTGGCTGAAAAATTGTGCCTTAGGCACTGGTGGTGGCGCCCAGAACCAAAAATGTTCTTACAAGCTATCAGCGTGATCATTGAGGAGGAAGAGGATAATTATTCAGGGATAGTCACTCAGCATCAGCATAGGCAGTCTTTGAAGGGATCTGAGATTTCAAAAAAAATTATTCGGTTATATCAGCATCAGGTGCTTGGTAGCTGGTGGTGATCCAAGACTGATTCATTTTTATGAAGGTCAGTCGATCGACCGAGTCGGTGGACAGACGCACCCTGTGATTGGTTACAAAGCCTCCAGCAGCACTGAATGTGCGTTCCGAAAGAACGCTGGATGCAGGACAGGCCAGTAGCTCAATTGCATACTGTGCAAGCTCTGGCCAGTGATCCATCCTCAAGACCCAGTAACCCAGAGGATTTTCGGTGGGAAAAGTGTCCAAGTCAGATCTTGCCCCTAGGTATTCCTGCACCATGTAAAACAGACGCTGGCGATGGTTGCTGGAACCGATCATACCTTGGGGCTGCGGACCAAAAAATTGTCTGAACGCATCGGTCAGACGGCCACCTTCTCCACCGCTCCTTCTTTGACTGACCGAAGCCTCAGCAACACTTTGTCCAGAAACAGGAGTTTGTAACCTCCCAGTCTCTGGGAACGCATTGCACAGACCTTTCTGCAAGGCCTCCCGAAGATGTTTCATCCTCTGCTCCCTCTGCGATGGCAAGATAAGGTCCGCAACCTTACCCTTGTAACGTGGATCAAGGAGGGTTGCCAGCCAGTATTGGTCCTTCTCCTTGATACCACGAATACGAGGATCCTTACGCAGGCTTTGCAGGATCAGGGAGGCCATGCAGCGTAGGTTTGCTGAGGCATTCGGTCCGGAGTCCTCTGGGTCACTAAGGACGACATGATCCGCAGCCACCTCCTCCCAGCCACGTACAAGTCCATGTGTTTCTTGGGACTGATCCCTTAAAGACTGCTGCTGATGCTGAGTGCCAGGCTCCACCTCCATACTGACACAATCTTCCTCCTCCTCCTCCTCGTCCTCTTCCTGTGTGATCGGCGGGTACGCAGGAACACTGTCTGGATAAAGGGGGCCTTGAAAGCTAAGGAAGTCCTCCTCTTCCTGCCTCTGTTCTGCCTCAAGTGCCCTGTCCATTATTCCACGCAGCGTGTGCTCCAACAGGTGGACAAGGGGGACAGTGTCACTGATGCATGCACTGTCACTGCTCACCATCCTCGTGGCCTCCTCAAATGGTGACAGGACAGTGCATGCATCCCTGATCATGGCCCACTGGCGTGGGGAAAAAAAAACAAGCTCCCCTGACCCTGTCCTGGTGCCATAGTCGCACAGGTACTCATTGATGGCCCTCTGCTGCGTGTGCAGCCGCTGCAGCATGGCCAACGTTGAGTTCCACCTGGTGGGCATGTCACAGATTAGGCGGTTCTTGGGCAGGTTAAACTCCTTTTGGAGGTCCGCCAGCCGAGCACTGGCATTATATGACCGGCGGAAATGCACACAGACTTTCCTGGCCTGCCTCAGGACATCCTGTAAGCCCGGGTACCTGCCCAAGAACCGCTGCACCACCAAGTTAAGGGTGTGAGCCAAACAGGGCACATGGGTCATTTGTCCCTGTCTGAGGGCAGAGACACCAGCTCAAGCACCGCATGGCATCTTTTGGCCTGTGTACTTGCGTAGCCCCTTGAACGGCTACGGAGCACCGCTGGTTCCGAGGACAAAGCACAGGAAGAGGCCATGGAGGAAGAAGAAGAGGAGGGGGTGGAGGAGAGAGGTGTGTCACAATCATTAGCATTTTGGAGGCGTGGTGGCGGAACAACCTCCAACACTACTGCACCTTGTCCTGCATCCTTCCCAGCTGCCAGCAGAGTCACCCAATGCGCCGTGAAACTTAGGTAACGTCCCTGTCCATGCCTGCTGGACCATGAGTCAGTGGTAATATGCACCTTACCGCTGACCGCCCTGTCCAGCGAGGCATGGACATTGCCTTCCACATGCTGGTAGAGAGCCGGCATCGCCTTCCGTGAGAAAAAGTGGCGTTTGGGTACCTGCCACTGAGGAACCGCACATTCCACAAACTCACGGAAGGGGGCAGAGTCTACCAACTGAAAAGGCAGCAGTTGAAGTGCTAGCAATTTTGCCAAGCTAGCATTCAACCGCTGGGCATGTGGATGGCTGGGAGCAAACTTCTTTCGGCGGTGCAGCAGCTGGGGCAGGGAAATTTGCCTGGTACAATCTGACGTCAGTGTACCAAAAGCAGATTGCCCACAAGTACTTGGCTGTGACACACCTAATTCTACACCTTCATTCCTCTCAGTGCAGGTCTCAGAGAGGACTGAAGGTATAGTGGGGTTGTAGATCTCAGCTGATGAGGAGCAAGGAGAGGTCCTCTTTGTTCTTTGGTGTGGGTCTTTTAGATACACTTGCCAACGAACTGCATGGCAGGTCAACTTATGTCTGGTCAAGCATGTGGTACCAAAGCGGGAGATGTTTTGGCCACGCGAGATATGCTTGAGACATATGTTGCAAATAGCAGCGGTGCGATCTGATGCACTCATCTCAAAAAAGGCCCACACCAAAGAACTTTTTGAATAACGCGCAGAGACTGCAGTGCTCTGCACATGTGGAGCTTTGGGGTGTGATGCAGTCAATGTGCTGCCCTTAGGCTGGCCCCTGGAGGGCATCCTGCCTCGTTGGTGATGTGCCGCCTCCTCCTCCTCCTCTTCCTTTCTCCTATCAGGCACCCAAGTTGAGCCAGTGACCTCATTATCCCCTCCCTCCTCATCACTGGAGCAAACCTGGCAGTATGCTGCAGCAGGGGGAGCATGACTGCCAGATTGCTGTCCTTCTTGGGCACCCCCTCTGTCCGTGCTCATGTTACTGCCTTCATTGAGCTCAGTATCATCATCAGAGCCTTCCAAACGCTGGGCATCCTCCTGGAACATGTACCCAACACTGTGGTCAAACAGTTCGAGGGACTCCTCAGGAGGACATGGTGGGGCTAGGGAAGGAGTCACTGATGACATTGAGCCGAGGGAAGAGGCTGCTGCTTTGCCAGACAAAGTACCCTGGGCATGGGTGAGAGAGGTTGAGGAGGATGAGGACGGCTTGGTCATCCACTCGACCAAGTCTTCTGCATGTTGCGGCTCAACATGGCCAGCTGCCGAAAAAAAGGCCAAGTGTGTCCCACGGCCACGTGCTGATGAGGATGCACCATCTCCATGACCAGCACTAGACACAGAGCCTGCTTGCCCTCTCTTATTGGCTTGTGACTGTCTGCCTCTCCTTCTTGGCCTTCCAGACATACTAATGGCCTGTAGCTGCACTAAGCTGGGATATATATATATATATATATATATATATATATATATATATATATATATATATATGTACTGATTCTGCAGCTAGCAAAATCAACTGCCTGCCTGTAGTATGAGAACACCACCAACCTTCTACAGGTAGCTTTAGCTGAACACTGTGCAGGGCTCGCAAAAAACTAACTTGTAGCTTTTTTAGCTGCCTGCGGTAGTGATAGGATCAGGAAAACACCACCAACCTTCTACAGGTAGCTTTAGGTGAACACTGTGCAGAGCTTGCAAAAAAATAACTTGTAGGTTTAGCTGAACACTGTGAGGTGGACGCACCACACTAACTTGTAGTTTTAGCTGAACACTGTGAGCAGGACGCACAGCACTAATTTGTAGTTTTAGCTGAACACTGTGAGCAGGATGCACAGCACTAACTTGTAGTTTTAGCTGAACACTGTAAGCAGGACGCACTGCACTAACTTGTAGCTTTAGATGAACATTGTGCAGAGGTCTCACTACACTAACTTGTAGGTTTAGCTGAACACTGTGAGCAGGACGCACAGCACTAACTTGTAGTTTTAGCTGAACACTGTGAGCAGGACGCAGCGCACTAACTTGTAGGTTTAGCTGAACACTGTGAGGTGGACGCACCACACTAACTTGTAGGTTTAGCTGAACACTGTGAGCAGGACGCACCCCACTAACTTGTAGTTTTAGCTGAACACTGTGAGCAGGATGCACTGCACTAACTGTAAATAGTCTAGCTGCCTGACTGTGGTACTAATAGGATCAAAAGAACACCAGCAATTTTCTTCAGGTAGCTGTAAATACTGTAACAAGACAAGCCTGCCTGTCAGTAAGAAGATAACAGGAACGGATCTAGCTGAACACTGTGAGCAGGACGCACTGCAGTAACTTGTAGCTTTAGATGAATACTGTGCAGAGTTCTCACTACACTAACTTGTAGGTTTAGCTGAACACTGTGAGCAGGATGCACAGCGCTAACTTGTAGTTTTAGCTGAACACTGTGAGCAGGATGCACCGCACTAACTTGTAGGTTTAGCTGAACACTGTGAGGTGGACGCACCACACTAACTTGTAGGTTTAGCTGAACACTGTGAGCAGGACGCACCCCACTAACTTGTAGGTTTAGCTGAACACTGTGAGCAGGACGCACCCCACTAACTTGTAGTTTTAGCTGAACACTGTGAGCAGGACGCACTGCACTAACTGTAAATAGTCTAGCTGCCTGACTGTGGTACTAATAGGATCAAAAGAACACCAGCAATTTTCTTCAGGTAGCTGTAAATACTGTAACAAGACAAGCCTGCCTGTCAGTAAGAAGATACAGGAACAGATCTAGCTGAACACTGTGAGCAGGACACACTGCACTAACTTGTAGCTTTAGATGAACACTGTGCAGAGGTCTCACTACACTAACTTGTAGGTTTAGCTGAACACTGTGAGCAGGACCCACTGCACTAACTTGTAGCTTTAGATGAACACTGTGCAGAGGTCTCACTACACTAACTTGTAGGTTTAGCTGAACACTGTGAGCAGGATGCACAGCACTAACTTGTAGTTTTAGCTGAACACTATGAGCAGGACACACCGCACTAACTTGTAGGTTTAGCTGAACACTGTGAGGTGGACGCACCACACTAACTTGTAGGTTTAGCTGAACACTGTGAGCAGGACGCACCCCACTAACTTGTAGGTTTAGCTGAACACTGTGAGCAGGACGCACCCCACTAACTTGTAGTTTTAGCTGAACACTGTGAGCAGGACGCACTGCACTAACTGTAAATAGTCTAGCTGCCTGACTGTGGTAATAATAGGATCAAAAGAACACCAGCAATTTTCTTCAGGTAGCTGTAAATACTGTAACAGGACAAGCCTGCCTGTCAGTAAGAAGATAACAGGAACAGATCTAGCTGAACACTGTGAGCAGGACGCACTGCACTAACTTGTAGCTTTAGATGAACACTGTGCAGAGGTCTCACTACACTAACTTGTAGGTTTAGCTGAACACTGTGAGCAGGACGCACAGCACTAACTTGTAGTTTTAGCTGAACACTGTGAGCAGGACGCACCGCACTAACTTGTAGGTTTAGCTGAACGCTGTGAGGTGGACGCACCACACTAACTTGTAGGTTTAGCTGAACACTGTGAGCAGGACGCACCCCACTAACTTGTAGTTTTAGCTGAACACTGTGAGCAGGACGCACTGCACTAACTGTAAATAGTCTAGCTGCCTGACTGTGGTACTAATAGAATCAAAAGAACACCAGTAATTTTCTTCAGGTAGCTGTAAATACTGTAACAAGACAAGCCTGCCTGTCAGTAAGAAGATAACAGGAACGGATCTAGCTGAACACTGTGAGCAGGACGCACTGCACTAACTTGTAGCTTTAGATGAACACTGTGCAGAGGTCTCACTACACTAACTTGTAGGTTTAGCTGAACACTGTGAGCAGGACGCACAGCACTAACTTGTAGTTTTAGCTGAACACTGTGAGCAGGACGCACCGCACTAACTTCTAGGCTTAGCTGAACACTGTGAGGTGGACGCACCGCACTAACTTGTAGTTTTAGCTGAACACTGTGAGCAGGACTCACCGCACTAACTTGTAGGTTTAGCTGAACACTGTGAGGTGGACGCACCCCACTAACTTGTAGGTTTAGCTGAACACTGTGAGCAGGACGCACCCCACTAACTTGTAGGTTTAGCTGAACACTGTGAGCAGGACGCACCCCACTAACTTGTAGTTTTAGCTGAACACTGTGAGCAGGATGCACTGCACTAACTGTAAATAGTCTAGCTGCCTGACTGTGGTACTAATAGGATCAAAAGAACACCAGCAATTTTCTTCAGGTAGCTGTAAACACTGTAACAAGACAAGCCTGCCTGTCAGTAAGAAGATAACAGGAACGGATCTAGCTGAGCACTGTGAGCAGGACGCACTGCACTAACTGTAAATAGTCTAGCTGCCTGACTGTGGTACTATTAGGTTCAAAAGAACACCAGCAATTTTCTTCAGGTAGCTGTAAATACTGTAACAAGACAAGCCTGCCTGTCAGTAAGAAGATAACAGGAACGGATCTAGCTAAACTGAATACAGTATATATATATATATATGCAACACCTGGGATGCATATATATACACAATACACTGTAAGTTCAGCTAACTAACTGACTGTTCTGCCTAATCTATCTAACTCAAATCAAATGACGCTGTCTCTCTGTCTATCTCTTTCAACGCCGGAACACACACTACACAGGGCCGCCGTGCAGGCGGCCTTATATAGTGTGGGGCGTGTACTAAATCCCCTGAGCCATAATTGGCCAAAGCCTCCTTGGCTTTTGCCAATTACGGCTCTCTGTTCAGACGGCACTGTGATTGGCCAAGCATGCGGGTCATAGTGCATGCTTGGCCAATCATCAGCCAGCAATGCACTGCGATGCCGCAGTGAATTATGGGCCGTGACGCGCCACACGAATTTGGCACGAACGGCCCATATCTTTCACAATTCGGCGAACGGGCGAACAGACGATGTTCGAGTCGAACATGGGTTCGACTCGAACACGAAGCTCATCCCTAATCCTCATCCATTTTAAGGTGCAAAATTCGGAAAGGTTCTTCCATTCTTTGGTGTTTTCTTTATCTAGAAAGAGTGGGCATTCCTTCATGATTCTTATGCCCCGTACACACGGTCGGATTTTCCGATGGAAAATGTCCGATCGGAGCGTGTTGTCGGAAATTCTGACCGTGTGTGGGCTCCATCGGACATTTTCCATCGGATTTTCCGACACACAAAGTTGGAGAGCAGGAGATAAAATTTTCCGACAACAAAATCCGTTGTCGGAAATTCCGATCGTGTGTACACAAATCCGACGGACAAAGTGCCACGCATGCTCAGAATAAATAAAGAGATGAAAGCTATTGGCCACTGCCCCGTTTATAGTCCCGACATACGTGTTTTACGTCACCGCGTTTAGAACGATCGGATTTTCCGACAACTTTGTGTGACCGTGTGTATGCAAGACAAGTTTGAGCCAACATCCGTCGGAAAAAATCCTAGGATTTTGTTGTCGGAATGTCCGAACAAAGTCCGACCGTGTGTACGGGGCATTAGACCTCTTGGTGTTATCTGGGTGTTTGTATATTGTTGCAGGAAGAATTTGTCCCACCACTGCTGGTTGGTGGTGTGGACTAGTCTTTCAAGTTGTTTAAATTTTCCACAGAGGTTATATCTCATTTTGTCCATGAGTTTTGTGTCCCAGGAAAAAGTGACAGGTGCAAGTAGAGAGTATAGTTTCTCCAAAACTACATACAGTGGGGACGGAAAGTATTCAGACCCCCTTAAATTTTTCACTCTTTGTTATATTGCAGCCATTTGCTAAAATCATTTAAGTTAATTTTTTTCCTCATTAATGTACACACTGCACCCCATATTAACAGAAAAACACAGAATTGTTGACATTTTTGCAGATTTATTAAAAAAGAAAAACTGAAATATCACATGGTCCTAAGTATTCAGACCCTTTGCTCAGTATCTAGTAGAAGCATCCTTTTGAACTAATACAGCCATGTGTCTTTTTGGGAAAGTTGCAACAAGTTTTTCACACCTGGATTTGGGGATCCTCTGCCATTCCTCCTTGCAGATCCTCTCCAGTTCTGTCAGGTTGGATGGTAAACGTTGGTGGACAGCCATTTTTAGGTCTCTTCAGAGATGCTCAATTGGGTTTAAGTCAGGGCTCTGGGTGGGCCATTCAAGAACAGTCACAGAGTTTTTGTGAAGCCACTCCTTCGTTATTTTAGCTGTGCGCTTAGGGTCATTGTCTTGTTGGAAGGTAAACCTTAGGCCCAGTCTGAGGTCCTGAGCACTCTGGAGAAGGTTTTCGTCCAGGATATCCCTGTACTTGGCCGAATTCATCTTTACCTTGATTGCAACCAGTCGTCCTGTCCCTGCAGCTGAAAAACACCCCCACAGCATGATGCTGCCACCACCATGCTTCACTGTTGGGACTGTATTGGACAGGTGATGAGCAGTGCCTGGTTTTCTCCACACATACCGCTTAGAATTAAGGCCAAAAAGTTCTATCTTGGTCTCTTCAGACTAGAGAACCTTATTTCTCACCATTTTAGAGTCCTTCAGGTGTTTTTTTAGCAAACTCCATGCTGGCTTGCACTGAGGAGAGGCTTCCATCGGGCCACTCTGCCATAAAGCCCCGACTGGTGGAGGACTGCAGTGATAGTTGACTTTCTACAACTTTCTCCCATCTCCCGACTGCATCTCTGGAGCTCAGCCACAGTGATCTTTGGGTTCTTCTTTACCTCTATCACCAAGGCTCTTCTCCCCCGATAGCTCAGTTTGGCCAGATGGCCAGCTCTAAGAAGGGTTCTGGTCATCCCAAACATCTTCCATTTATGGATTATGAAGGCCACTGTGCTCTTAGGAACCCTAAGTGCAGCAGAATTTTTTTTGTAACCTTGGCCAGATCTGTGCCTTGCCACAATTCTGTCTCTGAGCTCTTCAGGCAGTTCCTTTGACCTCATGATTCTCATTTGCTCTGACATGCACTGTGAGCTGTAAGGTCTTATATAGACAGGTGTGTGGCTTTCCTAATCAAGTCCAATCAGTATAATCAAACACAGCTGGACTCAAATGGAGGTGTAGAACCATCTCAAGGATGATCAGAAGAAATGGACAGCACCTGAGTTAAATATATGAGTGTCACAGCAAAGGGTCTGAATACTTAGGACCATGTGATATTTCAGTTTTTCTTTTTTAATAAATCTGCAAAAATGTCAACAATTCTGTTTTTTTCTGTCAATATGGGGTGGTGTGTGTACATTAATGAGGAAAAAAAATGAACTTAAATGATTTTAGCAAATGGCTGCAATATAACAAAGAGTGAAAAATTTAAGGGGGTCTGAATACTTTCCGTCCCCACTGTATCTTTGATTGTCTATCATGGAGATAAATTCCACGATGAATGACGGTTATAGGCAAGTGGAGCCGAGGAATGCAGTAGTATGGGTAGGTAAGTGAAGATGATAGCAATAAAAAATAATAATAAAAAAAAATATAGAAAATAAAAAAAAAAAAAAAAAAAGTATAGAGAATAAAATTAGTAAATGGTAGGTAAAAGTGTAGATAAATGAAATGGATGAATAAAACAATTGATCAATAAAAACCTGTGATGGTGTATTAATGGATTGTAAGGAGGGGGGAGGTGGGGGAAATTGTAAGGGTTAAGCACAAATCAAGGATGATGAATTAGTATGCAGCACAAATTGGTTCATAGAGAAGTAAGTACAAGTAAGAGGCACAAAAAAAGTTTAAAACAATATACAGTATCTCACAAAAGTGAGTACACCTCTCACATTTTTGTAAATATTTTATTATATCTTTTCATGTGACAACACTGAAGAAATGACACTTTACATTGTAGCAAAGTAGTGAGTGTACAGTTTGTATAACAGTGTAAATTTGTTGTCCCCTCAAAATAACTCAACACAGCCATTAATGTCTAAACCACTGGCAACAAAAGTGAGTACACCCCTAAGTGAAAATGATCAAATTGGGCCCAAAGTGTCAATATTTTGTGTGGCCACCATTATTTTTCAGCACTGCCTTAACCATCTTGGGCATGGAGTTCACCAGAGCTTCACAGGTTGCCACTGTAGTCCTCTTCCACTCCTCAATGACGAAATCACAGAGCTGGTGGATGTTAGAGACCTTTTGCTCCTCCACCTTCCGTTTGTGGATGCCCCACAGATGCTCAATAGGGTCTGGAGACATGCTTGGCCAGTCCATCAGCTTTACCCTAAGCTTCTTTAGCAAGGCAGTGGATGTCTTGGAGGTGTGTTTGGGGTTGTTATCATGTTGGAATACTGACCTGTGTCCCAGTCTCCGAAGGGTGGGGATCATGCTCTGCTTCAGTATGTCACAGTACAAGTTTGCATTCCTGGTTCCCTCAATGAACTGTAGCTCCCCAGTGCTGGCAGCACTCATGCAGCCCCAGACCATGACACTCCCACCACCATGCTTGACTGCAGGCAAGACACTTGTCTTTGTACTCCTCACCTGGCTGCTGCCACATACGCTTGGCACCATCTGAACCAAATACATTTATCTTGGTCTCATCAGACCACAGGACATGGTTCAAGTAATCCATGTCCTTAGTTTGCTTGTCTTCAGCAAACAGTTTGCGGGCTTTCTTGTCCATCATCTTTAGAAGAGGCTTCCTTTTGGGAGAACAGCCATGCAGACCAATTTGATGCAGTGTGCGGTGTATGGTCTGAACACTGATAGGCTGACTCCTTACCCCTTCAACCTCTGCAGCAATGCTGGCAGCACTCATACGTCTATTGCCCAAAGACAGCCTCTGGATATGACGCTGAGCAAGTGCACCCAACCTCTTTGGTCGACCATGGTGAGGCCTGTTCTGAGTGGAACCTGTCCTGTTAAACCACTGCATGGTCTTGGCCACTGTGCAGTAGCTCATTTTCAGGGTCTTGGCAATCTTCTTATAGCCTAGGCCATCTTTATGTAGAGCGACAATTATTTTTTTCAGATCCTCAGAGAGTTCTTTGCCATGAGGTACCATGTTGAATTTCCAGTGACCAGTATGAGAGAGTGAGGGAGTGAGAGAGTGAGAGAGTGAGAGCGATAACACCAAATTTAACACACCTGCCCTCCATTCACACCTAAGACCTTGTAACATGACACGGGGAGGGAAAATGGCTAATTGGGCCCAATTTGGACATTTTAATTTAGGGGTGTACTCACTTTTGTTGCCAGCGGTTTAAACATTAATGTCTGTGTGTTGAGTTATTTTGATGGGACAGCAAATGAAACACTGTTATACAAGCTGTACACTCACTACTCTACATTGTAGCAAAGTGTCATTTCTTCAGTGTTGTCACATGAAAATATATAATAAAATACTTACAAAAATGTGAGGGGTGTACTCACTTTTGTGAGATACTGTATATCCTATGACAGTTTGTGCATACAACAATGTTCACAGTCAATGTAGCAGTTAGAGGGGAAGGTCCATAGATATTTTAGGTGGAATTTCCTTAGTTGGTATAAGGGAAAGGGGAGGGGAGAGGGGGAGGAAAAAAGGGAGGTGGGGATGATCCGCTCTTAGGGCTGCCATCGCTGAGGAACAGAGACCATGTTCCCAAAAAAACTGGAAAGGAAAGAGAAGTAGAAGAGGCGCCTCTGGGTACAGATTTTTAACAAATTTTAATATACAGTAAGTATTCCATATAATGAACTCACATTTTGTAGTTAAAAAGAAGGCATTGGATAGTTTCCCAAAATATGGGGCTGTCCTCAGTGGAGTTGCCCCCTTCGGCCTGTGTTCATTCTTAGGCGTTTTTTCATGTGCAGTTGGGTGATGTCCTGCCGGCTGTAGTGGAGCCTCTCAGTTGTATGATGTATCCGATATTTTCAGGTACTGCTGTAGGGTGCTTGGCCAGCTGCTGTGGGATCGATCACCACCACAAGGTATGGAACGCAAGGAATTGTCCAGGCGGGGGGGATGACGTCACTGAACCGCAACGCATTTCACGAGCGTGCAAGCTGTGGGTGATTTACACAGCCGCGCTCCTTTCTCAAGCTATTGGACAGTCACTAACCAGTCAGTGATAAAGGAAGGGGAGGGGGAGTGGTTAAAATTGAGTACGCCGTGAGTGGATGGCACATGTGAGGGGGGGCGGAACAGGATAATGGACCGCCGGGACATGAGCATGGATAGTGCATGTAGAAAATATATATATATATATACGCACTTAATCACATACACTTGGGCACAGGTGAATCGAACATGAATAAGGCAAAAAACATAGAGACAGAAAACAAAAAAACAGAAACAAGAAGCAAGAAACAAAACCAAAAAAACAAAAAAAAGAGCCAGAAAACGAAGGGCTGGGAACTGTATGTAAAAAGGGGGGGTAGTGTGCAGATGTACACATGTATGGAAAAACAACAATATTAATAATAATAATAATAATAATAATAATAATAAGCAAGGTATAATGACTGTGGATGGTTGGTGTGTGTAAATAGTGGAAAGGGAGGAAAGGGATGATATGAATGGGGCAATGGTCATACTTATGCTGGCGTGTCTCCGCATAATTACATACATTAGGAGCCTGATATGCACATATAGCAAGCCATCTTGGGGGCACATTATGATGGTGGTACATACTAATATGAAATGGTGGGGAAATAAGGGGGAATCATACTTATGAGTACCCACCACCCCCGGGGACTCATCAGAAGGATGTGGACAAGAAGGGCAATCTATAATGAGGGAGGAAGGGATGAGAACAATTTATTGGATGATACAATAGGAGAGTTAAAATAGACTAGGCTATGGGGGTGTAGTATGCACTATATGAATTATAAATTGATAAGGAATTGTATGTTAAAAATTATTGATATATCTTCTATTACATATGGGTTTTCATTCGAGACAGGAAATGGATAAAACAATTACAAGATGGTGGTTATTTCTATACACTCGTTGATACCTCTTGGTGAGAGGGCGTCCAAACAGTAGATCCAATACGTTTCTCTAGTGCATAGTTTTTTAAAACGTTCGGCTGTTGGGAGAGATCTCGGGATTTGTTCTATTATCCAGACTTTTAGGCCCACGGTGGATCCTTGGTGGGCCATAGAAAAGTGTTTGGGAACACTATGTGGGTCTGTGCCACCCTCGATGAGCCTTCTGTGTTCCCCAAAGCGTTGTCTGGGTGGTCTGATGGTTCTACCCACGTAAATTAGGTTGAATGGGCAGGTGAGGGCATATACAACGTATTCAGAGGAACAGTTGTAAAATTCCTTTAGCATATAAGGCTTTCCTTTAGTAGAGAAGGTTTTTTGGCCGTGTTCCACAAATTGGCAGGTCTTGAAGAGCGCTTTGCGACACTGATACATCCCTGTTATCGGTATCAGGATGGGTACAGGAGGTGGGGCAGCAGTTGGGTTTTATTTTGCTGGGGGCAATTTTGTTCTTGAGGTTGGGGGCCCTACGGTATATGACTCTTGAATGTGGTGGAAGGATAGTTTTCAGGTGGGGGTCTTGTAGTAGAATGTTCCAGTGCCCAGACAGTATTTTTTCCATTTTTTTGTACTTAGAATGGAAGGTGGTGATGAACCTGCTGGAGCAATGTGTTTGGATTGGTTAGTTGGAGGGTTTTCCATGGAGATATAGATGGTATGCTTCATCTATAAGGCTCTCAGATAACACCAAGAGGTCTAAGAATTATGAAGGAATTCCCACTCTTTCTAGATAAAGAAAACACCAAAGAATGGAACAACCTTTCCCAATTTTGCACCTTAAAATGGAAGAGGATACTAATCTCACATAGAAACAACAGGTTTGAAAAATTAACAAATGAAAACCCTCATTAATGACATCATTGGTTACTCCACACCCATTCCACTAACATGGCTAGAAGTACAAAAGAAAAGTACAAAGAAAGATGAGGATAACCTTATAAAAATGAAGATAGGAAAATGTAAATGAGACTTGGATGATTACAACTTGGATAGAGTTTTTACATGGAATAAGAAACATCTTCACAACCCCATCATCCCACCACTTATACCTTCAGCTAACAACCCCCCTCTAAGAACTTAATTACACCTGCTCCCCCTCGCCCCCTAATGGACATCCAACCATTTGGTACCTTAACTTCTAGTAGATACCAAAGAAACTTTCCTCCCCCACAGGCCCATTATCCATCCCACATTCCTCACCGCACTATGAGGAAAAACGTCAAAAGGAAACGGAATAAACACAATGGTGACAAAATGAGAAATTGATCATTGCCCTCAATAAATTTTATAACAGATCCAGCAACACACTGGCCCTGGATCCCAATCCCTCCACCTTGGGTAACCCAGAAAACACCTCATCCATGGATGCCAGTACCCCAAACCTCTCCACCACTGCCACCACGGTCACAATCTCGTCCATCAGCCATAATATTCCTGACAAACCACAGGTCACCAAGACCACTACTCCGGCCAACACAACATTGGCCCCCTCTTCGGACTGGCATAACCAACCTTCCAGTGACCCACGTCCAGTCAATCCTACCAGCTGCATATCACCCTCCACCAGCCGCCAAGTGATTTTAGTGCCCAGTCCTCCTCCAGCCATAGTATCCCGAAAAAGAAAGCTCACAGAAGAGGCTGTAGAGGAGTATGCAACAGACCCAAAACAAACCTAATCCCTTTCTCTTGTTCAAAGACCTTAACAGTTACATAAGAAACCTCATCCTCAAGAGACATTTTCATATAAAACATGAAAAGGAACAAAATAATATTGCCATGGAACCCATAACTAACCCCGCTTTCTCTCTACCTAACGAGTCCAATTCTACTATAAAAGCCATTGATTGTGATAATCTTGACATATCTTTCACTGATGATGATACTATAAAATTGCTCACTTAACACCTAGCTACATCTCCCCCCCATTGTCCTTTCATCACTAAAACCAAAATCCATATTTTTTCACACTCAATCAAAGGGTCCATATCTCAAAGCATTTTACAGAGTGGTGTTTGCAGATCTTGTAAAATTGTGCAACTCCACTACCACGTCCAAATCCAATAACCTCTCACCCCATGAAATTAAAGCACTTGATGAACTGATGCATGCTGAAGACCTGGTAATCAAAACCGCGGATAAAGAGGGAGGTATTGTGCTAAACAAGTTAAAAAAGGATCCAAGGAAGCAGAGCACCTGATCTCAACTGCCCTAACAGATGGTGTTATCACCAAAACAGAAAAACAGTCCGTCAGCTCCAGTCCTATGTCCATGATGGCACACATCTTATGGAACTCCTGTCACCCTACACATGGGAATCAACCTATATCTGGTAATCATTTGATGTCAGCTCACTTTACACTTCCATCCCCATACATTCGGCATCATGGCACTAGAACACTTCCTGGCAAATGACCCTCTCATCAACTCCCGCCAAGCAAATTCATTGTGGAAGCAACAAAGTTTTGTCTTACACACAATTATTTCACCTTCAACGGGGACTTCTATCTACAGAAACAGGGCACAGCCATGGGCAAAGACTTTGCTCCCTCCTATACCAACCTGGCAATGGGCCTGTGGGAAAATCAGCACCTCTACCACAACAACCCTTTCTCTGCCAACATTGTATTCTTTTGAAGATACATAGATGACCTTATCATCATTTGGGATGGCACCCCTGAACTCATCACCTCGTTTGTTAAACATTGCAACGACAATATATATGGTTTATCCTTTACTCATGAAAGCAACTCTACTTCTTTAGCCTTCCTAGACCTCAAACTAGGACATGAGGAACAAGAAATCTATGTAAAAAAAAACACAAAACTGATGGCTGGAAATTCATACCTACATTTAAGAGCTACTACCACCCCAAATGGATTAAAAATATTCCAAAAGGACTCAGTGTCCTCCTTAAAAATAAATTCCTCGACAAACAGTATCCTGAGAGCCTTATAGATGAAGCATACCATCTATATCTCCACGGAAAACCCTCCAAAACTAACCGATCTGAACAAGATTGCTCTAGCAGGTTCATCACCACCTTCCATTCTAAGTACAAGAAAATGGAAAAAATACTGTCTGGGCACTGGAACATTCTACTACAAGACCCTCACCTGAAAACTATCCTTCCACCACATCCAAGAGTCATATACCGTAGGGCCCCCAACCTCAAGAACAAAATTGCCCCCAGCAAAATAAAACCAACTGCTGCTCCACCTCCTGTACCCATCCTGATACCAATACCAGGGATGTATCGGTGTCGCAAAGTGCTCTGCAAGACCTGCCAATTTGTGGAACACGGCCAAAAAACCTTCTCTACTAAAGTAAAGCCTTATACGCTAAAGAAATTTTACAACTGTTCCTCTGAATACGTCGTATATGACCTCACCTGCCCTTGCAACCTAATTTACGTGGGTAGAACCATCAGACCACTCAGACAACGCTTTGGGGAACACAGAAGGCTCATTGAGGGTGGCACAGACCCACATAGTGTTCCCAAACACTTTTCTATGGCCCACCAAGGATCCACCATGGGCCTAAAAGTCTGGATAATAGAACAAATCCCGAGAAATCTCCCGACAGCCGAACGTTTTAAAAAACTATGCGCTAGAGAAACGTATTGGATCTACTGTTTGGACACCCTTTCAGCAAGAGGTATCAACGAGTGTATAGAAATAACCACCATCTTGTAATGCCCCGTACACACGGTCGGACATTGATCGGATATTCCGACAACAAAATCCTAGGATTTTTTCCAATGGATGTTGGCTCAAACTTGTCTTGCATACACACGGTCACACAAAGTTGTCGGAAAATCCGATCATTCTGAACGCGGTGACGTAAAACACGTACGTCGGGACTATAAACGGGGCAGTAGCCAATAGCTTTCATCTCTTTATTTATTCTGAGCATGCGTGGCACTTTGTGCGTCGGATTTGTGTACACACGATCGGAAATTCCGACAACGGATTTTGTTGTCGGAAAATTTTATAGCCTGCTCTCAAACTTTGTGTGTCGGAAAATCCGATGGAAAATGTGTGATGGAGCCTACACATGTTCGGAATTTCCGACAACAAGGTCCTATCACACATTTTCCGTAGGAAAATCCGACCGTGTGTACGGGGCATAATTGTTTTATCCATTTCCTGTCTCGAATGAAAACCCATATGTAATAGAATATATATGAATAATTTTTTACATACAATTCCATATCAATTTATAATTCATATGGTGCATACTACACCCCCATAGCCTATCTAGTTTATTTTAACTCTCCTATTGTATCATCCATTAAATTGTTCTTATCCCTTCCTCCCCCATTATAGATTGGCCTTCTCATCCACATCCTTCTGATGAGTCCCCAGGGGTGGTGGGTACTTGTAAGTATGATTCCCCCTTCTTTCCCCACCATTTCATATTAGTATGTACCGCCATCAAAATGTGCCCCCAAGATGGCTTCCTATATGTGCATATCAGGCTCCTAATGTATATAATTATGCAGAGACACGCCAGCATAAGCATGACCTTTGCCCCATGCATATCATCCCTTTCCTCCCTTTCCACTATTTACACACACCAACCATCCACAGTCATTATACCTTGCTTATTATTATTATTATTATTATTAATAATATTGTTGTTTTTCCATACATGTCTACATCTGCACACTATCCCCCCCACCTCCCCTTTTTACATACAGTTCCCAGCCCTTCGTTTTCTGGCTCTGTTTTTTTGTTTTTGTTTCTTGCTTCTTGTTTCTGTTTTTTTGTTTTCTGCCTCTATGTTTTTTGCCTTATTCATGTTCTATTCACCTGTGCCCAAGTGTATATGATGTGCGTATATATATATATTTTTTCTACATGCACTATCCATGCTCATGTCCCGCCCGTCCATTATAATGTTCCACCCCCTCACATGTGCCATCCACTCTCAGCGTACTCAATTTTAACCACTCCCCCTCCCCTTTCTTTATCACTGACTGATTAGTGACTGTCCAATAACTTGAGAAAGGAGCACGGCTGTGTAAATCACCCACAGCCTGCACACTCGTGAAACGCGTTGCGGTTCAGTGACGTCATCCCCCCGCCTGGATGCTTCCTTGCGTTCCATACCTTGTGGTGGTGATCGATCCCACAGCGGCCGGCCAAGTACCTTCCAGTGGTACCTGAAAACATTGGATACATCATACAGCTGAGAGACTCCACTAGTTCCACAAAAATTTGTTAAAAATCTGCACCCAGAGGCATCTCTTCTCCTTCTCTTTCCTTTCCAGTTTTTTTGGGAACATGGTCTCTGTTCCCCAGCAATGGCAGCCCTGAGACCGGATCATCCCCACCTCCCTTTTTTCCTCCCCCTATACCAACTAAGGAAATTCCATTTAAAATACCTATGGACCTTCCCCTCTAACTGTCATAGGATATATAATGTTTTAGACTCTTACTTGTACTTACTGGGCACACAAATAGTTGATGTCTGCCGTGGGGATCTGCGGCTTCACAAATTCCAGCAATTTATCCAGTGCTGCCTTCCTCTTTAGTCAATATGTATAAAAGAGGTATTTTGTCTGCCACAGACAGGGCAGCTCTCTGTACAAATCAATGAATTGGGGAAGAAAATCATGATCGTTGAATCTATCCATTTTATCTGCAAGACACAACACAAGACAAACCCTAATGTCAGGCTAAACTCTCCTAATCTTGTCCCTCAATCTATAAGCAGTATAGGCCACTGATGCCCCAAGTTAAAATTGTACCTTTGTTAGAACGATCGGCGCTTCTGCTACTCCATCCTCCACTCACAGATCGTACGTATGACGCACGCATGTTACGCTTTATATACACTGTGCATGTGTAAAACTCCAACCGCCCCTGACCTTTTTTATAGTATATTCCCCTCCCCTTCTCTTTTGGCGCAGTGGGAGAGCACATGGCGGAGAAAAAACAAGTGCATGAAGTACACTAAAGCCTGGAGCCACAAACATCCCAGATTTAAGGCCTCTAATATGTCCTTTGTAGAGATGGTGGAGATGGTGAACATCTTGAAGAGGTCGACTATGACGGGAAGCATGGACCGTACCCAAACCCAAATCTCAGAAAGGCCAAGATCATGACTAAAGTTGTGAAAAGTCTGCAGAAGAATTTTGTGGTATAGCGATCCAAGGATCAACTGAGGAAACAATGGTCAGACCTCAAATTGAGGGAGCAGGATCAGTACAGAAGAATCAAGAGAGTGCTGCAAAAAAGATGTGGAAAAAAGAGTCAAAAACATCATTGATGTTTTAGTCAGAATCTAAAACACACCAAAATTTTTGAAATTTATTTTTTTTATTATAACTTTTCTAAAAAATGTTAAAAGCCAAATTTTGAAGATGCACACAGTGTGTCAACATGTGCTATCTGCCAATATGCGATATCAAGGTACGCGTTTTGTGGGTGCAACCCCTTCCTTGCAACTAAAGTAGGTGAGAGGAAGGGGTTGCACCCCCGAAACACGTCCATTGATCCCTCATGATGGGAGCTAGCACATGTTGACATTAGGCATGGGATCAGGAAGGAAATACCCATTTTGACTCGCGATTTGTGTGCATCTTCAAAATTTGGCTTTCATAGGGGAGAGATCACCCCATCTGATGAAGGTAAGATCAACACAGTTTGGACATACTAATGTCTTATATTGCCTTCAATTTATCAAAGTTGAACTTTGTAAGTTCCTGAGTTGTTTATTGTTTTATGTTTTTAAAAACATGCCTGTTTACCACAAAAAAGGATATTTCTACTGTACAAAAAAAGTATTAAAAAAAATATGTTGGTTTGTTCAAAAACCCTTTTCTAAACGCACATGTGAATGTGCACAGAGTAAAAATTTTTTTACTCAACAATGTGTGGCTTCTTCTTTCAATGTTCAATAGCAGTTTTTGGCTTAAGTTGGTGTTTACAGTGACAATGGGGGTGATTTCCTAAAGGAAAATCCACTTTTTGCACTACAAGTGCACTTTCAGTGCAGTTTCAGGGCACTTTCAAGTGCACTTTTGCAGTGCACTTGTAGTGCAAAGTGGATTTTCCTTTAGTAAATAACACCCACAGGCTTTATAATTTGCATCAATCAGGCCATTTTTGTCACTCCAAAAAATTAATTCAGGGTGCTGAAAATGATGAATATTATTATCATTAATGCATTAATGCATTACATGATACTTTTTTTATTTGCATTAACATATCATTTTTCATGGACGAGCTTTCGGTGTGTGTCCCCTTCTTCAAGGTCCGAGTTGTACTGATTCACAAAAGTTTTAGCAGAAGGTAAAATGTTAAAACAAAACAAAAAAAAATCTCTGAGGGAAAGGAAAAAGAAAAACAAACACATACAAATCAATAGTATGGCAATGGTAATAAAGCTATCAGCAAGTGAGATAAGACAGAGAGAAAGCTATAGACTGGAGGGGGGCAGGATGATAGTCACAGAGGGGGTCATAAAATTGTAGTATACTGGGTGCGGAAACCAATATCTAAATTTAGGCCATTGTTTTTTGTGTCAAAAAGAAGTATCATTCTTAGCTCAGATGTTTTCCTTTCCTGGATAGTTCTGAAATTCCCTTTAAGAACTAAAACATTGCAGTCTTCTATAGTGTGGTCCGGTTGTGAGAAATGATGTCCCACAGGTGTGCAGAAACTGTCTTCCTTATGTTCCTTAATGGTATGTCTGTGCAAATTCATCGTCACTTGTAACTTCTGTCCTGTTTCACCAACATAAGATCCTTTGCTACACCTGTTGCACTGGATGAGGTACACCACATTACTGGAGGTACAGCTGTATGATCCCGTGATATTGAAGGTCCCATTTGTGTGTGTGATACTTTTGGATAGATTGATCTGGTTGTGGCAGTGTTTTTTATTGCAGGTTTTACTTCCATTATTTGTGACTTTATAATCAGAGTGAAGTTTCCTGCTGATTACTTTATGTCTGAAGTTGGGTGGTTGTCTAAAAGCCAATAATGGGGGTTGTTGGAATATTTTTTTCAGAGTTTCATCCTCTGTTATAATGGGTTGTAAAGCTTTGATTATCTTTTTGATCCCTTCTAGTGTTGGGTTGTATGTGGTGACTAGAGGTACTCGGTTGTTTGATTTTTTCTCTTGTGTATTGGAGGAGATTTTCTCTTCGGGTTTTCAAGGCTGTGTTTATGCTGTTGTTGATGGTTTTGTCTTTGTTACCTTTCTTATGGAAGGAGTCTGCCAGTGTTCTTAGATGTTTATCTCTGCCTTCTGGGTCTGAAAATATTCTGTGGTATCTGATGGCCTGGCTGTGTATGATGGCCCATTTAGTGTGCTGGGGTGAAAACTGGTATTATGGAGATAGTTGCATCGGTCAGTCGGTTTTCTGTACATTGACATGTAATAAATTTGCATATTGGGGTGCCATTTTACTTCCCATAGCAGTACCCATACATTGGAGATAGATGTCATTGTTGAAAGTAAAGTAGTTATGTGTAAGAATTAATTCGATAAGCTGTGTAACACAAAGCAAACACAACCTCTACAAATCCTGCTATCAGCAACTTGGAACCCAATCCAGAATCCCAAGGTATCCCTTGTGTAAATGCTAATCTGACGGAAAATGTGGATATAACAGAGGAACTCGGAATCATAAATTTGTCAAATCATAAACTTTCCACACCAGAAATAACAGTCCTCTCCAAAGGCCTCACATTCTGCCCAACCTCCAAATTGGATAATTTACAGGTATGGTCAGATATGGAGGAATTCTTCAGGAGACTAAGGCTCAAAGATTATTTTCACTGTAATGAAAGGAATCCTAGGACAATAGGAGGTGACAAAAAGAAAAAGAACAGCAACTTCACACCTCCACAACGATGCTACCCCAAACGGAATACCTATATTGAGAGCTTCAGGCTGCGTGTCACATTCCTGATATCCACCCAGCAAAAGAAAATATTATACAACCTTTCACCACTGGAGCGAAGGGCAGTACACGATCTGCGCAATAATCAGACCATAACCATCAAACCAGCAGACAAAGGGGGAGCAGTTGCTGTGATGGATACAGACAAATATAAACAAGAGGGCCAGAGGCAGCTGACAAATACCACTTATTACAAAAAACTGGATTATTAAACGACACAGGATTTTACTAAGCAATTAAAAGGTCTCATTACAACAATACCAAACCATCTACATTCAGAACTTATCAATGCGATTCCAGATAATCCAGAAATTGGAGACTTCTACATGCTGCCCAAGATTTACAAGCCAGGAAATCCAGGCAGACCCAATATAACAGGTATGAATACACTTACCGAACATATCTCAGGCCTTGTAGAAAACATATTAAAACCGTTAGTCATGAACACTACTAGTTTCTTGCAAGATACCACTGATTTTCTGAACAAGCTTAACAATATACAACAATTCCCACCAAAAACACTTCTAGTCACTATAGATGTAGAATCTCTGTACAGTAACATCCCTCACAAGGATGGGTTGGCAGCATGTCACAGATTCTTATTATCCTCAACTAACCACAAATACACTGCTGAGGATGTTACACAGCTAATCGAATTAATTCTTACACATAACTACTTTACTTTCAACAATGACATCTATCTCCAATGTATGGGTACTGCTATGTGAAGTAAAATGGCACCCCAATATGCAAATTTATTTATGGCTGAACTGGAGGACAATTCCTGAACAGCATACAACAAAAGCCATACAGATATTACTGCTATATTGATGATATCTTCATGATATGGACTGAAGGTGAAGAAAATCTAAAACAATTTTTCTCATTGATCAACACTTTTCACCCATCTATCAAACTAAAAATGGATTATTCGAACACACGTGTCAAATTCCTAGACACTACAGTATACATCAGGGATGATAAGCTTCACACATTGATATACAGAAAACCGACTGACCGATGCAGCTATTTCCATAATTCCAGTTTTCACCCCCAACACACTAAACGAGCCATCGTACACAGCCAGGCCATCACATACCACCAAATATTTTCAGACCCAGAAGACAGAGATAAACATCTCAGAACACTGGCAGACTCCTTCCATAAGAAAGGTTACAAAGACAAAACCATCAACAACAGCATAAACACAGCCTTGAAAACCCGAAGAGAAAATCTCCTCCAATACACAGAGAAAAAAACAAACAACCAAGTACCTCTAGTCACCACATACAACCCAACACCAGAAGGGATCAAAAAGATAATCAAAGATTTACAACCCATTAGGATGAAACTCTGAAAAAAATATTCCAACAACCCCCATTATTGGCTTTCAGACAACCACCCAACTTCAGACATAGAATAAACAGCAGGAAACTTCACTCTGATTATAAAGTCACAAATAATGGAAGAAAAACCTGCAATAAAAAACACTACAAACTGTGCAACCAGATCAATCTATCCAAAAGTATCACACACACAAATGGGACCTTCAATATCACGGGATCATACAGCTGTACCTCCAGTAATGTGGTGTACCTCATCCAGTGCAACAGGTGTAGCAAAGGATCTTATGTTGGTGAAACAGGACAGAAGTTACAAGTGAGGATGAATTTGCACAGACATACCATCAAGGAACATAAGGAAGACAGTTTCTGCACATCTGTGGGACATCATTTCTCACAACCGGACCACACTATAGAAGACTGCAATGTTTTAGTTCTTAAAGGGAATTTCAGAACTATCCAGGAAAGGAAAATGTTTGAGCTAAGAATGATACTTCTTTTTGACACAAAAAACAATGGCCTAAATTTAGATATTGGTTTCCTCACCCACTATACTACAATTTTATGACCCCCTCTGTGACTATCATCCTCCCCCCCTCCAGTCTATTGCTTTCCCTCTGTCTTATCTCACTTGCTGATAGCTTTATTACCATTGCCATACTATTGATTTGTATGTGTTTTTTTTTTTGTTTTGTTTTAACATTTTACCTTCTGCTAAAACTTTTGTCAATCAGTACTGATGGACCTTGAAGAAGGGAAAACACCCCGAAAGCTCGTCCATGAAAAATGATATGTTAGTGCAAATAAAAAAAGTATCACGGACAGTACTCAATTTTCTCTGTCACAATTGCACTAATACGGCTTCAATCACCTCAGTTTCAAATACAAATTTATTTAAAAAATAAATTTATTTAAATACATATAATGTGATGTTAAAGGATAAAAGTTACCCTAATATAGTCGTTCTGCAGGACCTGAATGATGGCAGAACAGGCCTCTGGAATAATGATTCCCAGAGCCTGGGGGGAGATGCCTGTTGAGAACTGGATGTTCTGCAGACTTCTCCCCATCGTCAAGTACCGCAAGGTGGAGACGAGCCTTTCCTCAGGACTGATGGCTTGCCACATGCAGGTGTCCTGCTTTGTATTATAAGGGGACAGCAAAGCCAACAGACGGTGAAAAATGGGGTCTGTCATCCGGAGATAATTCCTGAAATCATCAGGATTATTCTCACGGATATCCCGCAACAAAGGCATGTGCGAGAATTGGTCACGCTGGACCAACCAATTCTTCGTCCATGAACTCCTCCTCGCCCTGTTCATGGACTGGGCTTGGGTCAAAGTAAGAACCTCATCACCAAGCCCCTGCACAGCATGAACTCTACGATGAGTACGTACCCGTAACATGGCTTCAAAACTGTCGGCTGGTCAGAACGAACTAACAGAACGCACTAAAAAATAAGAAAGGCCTGAGAAGAGCGAGCTGAAATTCAGAAACAAGCGGACAAAAACGCACTGAAAAGCAAATATGTAATATAAAAATATGCACTGAAAACCAAATGTGAACTGACTACATGCACTGAAAACCAGATATGAACCTACAAGCACAAACTGAAGAGCAGTAATGAACTGAAAAGCACGAGGCTGAAAATCGTGAATCGTCTCTCACCAAACTTCTACTAACACAAGATAAACATGAGATTAGCAGAAGGAGCCCAAAGGGTGGCTCACTGGCTATTGAACTTCCTCTTTATAGTGCCGTCATACATGTTGTACATCAGCACGTTCTTGACAATCTAAATTTCTGACAACATTTGTGCAACCGTGTGTATGCAAGACAAGCTTGAGCCAACATCCATCGGAAATAAATCCCAAGATTTTGGTTGTCGGAATGTCCGATCGTGTGTACGCGGCATAAGGACCAGTGGCAGCTGATGCTCAAAATTTTTGGGGGGCACACAAACAAACTGAAAAATTCAGAAAAATACTGGAAAAAAAAACAACTGCAGCCTCACTGTGCCATCAATTCCAGCCACTGTCCCCTATAAAATTCAGCCACTGTGCCCCATAAAATTCAGCCACTGTGCCCATCATATGCAGCCTGTGCCCATCATACAGCCTCTGTGCCCATTATATGCAGCCTCTGTGTCCATCATATGCAGCCTCTGCGCCCATCATATGCAGCCTCTGTGCCCATTATATGCAGCTGGTCCCCACCATATGCAGCCTGTGTCCATCATATACATCCTGTGCCCATCATATGCAGCCTCTGTACCCATCATATGCAGCCTGTGCCCATCATATGCAGCCTGTTCCCATCATACAGCCTCTGTGCCCATTATATGCAGCCGGTGCCCATCATATGCAGCCTGTGCCCATCATGTGCAGCCTCTGTGCCCATCATATGTAGCCTTTATGCCCATCATATGCAGCCCGTGCCCGTAATACGCAGCCTCTGTGGTCCCCTGCTCGCCATCTGACCGGCACACACTTACCCCATCCTGGTGGTGGGTCAGGCAGCGGGTGACGGCGGCAAGCTGTGGGACATGCAGTGGCTCAGGCGACAGCTAGTGTGTCCTCCATGGTTCTCTGTCCTCCATGCATCTCTTCTTCCGTTCCATTAAATTCAGCCACTGTGCCCCATAAAATTTAGCCACTGTGCCCATTCATATGCAGTGCCTGTGCCCATCATATGCTGCCTGTGCCCATCATACAGCCTCTGTGCCCATTATATGCAGCCTCTGTGTCCATCATATGCAGCCTCTGTACCCATCATATGCAGCCTGTGCCCATCATATGCAGCCTGTGCCCATCATACAGCCTCTGTGCCCATCATGTGCAGCCGGTGCCTATCATATGCAGCCTGTGCTCATCATATGCAGCCTCTGTGCCCATCATATGCAGCCACTCTGCCCATAATATGCAGCCTCTGTGCCCATCATATGCAGCTGGTTCCCATCATATGCAGTCTGTGCCCATCATGTGCAGTCTCTGTGCCCATCATATGCAGCCCCTGTGCCCATCATATGCAGCCTGTGCCCATCATGTGCAGCCTCTGTGCCCATCATATGCAGCCTGTGCCCATCATATGCAGCCTCTGTGCCCATTATATGTAGCCTCTGTGCCCATCATATGTAACTTGTATGCCCATCATATGCAGCCTGTGCCCATAATATGCAACCTCTGTGGCCCCCGCTCGCCATCTGACTGGCACGCAATTACCCCATCCTGGTGGTGGGTCAGGCAGCGGGTGACGGCGGTGAGCTGTGGGACATTCAGTGGCTCAGGTGACAGCTCCTGTGTCCTCCATGGTTCTCTGTTTTCCATGTGTCTCTTCTTCCATTCCGTTAAATTCAGCCACTGTGCCCCATAAAATTCACCCACTGTGCCTATCATATGCAGCGCCTGTGCCCATCATATGCAGCCTGTGCCCATCATACAGCCTCTGTGCCCATTATATGCAGCCTCTGTGTCCATCATTTGCAGCCTCTGTGCCCATCATATGCAGCCGGTGCCCATCATATGCAGCCTGTGCCCATCATATGCAGCCTCTGTGCCCATCATATGCAGCCTGTGCCCATCATATGCAACCACTGTGCCCATAATATGCAGTATCTGTGCCCATCAAATGCAGCCTCTGTGCCTATTATATGCAGCTGGTCCCCATCATATGCAGTCTGCGCCAATCATATGCAGCCTCTGTGCCCATCATATGCAGCCCCTGTGCCCATCATATGCAGCCTGTGCCCATCATGTGCAGCCTCTTTGCCCATCATATGCAGACTGTGCCCATCATATGCAGCCTCTGTGCCCATCATATGCAGCCTCTGTGTCCATCATATGTAGCCTTTATGCCCATCATATGCAGCCTCTGTGTCCATCATATGTAGCCTCCGTGCCCATCATATGCAGCCTGTGCCCATCATACAGCCTCTGTGCCCATTATATGCAGCCTCTGTGTCCATCATATGCAGCCTCTGTGCCCATCATATGCAGCCTCTGTGCCCATCATATGCAGCCTATGCCCATCATATGCAGCCTGTGCCCATCATATGCAGCCTGTACCCATCATATGCAGCCTCTAAGCCCATAATATGCAGCCTCTGTGCCATAATATGCAGCCTCTGTGCCCATCATATGCAGCTGTTCGACATCATATGCAGCCTGCGCCCATCACATGCAGCCTCTGTGCCCATCATATGCAGCCCCTGTTCCCATCATATGCAGCCTGTGCCCATCATGTGCAGCCTCTGTGCCCATCATATGCAGCCTATGCCCATCATACGCAGCCTATGTGCCCATCATATGCAGCCTCTGTGCCCATCATATGTAGCCTCTGTGCCCATCATATGCAGCCTCTGTGCCCATCATATGTAGCCTTTATGCCCAGCATATGCAGCCTCTGTGTCCATCATATGTAGCCTCTGTGCCCATCATATGCAGCCTGTGCCCATAATATGCAGCCTCTGTGGCCCCCCGCTTGCCATCTGACCGGCACACACTTACCCCATCCTGGTGGTGGGTAAGGTAGTGGGTGACAGCGGCGAGCTGTGGGACATGCAATGGGTCAGGCGACAGCTCCTGTGTCCTCCATGGTTCTCTGTCCTCCATGCGTCTCTTCTTCCGTTCAGAGCACCTGTATCTTCAGCCAATCAGGTGACGAGTATTAGATCTGCGCCTCCTGATTGGCTGAGGGGCGGTTCAGTGTTAGCAAAGCAAATATTAATTTGCTTTGCTAACACACCTGGGTGGACTGCGAGTGGAATGCTTTGTGCTCCAAGTCTACCTTTTTGAAGCCTATTAGAGCCTATGGCTCTAATTGGGTGCTTCAAAAAAACTCCCCCACCGCTGGAATTCAGGCTCCTGGTGTTCGAAAAGGTGCCCCGATGCCTGAATAGGGGGTAGCTACAGCAGCCATGGATAGATTCATGCTAAACTATGAATCTATCCATTTTACATAGAGGGGGTTGGGGTGACACCCTTAATGGACGCACCACCACTGCTAAGGACATAGACTCTGGTGAATTACATCATTTTTAATATTTGAATGTGTATATGTGATGGGTCCCCTTTGAGCATGACTATATCAAAAACAAGAAAGTGTTAAAATCAGGTATTAGTTTGGCAAAACACACAAGCATGATTTAGTCTTATCGTTAACCCTGCATTACTCAATTATGCCATTAAGTAATAATGATAGAAATGTAAGTTAGAAACTCCTGCTACTGCTAATGCAATTTCTTTTTTTTCAGATTAATTGGTATACACTTTACAATAATTGTCTAGGTAAAACAATGCCATTAATACAATTAGAGATGAGCAGAGTGATTTTTATAAAATTGACTTTACTTTGAAATTATGGATTTGGTCACCTGCAAAATTTGTGAAAAGTGGAAACCGTTATTTTCTCGCACTAAGCTGTGACAAATGCACCCTCCATTCTCAGTACTCACCGCCAAGGGAGCAATTCACATAAGTGTGTAAAATAGCCCTGTCTTCCAACATATTTCATCAATAACAGACTTTATAACGAGAGCAAGCTGCTTAGACAAAATTTGCTTTAAAAAAATCTACTTTTTCATTATTTTAGAAGGTTTGTAATTTTTTTTTACTTGGGTGTGTTTAGGGTAGCACAATTAACTGAATTTCGTGTTCTTTTTACTGTGTCTTCCTTTTTCGTGTGTGTTGTATTGTTATTTACATGCTTTAAGAGTGTTACTTTACTTTTTTACTGTCTATGAAGAAAAAGCCATAAATTAGTAAGGCTAAGGAGTGATCTTTTTCTTTGACACAAGAAGTTAATTGAAGGGAGCTTCCATAAACCCTCAGGAGCTATGTGAAGCCAGTTACATACTTAAATTGAGTTACAAATAGGGATGAGCTTCGTGTTCGAGTCGAACCCATGTTCGACTCGAACATCGCCTGTTCGATCGTTCGCTGAATTGCGAACGATATGGGCAGTTCGCTCCAAATCCGTGTGGCGCATCATGGCCCATAATTCACTGCGGCATTGCAGTGCATTGCTGGCTGATGATTGGCCAAGCATGCACTATGACCCGCATGCTTGGCCAATCAAAGCGCCGTCTGTAGAGAGAGCTGTAATTTGCCAAAGCCAGGGTGGCTTTGGCTAATTTTGGCTCAGGGGGTTTAGTACACCTGCACGGTGGCCCTGTGTAGTGTATTCCGGCATTGAGAGGCAGAGAGACAGTGTCATTTGATTTAAGTTAGATAGATTAGGCAGGACAGTCAGACAGTTAGCTGCACTTACAGTGTATTGTGTATATATATGCATCCCAGGTGTTGTATATATATATATATATATATATATATATATATATATATATATATATATATATATACACTGTATTCACTTTAGCTAGATCCGTTCCTGTTATTATCTTCCTACTGAAAGGCAGGCTTGTGTTGTTACAGTATTTACAGCTACCTGAAGAAAATTGCTGGTGTTCTTCTGATCTTATTAGTACCACAGTCAGGCAGCTAGACTATTTACAGCTAGTGTAGTGCGTCCTCCTCACAGTGTTCAGCTAAAGCTACAAGTTAGTTTAGTGTGACCTCTGCACAGTGTTCAGCTAAAGCTACAAGTTAGTGTAGTGCGACCTCTGAACAGTGTTTAGCTAAAGCTACAAGTTAGTGTAGTGCACAGTGTTCAGCTAAAGCTACAAGTTAGTGTAGTGCGTCCTCCTCACAGTGTTCAGCTAAAGCTACAAGTTAGGGTAGGCCATCCTCCTCACAGTGTTCAGCTAAAGCTACAAGTTAGTGTAGTGCAACCTCTGCACAGTGTTCAGCTAAAGCTACAAGTTAGTGTAGTGCGTCCTCTGAACAGTGTTCAGCTAAAGCTGCAAGTTAGTGTAGTGCACAGTGTTCAGCTAAAGCTACAAGTTAGTGTAGTGCGTCCTCCTCACAGTGTTCAGCTAAAGCTACAAGTTAGTGTAGTGCGACCTCTGCACAGTGTTCAGCTAAAGCTACAAGTTAGTGTAGTGCATCCTCTAAAGAGTGTTCAGCTAAAGCTGCAAGTTAGTGTAGTGCACAGTGTTCAGCTAAAGCTACAAGTTAGTGTAGTGCGTCCTCCTCACAGTGTTCAGCTAAAGCTACAAGTTAGTGTAGTGCGACCTCTGCACAGTGTTCAGCTAAAGCTACAAGTTAGTGTAGTGCGTCCTCTGAACAGTGTTCAGCTAAAGCTAAAAGTTAGTGTAGTGCACAGTGTTCAGCTAAAGCTACAAGTTAGTGTAGTGCGTAGTCCTCACAGTGTTACAGTACTTACAGTTATTTGAAGAAAATTGCTGGTGTTCTTCTGATCCTATTAGTACCACAGTCAGGCAGCTAGACTATTTACAGTTAGTGTTGTGCGCCCTCCTCACAGTGTTCAGCTAAAGCTACAAGTTAGTTTAGTGTGACCTCTGCACAGTGTTCAGCTAAAGCTACAAGTTAGTGTAGTGCGACCTCTGCACAGTGTTCAGCTAAAGCTACAAGCTAGTGTAGTGCGTCCTCTGAACAGTGTTCAGCTAAAGCTACAAGTTAGTGTAGCGCATCCTCCTCACAGTGTTCAGCTAAAGCTACAAGTTAGTGTAGTGCGACCTCTGCACAGTGTTCAGCTAAAGCTCCAAGTTAGTGTAGTGCGTCCTCTGAACAGTGTTCAGCTAACGCTGCAAGTTAGTGTAGTGCACAGTGTTTAGCTAAAGCTACAAGTTAGTGTAGTGTGTCCTCCTCACAGTGTTCAGCTAAAGCTACAAGTTAGTGCAGTGCGTCCTCTGAACAGTATTCAGCTAAAGCTAAAAGTTAGTGTAGTGCACAGTGTTCAACTAAAGCTACAAGTTAGTGTAGTGCGTCCTCCTCACAGTGTTACAGTATTTACAGTTATTTGAAGAAAATTGCTGGTGTTCTTCTGATCCTATTAGTACCACAGTCAGGCAGC